>NC_135239.1:92598397-92903397 GCF_051348905.1 Ranitomeya variabilis | reverse complement strand
AGGCTTAGTCCGGCCACAAATTGGCCCCTCCCTACTCTCATCCAGTCAGTGCCCCTCCCTACTCCCCTCCAGTAAGCGCCAGTGTATCGCCCCATCCCGGACCAACTTTTTACTATTGATGCTGCCTATGCGGCATCAATAGTAAAAAGATATATTGTTAAAAATAATTAAAAAAAAAAAAAATCATGCTATTGTCACCTTCCGTCGCCTCCCCAGCTTTCCCGCTCCTCCCGATGCTCTTGGCAGCTTCCGTTCCCAGAGATGCATTGAGAAATTACCCAGATGAGGGGTATAGTGTAAACAGAGGACATAGTATGGAGAGTGGGTGGCGTGGGGAACACTGTACAGGCACTATGTGGAGAAGGGACAATGTAAGGGAAATCGAGTGTTTAGGGAAATAGTATGGATGGAGAGGTGGCAGTGTGAGGCTGCCATATTAATAACTTTACCTTCATGTTATGGATTGAAAAATGTATGAAATTGTTTCTGCGTTTAGTGTCATATTGATCTGAATCTTACTTTTTAATGGGGGCAAACTCATGTATTCCGAGTATGTGCCCCGAAGTTGTATAAATAAATATCATTTCATTATGCAAAAAGCAAGCCAGAATACAGCTTGATTCAAAGAAAAATCAACATTTTATGGGCATTGATATCTGCCATTAGGGTTGAGCGAAACGGGTCGGCCATTTTCAGAAGTCGCCGACTTTTGGCAAAGTCGGGTTTCATGAAACCCGACCCCTGTGTGGGGTCGGCCATGAGGTCGGCGATCTTCTGAATCTGGTATCGGAATTCCGATACCGAGTTCCGATATGTTTGCGATATCGGAAATCGGTATCGGAATACACATTTAAGTGTAAAATAAAGAATTAAAATAAAAAATATTGATATACTCACCTCTCCGACGCAGCCTGGACATCGCCGCTGGTAACCGGCATCTTCCTTTCCTAAGAATGGCGCTTGAAAGACCTTTCGATGATGTCACGGCTTGTGATTGGTCGCGGCCGCCCACGTGACCGCTCAGTGACCAATCACAAAGCCGTGACGTAATTTTCAGGTCCTAAATTCCTCATTCTAGGAATTTAGGACATGAGAATTACGTCACGGCTTTTGGTTGGTCACTGAGCGGTCACGTGGGCTGCCGCGTCCAATCACAAGCCGTGACGTCATCGAAAGGTCCTTCACACGCTCATTCTTAAGAAGGAAGGCTGCCGGAAAGAAGCAGGGCACGTCCGAGGGTGAGTATATACCTAATAGGAATATACTCACCCTCGGCTTCTTTCCGGCAGGCCCAGGCATGCTTTGATGGTTAAAGTTCTGAATGAAACAATTCTCTTTTGACCATTGATTTTTTGATACAGCTCCCAGTGTCCAGTGTTTTGGTGCCATACTTGTGCGTTCATTTTTGTGAACAATCTTCTTGCATTTTTGCAGGAAAATGTTTGACTTTAGAAATCATGTCATTAAACTCTACAGAGTTAAAGGTCATTTCTGATGCCAGACATGTGGAGCTTCAGAGGCTTTTTTTTATGTACAATTACATTACAAAAAAAGCTCTAGAGCTTCACTTTTCTATGTTTTCATTAACATAGAATTATTTATTAATATGTAGTAAAAGCAGCCTTTAGCTGAAAAGAACTGTTTGTCATCTGTAATTGTAACTGTGACTTTATGTAACAGAAGTGTTCAGTCCATCCCTAAGGAACCTCATGCCATCTGGAAAGTAAATGCTGGTTTTCACAAAATATGTTTAATTGTCTGCATCAAAATATTTCCTTACAAATCTCCAAGGAAATATCTCAATTTCTAAAAAAGTAAAATAAGCCACATTTTTTCATTTCTCCTTCTTAATTTAGGCTAGTTTTGTCAATAAGTTTTGCATAACCAAAGACTTGGATCAGAGTTACAAGTTATTGGGAAGAATTACAACTGATAATGCGAGTACAATAGTAATATAGCAGTTTGGAAGAATGACAGGTTCATATTTATACTACAGGGTGGACCATTTATATAGATAGACCTGAGTGGGCCATTTATATGAATACACTTAAATAAAATGGAAATAGTTGGTGATATCAAGTTCCTGTTTGTGGCACATTAGTATATGGGAGGGGGAAGTCTTTTCAAGATGGGTGGTGACCATGGTGGCCATTTTGAAGTCAGCCATTTTGGATCCAACTTTATAAATGGCCCACCCAGGCGTATCCATATAAATGGTCCACCCTGTATTATGGAGCATGAAAGGGATAATAACAATTATTTACAATATATGAAATTAAAGCCTTATTTGAGAAGGTTAGATTTAGGCTTCTGCATTTATAAGCTTTAGGTTTAATGTCTTTCATATTAAAATTAATATGTTAATATACTCTACATGTCTTGAATTGTGTCATTGATTACATATGACTGCCACCAGAAGTGGGGTATGGTTGGCTAAGTAGCAGAATTGCTCGCTTTCATGGCCGTGACTTCTGATGTCACTTTTGGAGTAAATGTGCCTATCACCATTACATGTAAATGGGTCACCCTTGAAATTATTTATCAGTAAAACATTTCATATTAGTGAATCATCATGGGTTTATTACACAAATGGAGCTTGGCAATGTTGTTATTATATTTTAATTTCATTATTTGACAAAATTTCAGAATGTGCAAAGAAAAGGATATAATAACTAAAAAAAATTACAGTAATTGTAAATGAATGAAAAGCTGGAAAGTGGATAAAACATGGAGAATAGCGATAACACTCACATTGTTGCAGGTATATATTCATAAAGGCCCCTGCGAGAAGCTAGCAATTTTTATTATCTGGCTACAGCAGTGCAAACAGTAGCAGGACATATATAATGTATATATTTCAGAAAAACATATTCTATATATTGTAGGGATTCACACACTCAGGCAGGCATTAGGTAGCGTTCACACAGGCCAAGCAGTTTGGTCTAAACAGGTGCAATTCTATTGCTTTCATGAAACTCCTAAGGATTCAAACCAAAAACAGCCTCTTCTGGGCACAAAGGTATCACAGCAAATAAACACTTCACTTAGCAGGGCGCATATGTCAGTGTGGGCTTACCCGAACGGATTACAGTCCATTCTCCTCGAGCAACCTTCATTCACACAAGCAGCATGATCCCACCAGCCTAGGAATCACCTTCAGCCCAAGCTCCAGCAGCTTCTAGCACCAAACAGATGTAGTCTACTCTGAGCCCAGTTCACACACAGACTGCTCAGCTTTCTGAGCTGGCCTGTGCAGTCTCTATTCTGGTTATATGGTTATAGTAATATATATGTATGTATATATATATATATATATATATATATATATATATATATATATACAGTATATATATATATATATATATATATATATATACAGTACAGATCAAAAGTTTGGACACACCTTCTCATTTAAAGATTTTTCTGCATTTTCATGACTATGAAAATTGTACATGCATACTGAAGGCATCAAAACTATGAATTAACTCATGTAGAATTATATACTTAACAAAAAAGTGTGAAACAACTGAAAATATGTCTTAAATTCTAGGTTCTTCAAAGTAGCCACCTATTGCTTTGATGACTGCTTTGCACACTCTTGGCATTCTCTTGATTATCTTCAAGAGGTAGTCACTGGGAATGGTCTTCCATCAATCTTGAAGGAGTTCCCAGAGATGCTTAGCACTTGTTGGCCCTTTTGCCTTCACTCTGCGGTCCAGCTCACCCCAAACCATCTCGATTGGGTTCAGGTCTGGTGACTGTGGAGGCCAGGTCATCTGGCGTAGCACCCCATCACTCTCCTTCTTGCTAAAATAGCCCTTACACAGCCTGGAGGTGTGCTTAGGGTCATTGTCCTGCTGAAAAATAAATGATGGTCCAACTAAACGCTAACCAGATGGAATAGCATGCCGCTGCAAGATGCTGTGGTAGCCATGCTGGTTCAGTATGCCTTCAATTTTGAATAAATCCCCAACAGTGTCACCAGCAAAGCACCCCCACACCATCACACCTCCTCCTCCATGCTTCACGGTGGGAACCAGGCATGTAGAGCCCATTCGTTCACCTTTGCACGGTGGTTTGTTATGACCCCAATGGCGAGGGTCTCAGAGGAACAAGTAAGTCTGCGACGTACAAAAATCCAGCTCATAGGGCAGTGGTAACTGGGTTGACCATATAACTACTCCTAACGCCAACACTAGAAGTAGCCGGGGAACATGCCTACGTTGGTCGCTAGATGTCTCGTGCCAGCCGGAGGACTAACTACCCCTACAAGAGGAAAACAAAGACCTCTCTTGCCTCCAGAGAATAGACCCCAAAAGTCGGATACAAGCCCCCCACAAATAATAACGGTGAGGTAAGAGGAAATGACAAACACAGAGATGAACTAGGTTTAGCAAAGAGAGGCCCACTTACTAATAGCAGAATGTAGTAAGATAACTTATATGGTCAACAAAAACCCTAACAAAATTCCACACTGGAGATACAAGAACCCCCGAACCGTCTAACGGCCCGGGGGGAGAACTCCAGCCTCCCTAGAGCTTCCAGCAAGGTTAGGATACAGATTATGTACAAGCTGGACAAAAATGCAAACAAAAACAAATAGCAAAAAGCAAGAAAGCAGACTTAGCTTAATTTAGCAGGAACCAGGATCAGTAGACAAGAGCACAACAGATTAGCTCTGATTACAACATTGCCAGGCATTGAACTGAAGGTCCAGGGAGCTTATATAGCAACACCCCTGACCTAACGACCCAAGTGAGCATACAAGGGATGAATGACATACCCAGAGTCAAATCACTAGTAACCACTAGAGGGAGCCAAAAGGTAAATTCACAACAGTACCCCCCCCTTAGTGAGGGGTCACCGAACCCTCACCAAGACCACCAGGGCGATCAGGATGAGCGGCGTGAAAGGCACGAACTAAATCGGCCGCATGCACATCAGAGGCGACCACCCAGGAATTATCCTCCTGACCATAGCCCTTCCACTTGACCAGGTACTGAAGCCTCCGCCTGGAGAGACGAGAATCTAAGATCTTCTCCACCACGTACTCCAACTCGCCCTCAACCAACACCGGAGCAGGAGGCTCAGCAGAAGGAACCACAGGCACAACGTACCGCCGCAACAAGGACCTATGAAATACGTTGTGAATGGCAAACGACACCGGAAGATCCAGGCGAAAGGATACAGGATTAATGATTTCCAATATCTTGTAAGGACCAATGAAGCGAGGCTTAAATTTGGGAGAGGAGACCTTCATAGGAACAAATCGAGAAGACAGCCATACCAAATCCCCAACGCGAAGTCGGGGACCCACACCGCGGCGGCGGTTGGCAAAACGCTGAGCCTTCTCCTGTGACAACTTCAAGTTGTCCACCACATGACTCCAGATCCGCTGCAACCTATCCACCACGGAATCCACCCCAGGACAGTCAGAAGGCTCCACATGTCCCGAGGAAAAACGAGGATGGAAACCAGAGTTGCAGAAAAATGGCGAAACCAAGGTGGCGGAACTAGCCCGATTATTAAGGGCAAATTCAGCCAACGGCAAGAAGGTCACCCAATCATCCTGATCAGAAGAGACAAAACACCTCAAATAAGCCTCCAGAGTCTGATTAGTTCGCTCCATTTGTCCGTTAGTCTGGGGATGGAAAGCGGACGAAAACGACAAATCAATGCCCATCCTACCACAAAAGGATCGCCAGAACCTGGAAACAAACTGGGATCCTCTGTCCGACACAATATTCTCAGGAATGCCGTGCAAACGAACCACGTTCTGGAAGAACACAGGAACCAGATCAGAAGAGGAAGGCAGCTTAGGCAAAGGAACCAGATGGACCATCTTGGAGAAACGATCACATATCACCCAGATGACAGACATGCCCTGAGACACCGGAAGATCCAAAATGAAATCCATAGAGATGTGTGTCCAAGGTCTCTTCGGGACAGGCAAGGGCAAGAGCAACCCGCTGGCACGAGAGCAGCAAGGCTTAGCTCGGGCACAAGTACCACAGGACTGCACAAATGACCGCACATCCCTTGACAAGGAAGGCCACCAAAAGGACCTGGCCACCAGATCTCTGGTGCCAAAAATTCCCGGGTGCCCTGCCAACACCGAGGAATGAACCTCGGAAATGACTCTGCTGGTCCATCTAGCAGGCACAAACAATCTGTCAGGTGGACAAGAGTCAGGCCTACCAGCCTGAAATCTCTGCAACACACGTCGCAGATCTGGAGAAATAGCAGACACGATAACTCCTTCCTTAAGAATACCCACAGGTTCAGCGACTCCAGGAGCATCAGGCACAAAGCTCCTAGACAGAGCATCGGCCTTCACATTCTTAGAACCTGGTAAATACGAGACCACAAAGTCAAAACGGGAGAAAAACAATGACCAGCGGGCCTGTCTAGGATTCAGGCGTTTAGCAGACTCGAGATACATCAGATTTTTGTGATCAGTCAAGACCACCACACGATGCTTAGCACCCTCGAGCCAATGACGCCACTCCTCAAATGCCCACTTCATGGCCAACAACTCCCGATTGCCCACATCATAATTTCGCTCTGCCGGCGAAAACTTCCTAGAGAAAAAGGCACAAGGCCTCATAGTAGAGCAACCAGGGCCTCTCTGCGACAAAACGGCCCCTGCCCCAATCTCCGAAGCATCCACCTCAACCTGAAAGGGAAGTGAGACGTCAGGCTGGCACAAAACAGGCGCCGAAGTAAACCGGCGTTTCAACTCCTGGAAAGCCTCCACGGCAGCAGGAGCCCAGTTAGCTACATCAGAGCCTTTCTTGGTCATATCCGTCAGCGGTTTAACAACGCTAGAGAAATTTGCGATAAAACGACGGTAGAAGTTAGCAAAACCCAAGAACTTCTGAAGACTCTTAACTGACGAGGGTTGAGTCCAATCATGAATAGCTCGGACCTTGACTGGATCCATCTCCACAGCAGAAGGGGAAAAAATGAACCCCAAAAAGGGAACCTTCTGTACACCAAAGAGACACTTTGAGCCTTTTACAAACAAAGAATTTTCACGCAGAATCTCAAAAACCATCCTGACCTGCTCCACATGCGAGTCCCAATCATCAGAAAAAAACAGAATATCATCCAGATAAACAATCAACAATTTATCCAGATACTTCCGGAAAATGTCATGCATGAAGGACTGAAAAACTGAAGGGGCATTAGAGAGCCCAAATGGCATCACCAAGTACTCAAAATGACCTTCGGGCGTATTGAATGCGGTTTTCCATTCATCGCCCTGCCTAATGCGCACAAGGTTGTACGCACCACGAAGGTCTATCTTAGTGAACCACTTGGCACCTTTAATCCGGGCAAACAAATCTGACAACAGCGGCAAAGGATACTGAAATTTGACAGTGATCTTATTTAAAAGCCGATAGTCAATACAAGGCCTCAAAGATCCGTCCTTTTTGGCCACAAAAAAGAATCCCGCACCAAGAGGGGAAGAAGAAGGACGGATATGCCCCTTCTCAAGAGACTCCTTGATATATGAACGCATCGCGGTATGTTCAGGTACCGACAGATTAAACAGTCTCCCCTTAGGAAACTTACTGCCAGGAATCAAATCTATTGCACAGTCACATTCCCTATGAGGAGGCAGTACACTGGACTTAGACTCGCTGAAGACATCCTGATAATCAGACAAATACGCCGGAACTTCCGAAGGCGTAGAAGAAGCAATAGACAAGGGCAGGGAATCTCCATGAATTCCATGGCAGCCCCAACTTGACACTGACATAGCCTTCCAGTCCAAGACTGGATTATGGGTCTGTAACCATGGCAAACCCAAAACAACCAAATCATGCATTTTATGCAGAACAAGAAAACGTATTACCTCCCGATGTTCGGGAGTCATGCACATGGTAACCTGTGTCCAAAACTGCAGTTTATTGTTTGCCAATGGCGTAGAATCAATACCCCTAAGAGGGATAGGATTTTCCAATGGCTCAAGAACAAATCCGCAGCGCTTGGCAAATGACAGATCCATAAGGCTCAGGGCAGCACCTGAGTCCACAAACGCCATGACAGGATACGATGACAGTGAGCAAATCAAAGTTACAGATAGAATAAACTTAGGTTGCAAATTACCAATGGCGACCGGACTAACAACCTTAGTAAGACGTTTAGAGCATGCTGAGATAACATGTGTAGAATCACCACAGTAGTAACACAAGCCATTCTGGCGTCTATGAATTTTCCGCTCATTTCTAGTCAGGATTCTATCACATTGCATTAAATCAGGTGCCTGTTCAGACAACACCATGAGGGAATTTGCGGTCTTGCGCTCCCGCAACCGCCGGTCGATTTGAATAGCCAGGGCCATAGAATCATTCAGACCTGTGGGAATGGGAAAACCCACCATCACATTCCTAATGGCTTCAGAAAGGCCATTTCTAAAATTTGCAGCCAATGCACACTCGTTCCACTGGGTCAGCACGGACCATTTCCAAAATTTTTGGCAATACACTTCAGCCTCGTCCTGGCCCTGAGACATCGCCAGCAAGGCGTTTTCTGCCTGAATCTCAAGATTGGGTTCCTCATAAAGCAAACCGAGCGCCAGAAAAAACGCATCAATGTCAGCCAATGCCGGATCTCCTGGCGCCAGCGAGAAAGCCCAATCCTGAGGGTCGCCCCGTAAAAAAGAAATAACAATTTTTACTTGCTGAGCGGAGTTTCCAGATGAACAGGGTTTCAGGGACAAAAACAATTTACAATTATTCCTGAAATTTCTAAATTTAAATCGGTCTCCGGAAAACGGTTCAGGAATCGGTATCTTAGGTTCTGACACAGGATTTCTGATAACATACTCTTGTATGCCCTGCACACGAGCAGCAAGCTGGTCCACACTTGTAATCAAGGTCTGGACATTCATGTCTGCAGCAAACACAAGCCACTCAGAGGTAAAGGGGAAAAGAAAAAAAAATGAGAGAGAAAAAAAAAACTCAGAGCTTTCTTTCTTATAATCCCGCTTCTGCAATGCATTAACATTTAATACTGGCCTGGCAAACTGTTATGACCCCAATGGCGAGGGTCTCAGAGGAACAAGTAAGTCTGCGACGTACAAAAATCCAGCTCATAGGGCAGTGGTAACTGGGTTGACCATATAACTACTCCTAACGCCAACACTAGAAGTAGCCGGGGAACATGCCTACGTTGGTCGCTAGATGTCTCGCGCCAGCCGGAGGACTAACTACCCCTACAAGAGGAAAACAAAGACCTCTCTTGCCTCCAGAGAATAGACCCCAAAAGTCGGATACAAGCCCCCCACAAATAATAACGGTGAGGTAAGAGGAAATGACAAACACAGAGATGAACTAGGTTTAGCAAAGAGAGGCCCACTTACTAATAGCAGAATGTAGTAAGATAACTTATATGGTCAACAAAAACCCTAACAAAATTCCACACTGGAGATACAAGAACCCCCGAACCGTCTAACGGCCCGGGGGGAGAACTCCAGCCTCCCTAGAGCTTCCAGCAAGGTTAGGATACAGATTATGTACAAGCTGGACAAAAATGCAAACAAAAACAAATAGCAAAAAGCAAGAAAGCAGACTTAGCTTAATTTAGCAGGAACCAGGATCAGTAGACAAGAGCACAACAGATTAGCTCTGATTACAACGTTGCCAGGCATTGAACTGAAGGTCCAGGGAGCTTATATAGCAACACCCCTGACCTAACGACCCAGGTGAGCATACAAGGGATGAATGACATACCCAGAGTCAAATCACTAGTAACCACTAGAGGGAGCCAAAAGGTAAATTCACAACAGTGGTTGTAACCAAAGATCTCAAATTTTGACTCCTCAGACCAAAGCACAGATTTCCACTGGTCTAATTCCTTGTGTTCTTTAGCCCAAATAAGTCTCTTCTGCTTGTTGCCTGTCCTTAGCAGTGGTTTCCTAGCAGCTATTTTACCATGAAGGCCTGCTGCACAAAGTCTCCTCTTAACAGTTGTTGTAGAGATGTGTGTGCTGCTAGAACTCTGTGTGTGGCATTGACCTGGTCTCTAATCTGAGCTGCTGTTAACCTGCGATTTCTGAGGCTGGTGACTCAGATAAACTTATCCTCAGAAGCAGAAGGTGACTCTTGGTCTTCCTTTCCTGGGGCGGTCCTCATGTCAGCCAGTTTCTTTGCAGCGCTTGATGGTTTTTGCAACTGCACTTGGGGACACTTTCAAAGTTTTCCTAATTTTTCAGACTGACTGACCTTCATTTCTTAAAGTAATGATGGCCACTCATTGTTCTTTACTTAGCTGCTTTTTTCTTGCCAAAATACAAATTCTAACAGTCTATTCAGTAAGATTATCAGCTGTGCATCCACCAGACTTCTGCACAACACAACTGATGGTCCTAACCCCATTTATAAGGCAAGAAATCCCACTTATTAAACCTGACAGGGCACACCTATGAAGTGAAAACCATTCCCAGTGACTACCTCTTGAACCTCATCAAGAGAATGCCAAGAGTGTGCAAAGCAGTCATCAAAGCAAAAGGTGGCTACTTTGAAGAGCCTAGGAAATACAGAAAAATCTTTAAATGAGCAGGCGTGTCCAAACTTCTGGTCTGTACTGTATATATATATATATATATATATATATATATATATATATATATATATATACATACATATATATATATATATATATATATATATATATATACATATATATATATATATATATATATATATATATATATATATATATATATTAGGAAAACTCCACAAAAGGTCACTGAAAATCTGACAAAAGTGCAAAAGTATTTTATAGTTTCTGAATATCAGCTATTGAAAATAAGACATTGCTTTTGAACTGTGTTTTAGCAGAAAAGTAGTGATGAATAAATATACTAATGCAAATGGCATGGACAAACATGATGAAGTAAGAGGATGGAAGTTTTGCTCATATTCCCCCTTGATAATATGTGTATTAAAGTGGTTGTCCGGTCCAAATCGATAAGTTTGCAGTCACTCTGTGTGACTGCAGACTTATGAATCCCCCGGTGCATGCACTCTACGCTGCCGGGATTCGACGGTTTCTGAGCCAGGACCAAAGGGTATGAATAAGTTATTCATACTCCTGGCCAGTGGGCGCAGCCTTGGTTCCAAACACATACATGTCATTGAGCCAGAAACTGGTGAATCCCCACAGTGCACAGTGTGTGCGCTGGGGGATTAATAAGTCTGCAGTCACACAGCAGTTGTAATGTGTAGCTATACAAATACTTTTTTCCATATAGTGTTTTTTTCTGAGTATAACCATGTTGGATGTAGGTTTTACTTCCTTTCTGATTACTGGTTTAGTTTTGTTCCAGTCTGGTTTCTGAAATAAGTAATGTAATTTGGATTCGTAAGGTAAACCTTAAAACTCGTTAATAATTTTAGAAGTTACTGCATTTCATTTGCAAATGTAGTGTCCATATTCAGAAAGGGTCACAAGTTGAGTCTGTAATCTTAATCTCTATAGTCCGCAGAATCTTTGAGGGTTTTCTAAGTGATGCTGCTATAACTTGGCGTATCTCAATAAATTTAATCCCATAGCCCAGCTTCAAAAGGGGTTTATAAGTGATTGGTTCCCATAAACGTAATCTCATAAACTCTAGATTGGTGCAAAATAAGGACATATCTGGACTTTTTTAAAAAGATTGATATGATGCCACATAAAAATTGGTAAATATAATGAGAACCTTGGGAGTTTGGTAAAATATGTGTAAATGGGTAAAGGACTCCCTCATTAATAGGAAGAAGCAGAGAGTTGTTATTATAAGGAACCTGACACCTGATTCATGCCACCCAAACCATGAGTATCATGAATCAGATCCTGGCAATCATAAAGCTAGGATCATATTCATGCAGGCCTCAGTTTGGGCAGCATGATTTAGGTGACAGGATATAATAATTTACATTTTCCTTTTTAATATATCTATTTTTTTCTCACTTTTTTCTTACTAAGTTTAATAATTAACAAATGCATATTACACAACAAAGTTAAATCAAACATTTGGACTTTTGCTGTTTCTCCACTGCATGACATGGTTAAAAATTTCAGCAAACATAAACATGAATTCAATGTTCTGCTTTTGTGTATCAATATCCCAAAACCCGGAAATTTAGACCCAACATTGCTAGAAATTATGATGCTTTCTGGAGATATTAGTTATTTTTTAGCATTTTTGTTAATAGGTTGTATTTAGAAAAATCACCAGTCCGAGTCTCCCCACTGTTTTATTAAAAAAAAACAACTACTTACACTTTTGAGCTCTAAATAATCTAAATTTTGGAATTGTGTACATGTCAGACATTTGTTGATCTATATGTCTCCATGGTAACAGACGATAAAAAATCCATTTTGATTCATTTGATTCTGCAATCATGTGTCGCTCCCTGTTATTCGCCCATACCCTAATGCAATAATAGACTATGTTAGGGCTGGCAGAATGCACCAAGTAAATATAAAGATAACAATAAGGTATGTTCGCCACCTGGGGTCCACCATGCAGAGATGGTAACTGCTGCTCGGTAATGGTGGAACAAGATGGTGGGTGAACGCTGAGCACACTCTGGTTAACCGTCAACCGGTGTGTACTGCATCGAGCTCTGTTACTACACAGAACTCCTGTAACACAGTATATAGATACTGCACCCTGTTGGCTGTCACAGAGCACAGCAGAATTAGCACAAGTGAGGTCACAAGACTTAGCCCCAAAGTCGTGGGGGTAAGAGTCTATCTAGATCCACTGTGCGCATGGCGTCGCACAGGCGTACGTCACTAACTGACGCTGGCTAACGTGTACAGTTCTTGCAATGCACTACTTGGCACTGTGTTTTGTGCCAATCACCCAGACTCAATCACAGCACAAGGGAAGGTGGAAAATTAGGAGCTTGCAGCAGATACAGACATGCTTGCACATACACCACGATTAGGATATAAAAGCGCACAGCCGTGCGGCCATGTGATCCTATTATAGCCGCAGTCTTTCCGGACCTTGCCAAAGGACCAATCCAAGGTGCTTGAGGACCTGGGCATGTGACCTTCGGCCACCAATGAGTGGTCGTCACACGGGCATGCTCAGAAGGTAAAAGCAGGACTTAGTCCCAGGAGCTTCTACTCGCTGCTGACTAATGCTGGTTGCTATAGCTGGACCTGGAGAGGCAGCAGCAACCAGATGCACAGCAATAGTCTGAGCAAGATGCTGGGACCGACGTCTCTGCTGAGCAAGATCTTCTGCAGCTGAGGAAAAATGGGAAACAGTAGAAGAGACGGCTTGTGATTCTCCCTGTGCAGCAGAAGGAACTCGACGCCTAACATTACCCCCCTCCTAGGGCCCCCCTTCCTTGGGCCTCACCACGCTCAAACGCCGCAATGAGCTGCGGAGCCCAAATGTGCTCAATAGGCTCCCAGTTCCTGTCCTCTGGACCGTGACCTTTCCAGTTCACCAGATAGAGCTTTTTGCCACGTACCACCTTAGAGCCGACAATAACGTTCACCTCATAATCGTCCGCGGATGAATCCGATGTCCTGGCAGATGACTCAGAAAACCGGGACATCTGAATGGGTTTTAGGAGGGACACATGGAAAGTATCGGTGATACCCAGGTGTGGAGGAAGAGCCAGATGGTACACTACAGAATTCACCCATTCCAGGACCTTGAAGGGGCCAATGTAGTGAGGAGCGAACTCAGTGGACTCAGTGGAGTCCATCCCGACCATTTCCCAGGGCCTATCAGCTACCGGCTGGGATACAGTAGACCCACAGATCACTGCCGGGGAGACCGATTCTTGGCGCAGGAGACACATGCCCAAATATAGTCACTAACATCACGAGCTATATGCGGCCACCAGTGCGACCTCACAAGGAGCTCATATGTCCTTTTAGTCCCAAAATGTCCACCCAACCTGGAGGAGTGAGCCCAAGAGAGAACCTCCGGTCACAAATTAGATGGGACAAAAGTCTTGCTTGGAGGTACAGACTCTAGCAAAACCAGAGCCACGGTTCTCAGGATCTCTGAAGGGATAATAAGCCGAGGCTCCTCTCCCTCCTCAGATGAAACTACGGAAAGAGAGAGAGCATCGGCATGAGAGATCTTCCCCCAGAGAGAAAATGGAGGATGAAGTGAAATCAGGAGAAGAACAGGGACCATCTGGCCTGGAGAGAATTTAGCCGCTGGGCAGTCTGAAAATAAATATGATTCTTATGGTGGGTGAATACTTGGAAGAGGTAACGAGCCCCATCCAGCAGATGTCTCCACTCTGAAAAGGCCAACTTCATTGCTAGCAACTCCCTGTCCCCAATGGAATAATTCCTCTCCGCCCGTGAGAAAGTCTTGAAGAAAAAGAAGCAAGGATGCTTCCGACCTTGAGAATCCTTCTGAAAGAGGATGGCTCCAGCACCGACGGAAGAGGCATCCACCTCCATAATAAATGGCTTATCAACATCGGGGCAATGTAAAATGGGAGCGCTAGCAAAAGTGTGACTTAATAGATTGAAATGCCTTGGAAATCTCCTCCGACCAAAATTTAGGATTAGCTCCTTTCTTGGTGAGAGCAACCAAAGGAGCTACCAAAGTTGAGGAGTCGGGATTGAACTGGTGATAGTAATTAATGAACTTCATAAAGCGCTGCACTGCTTTAAAAGAATTGGGTTCTTGCCAGTCCATCACAGCCTCTAGTTTGGCAGGATCCATGGCCAATTCCTGGGCTGAGATAATATAGGCTAGGAAAGGCAAGGACTCCTGCTCAAACACGCTCTTCTCAAGCTTTGCATAGAGGGAGTTAGCCCGTAGGATGTAGAAGACTTTGCAGACATCTATCCAGTGGGAATCTACATCTGGAGAGTAAATGAGAATATCATCCAGATAGACCACGACCGAGGTGGATAACAGATCCCGGAAGATGACATTCACAAAGTCTTGGAAAACGGCAGGGGTATTACATAGCCCAAAAGGCTTCACTAGGTACTCATAGTGGCCATCCCTGGTGTTAAAAGCCGTCTTCCAATCATCCCCCTCATGGATGCGCATCAGGTTAAAGGCACCCCACAGAGCTAGTTTAGTAAATACCCTCACTCCCCACAACCGATCGAACAGCTCCGAAATTAGAGGTAGAGGGGGGTTTTTTTAATGATTATGGCATTAAGACCCCTGTAGTCAATGCATGGATGTAGTTCCCCATTCTTCTTCTGCACAAAGAAGAAACCAGCCCCTGCAAGTGACAATGACTTCCTAGTGAACCCTCTCGACAGGTTCTCCATGATATACCAGGACATTGCCTCCATTTCCGGGAGAGATAATGGATAGACTCGACCCCGGGGAGGCTCTTCACCTGGCAAGAGATCAATAGGACAGTCATAGGGGCAGTGAGGCAGAAGGGTCTCCGCAGCTCTCTTGGAGAACACATCTGCATAAGACCAATAGTGTTTGGGGAGAGATGATAGATCTGCGGGCACTGCTGTAGTAGCCACATGAACACACTCCCTCTGACATCTACCCTCACAAGACTCACTCCATCCCAATATTCTCCCAGAGGACCACTCAATATGGGGGGATGGTGACTGACGTAATCAAGGGACCCCAAGTAAGACCTCATCTGATAACTGCATGTTTTGCTGCATTTTTGCACTTAGTCATTGCTTTCTATTGGTGAAAAAACGCTTAGATAGAAGTGACATGCTGCAGTTTGCAAAAACAGCAGTTTTCTAAATCAGTCAGGAAAAAGAACAATGTGTGTGAATGAGATTTCTGAAATCTCATAGCTTTTGTTGGTACTATAAAATGAAGGTTCAAATTTGCATAAAAATGCAACAAAAACGCAATGTGTGAACACAGTTTAAGAAGATGTGCAATTTCAGCTAAATGGAAATAAGAGATATGAAACATCTGTTATCTTCTCACTTGAGGGTAAGAAAAAAAATGGCACAAAATGTTCTAGTAGAGAAATAACACAAATCACAAATCTAATAAATGATACTTCTCTCACCGATGACGTGCTTTGTTCAGTCTCTGGTTCATTGCAAGCTATCATGACTTACTTTAAATTACACTCACAAGTGCAGCAGGCAATTATGTAATCTTTGGGATTATATTATGTTTGAAAAGTTTACAGTTCTCCAGTTTAGCCAATTTGATCTACTGTTATAACTGGCCTACAAAAACTATTACATTTACAGAGGGAAATGAATACTTTGGAAATTAGAGCAAAATCAATTTCTTAGTAACAGATTGTTTTATTATCTTGAATTCTTAACATATCACATTGGTCTGATTATTAATAAACCTAGCTAAACGGTCATAAATTAAATTTATCTATATCATTGTAAAGCCTATTTATCTACATTATATATAAAGCTGATATTGCCATAACTGAACACAGTTTAGGACAAACTTTCAAGATCAGCTTTTATGTGTGTTCATATTAAGAATAATGCTGTTTTTTCCCATTATTTTACTGGTATGCTACATTTTTTACTGGTTTTCTTCTCTGCTTCTCAAATTTCAGTTGCCACTGAGCTGAGGTATGTGAGAGATTTGTGATCTACTACTGATCTACTAGTGTATCTCTCATTAGCATATTTTCAGAAGCAGCAGAAATATGGGAGATATCATAAAGCAATACTGAGCAGTGTTACGGTGAATTCAACGCTGGGGTGAAAAAAAACTTGTTAAAAAGGAGCAGAAAGCAGCACTCTTGTGTCTCTTTCTCTCTCTCTCTCTGATTCTTTATCCTTCTCTCTTTACCCTATATTTTAAAATTCAATTTCACCAACTTCTTCAGAGTTTACCCCAAAAATTTGACTTGGAGCAAATTAATTCCCCAAGGTCTCAAGTCTTTCTAAGCCTTTATTTGCCGTTAAAGATATATGACATTCTAAGGTCGCCTAGTATGATATTACACTTCTTTTAAGCTCTTTAAATTCAGACTTAGAAATTACTTAGAATTTACCTCAACCTTTTTGGCTATGGGGAAATGGATGAAACTCATTGCTCTATCAGATGTTTCAGGCTTTTTAAATTGTAAAAAAGTGGACATTTCACAAAAATTACACACTTTTGAGGGCAGTGGCAGCAACAGTGTAGAATATGATGGTGCAGGCAAGGAGATATTTGTCATGGTAGGGCCAGCCCTGGCAGTCGCAAAAACATCATTACTGTATTTAAAAGTATGTTGGTCAGGCAGGAGATGTATGGAATTATTCAGTTTTAATACATGTACAGTCATAAGAAAAGCTAAATACTGCCACTATGAGTTTTCTGGCTTTAGCTACCATGACTGCACATGATGAATTAGACCCTGTCATTACATATCAAAAAGTAGGCCAAAATGCAGAAACTTTGACTGTAAGATGCCCTAGTCATGTGGCTAAAAACAATCAAAATGATCACCCTTCCAAGACCAAGATTTACAGTCAGTATGAAGTGTTTGTGCAGATATGTTTTTTTTTAATTTTGCCACTATGGCGGACATTTTGGTCAAACATCTCCACTTTGGTCTTATCTGTCCAAAAGAACCTTTCAGAAGTCTTTAAGTTTGTCCAAAGGCAACATTGCAAACATAAGCCATGCGGCCATCTTCTTTTAGGAAAGATACTTAATCCTTGCTTCCTTGCAAGTAAGTCCTACCATAGTAGATTGCATTTTTTTCCTGACTTCTCAATATTATATTTTTAAGAAAGTGAGTCGTCTATTGCATCAGGCTGTTTCAGAGAATTTCATAGTCTCACTGCTTGTAAAGAGCCACCATTTTTGGTTATGATTAAGCCTTCAGTCCTGTACACACAGAGGATTCCCTCTGTCATTGTTGCAGACCTACATGTAAAAAGATCATTAAAAAGATCACTGTACTGTCCCTTCATGTAAATGTACATTGCAATTTGATAACCCCTAAGCCCTTGTTTTTACAAAATGAATAGCCCCAAGTTTGATGACCTGTCTTGATGCTATAGTTCATCCAACCCCTTAATAACCTTGATCGCTCTTCTCTACACCCCCTGTAAAATGTTTTCTACTTGCGGATATTTTTTCTTGGTGTAGAATGATGTTCTCCAAATTACTTGGTAACTACCTTATAAACCCCGTAGATTAAAGGGCAGCAAGAATTTATTTTCTAAGCTCATTGCTTATCTTATCTCTCCTTGGCATTGTTTTAACACATGCCTAAATTCTCCAGATCAGCAAACTGTCCAACCTTCTGCTTTTATAAATATGGTTGCACATTCTGATTACCAATTAATCATCTTGCTGCTGCATACCCTTTTAGTTCATATGGAATGACTTGCCCTAAAAAGCAATCTAGTAATCCTCAAATCAGGCAGTGACTTAGAGGACAGTGAGCCATGTGTGGGAATTTTAAATGTAGATTATAGTGAGTCTTATGTGACTACATTAAATAGTGTCTAAGTAAAATCCAAGTTTTATGCAGTACTTCAATATTTTGGACCACTTGCTATTTTCTTCAATTCCTTAGGATGTGTGAATGTGAACGCAAGAAAGCAAATATCAAGTGAAGCCTAAACCAAGAAAGTTGCTCTTTACCTGTCCTATTGAATAACTCAATTTATGACTTTAAGAACTCTTGAACTTTTTGCACTAACACCCTAAGCCAGCACAATACTTTCTATATTTTACCATTTTTATTTTTGCTATTTATTATTCACAATACATAATGTATTTACTGTATTCTACAGACTGTTAGTTTACGGTTACACAAATACCAAATATATCCATGATATTCAATGGTTTGCGAACTTTATTTACAAGTGTATATTGTAAAATATTGCTACAGATTTTGCCTCATTATTTTTAAGAAGCGTTACAAAAAAATCCAACTTTTACTTTTCAGGTTATTTTTTTGGCATATAGAAATGTGTTTGTATATGCCAATACCCTGTGCCGGAAAAAAGAAAAAAAGGAAAATTGAGGATTTTAGGCCCTACAATGCAGCCTGTAGCTCGTTAGAGTTAGAGTTTCTGACTTCCATACCAATATGCTTGTGTTTAAATCCCAGCAGTGTCAAGCTGGGCACAAAATACGAGCATTAATTAAACAAATAGAGGCATCCACTAAGAGAAATCAGATGTCTAGGACGCTGGCATTGAAGGAGAATATGGTAGGGTCATGTGTGAGATGCAACATTAGATGCAAATGCAACAGATCTGTTGTGCAAACAAGTGTTTGTATCAGTGTCCTGATGGGCACCTGCTCACCCCATGGACCCCTTGGAGATAAATAAGCTGCTCAGCTTGCTTGTGAAAAGAAGTGGGGTTAGAGTACAGCCTGAAAGAAACAGTTACTATCATAACCAAGATTTTATGAGATTCATCAGCACAGAAGTATGTATCAATTTAGATAAAACAAATGGAAATTGTGCACTTCAAGCTTTCGCGAGCAGGTTTATATAGCTTATTCCTATAGATGTTGGAAACTAGTTTTAACTTTCACACATTCAGAATTTGTTAGTTAAATTATACATGTGATTTGCCATGGCAAAATCCATTGCTGAAATACTAGGCTGAGGCTTGGATTTGTGCTGTAGGTGTTCCAGCTGATCGGCTTGAGGATTTCCCCTATTGTCTCAGTGTAGTAATTACTTCAGTTGGATTTTCTTTTTTGCTGCAAATAAATGGAGTATGAAAATCCCAGTCAATTGCACCTGGTGCAAAACGTCAACATTTTGGATAAAGATTTCTGTGGAAATCAATCCTAAATCCTCCTAAAATCTTAAAGATGTGAATATTGCCTTGTGCCTCTCGACTCGCTCTAAAGTTTTAAGGCAATTTGATTTGAAGTATAAGACATGATTTGTTTGCCTTCTGTATTAAATATGTATGACTTGTTATCTCAGCTAGAAACTGCACATGTCATTTAAATAACATTAAATAACCTTTTAGTAACGTCGGAAGACAGTAGAAGTTCTTGAATTACTTAAAAGTCAGAAAAAATACGCAGATCTTACAATTTTCTGTACATCACAACATCACACGGAGACTTTTTCCTCTTGTCACTGAAGTCCAGATGCTCAGGGATCTCATTTACTTACTCTCTTTACTTTTTGGTTCCACCTTGAGCTGCATGGTAAGGGATCGTTCACATGAGCATAAAAAAATCATCTCATTCAGGAAAGTCGGACATTTTTTCTCCCTTTTCATCAATATGCTGTCCATATGCAATCTTTTTTTCACTCAGCAGATATTAATGTTTTAAATGATCATTTACAGTTTCAATACCACAGAACTGTAATGTATCTGTAAAAATCAGATGTTTTACTGACGGTCCGTATGGCTTGCAATTTTTTTCCTGCAGTATACCAATTTGGAAGTGAAATCGCTAGATGCTGTAATTTTTTTTCTCATGTCAAATACAACTGAGAAAATATTTGCAGATCTGCACTATCTCATTTAATAACATTGGTCTGAGGGCAATCAGATTTTTTTATAGGATTGCAATCGTCTGATTTAAATGCCCTAAGGCCGGGGTCACACTTGCGAGCTCAATGCGAGAATATTGCGTCAAGTCTCGGTACTGCCCCCGACACTCGGAAATGAAGCGTTCAGCTGCATAGAAGTACATGAAACCGCACGCTCCATTCCTGAGTGCCGGGACTTGATGCGAGTTTCTCGCATTGAACTCCTAAGTGTGACCCCATCCTAAATGTTACAAAGGATTAACAGAAGCAAAACTGATGATTAATAGAAAAGATTTGTCCCCTACTGGACAACCACTTTTCCATGTTTCTAATATGCATATAAAATAATCAAAAATAATTCTTTCCTCCTGAACCGGCGTGGCTCCTACGCTCGAAACACTGTTTTCCTAAGCTATCCTGTGACATTGTTTATATCACAGAACACTGAAGACCATCAATTGCCACTGATGGGCTGCAGCCCTCCGAAGTCTGATATTTCTGAGGAACATAGCTCACAAAGCAGAGAAGCAGCCCATCTTTAGTCTGGGAGATAAGTATTATTTTCTGTCTTTTTTTACATTCATAATCGTAGATAACTTCCATATAAGTTAATGTGAAATACTGGAATGGTGTAGCGGAGTGAGCTATGTTGTTTTCATAGCTCCTAAGTTCTGGAGACAGGGTAAGTAGCCAAGCTGCTCTATTTCCATAGCTCCCATTCACTTATATGGGCTTATTTGCAGTCCCCTTGCTTTTCTTCTGGTGCGCTATCTTCTGACACCAGCACGTGGATGCTGATATTGTGTTAGCCATGAGTGTCTAAGATTAGAATAACTCTCAAAGACATCTGTGGGCTTTACTTTACCTCTGTATACCACTAAATCATTGTGGATATGAAGAAAATAAAGGTGAAGTATCAATTAGATGGCAAAATATAGCATCATACAAAACTGGGGTACACAGAGAGTTTAGGGTTCCCTAGTGTAAAGTTACATGTGTCTTAGCTCCACATCACTGTATTCCTAACATTCACAGTTTCAAGCAGGAAAATGATTCTATATTAGAAGCACATCATACAATTGTCTTAGAGCCATAAAATAACTTATTCCTTACATCATAGTGCACTTTACATCTGTGTTCAAGCAAAAATTGACAAGGCAAGCTGGATCAGAGCCGTTCTTTCCCATTGTACCAGTTTAGTCACTTATCTAGACTACTTAAGATTATCAACTATGTCTTCTGTTTTTTTTATTAGTTGTTTTACAATATTTTTCTTTTTTTCCGTTTGTGACAGCTGATTCAGGATATGTTAAGGTGTAAATGATTATTGTATTTATTTCACATTGTATGATAAGAAATGTATTTAAAAAATTACACAGCATGCAGCCTTTAATGAGATACGAGGTAAAGTAGCTGACAATTTTCTAGAAGACCTTAAATAAATTGATCTTACACTTCAGTGGAAACTAAAGTACCATTTTTTTTCTAAAAGTGAATGACTTGTGCTCTCTACTTTTTCACTCTAGTAATGATAGAATGATTAAGTCAAACGTAGGACACTCCAGAAAAATAAGTCTTGTATGTTCCTCACAACAGGTTGTATGCCTGAGGTTTCTACAATTGAACAATCATTAGCTTTAAGCTTCAGTGGACTCACTGTGCTAATATAAATCCAATCACATAACATTGCATCCACCTAGGCACATAGTTCTGTTCATTCTCTTGTGTGGGAATCTAATAAAGAGCAACTATAAGATCAATAAAGAACAACTATAGAAGATAAAAAAAAGAAAAACTAGAAGATCAATAAAGAGCAATTAGAAAATCTGTAGATCAATAAAGAACTATAGAAGATCAATAAAGAGCAACTATAGATAAGCAATAAAGAGCAACTGGAAGACCTGTAGAAGATCAATAAAGAGCAACAATAGTAGATTAATAATAGCAACTATAGAAGAGCAATAGAGAGCAACAAGAAGACCCGTAGAAGGTCAATAAAGTGCAACTATAGTAGGTCAATAAAGAGCAACTGTAGAATAGCAATAAAGAGCAAATAGAAGACCTTTAGAAGATCAATAAAGTGCAACTGTAGATCAATAAAGAGCAACTATAGACAAGCAATAGAGCAACTAGAAGACTTGTAGAAGATCAATAAAGAGCAACAATAGTAGATTAATAATAGCAACTATAGAAGAGCAATAGAGAGCAACTAGAAGACCTGTAGAAGGTCAATAAAGTGCAACTATAGTAGATCAATAAAGAGCAACTATAGATGAGCAATAAAGAGCAACTAGAAGACCTGTAGAAGATCAATAAAGAGCAACTATAGTAGATCAATAAAGAGCAACTGTAGAATAGCAATAAAGAGCAACTAGAAGACCTGTAGAAGATCAATAAAGTGCAACTGTAGTAAATCAATAAAGAGCAACTATAGACAAGCAATAAAGAGCAACTAGAAGACCTGTAGACGTTCAATAAAGTGCAACTATAGTAGATCAATAAAGAGCAACTATATACGAACAATAAAGAGCAGCTAGAAGACCTGTAGAAGATCAGAAGATCAATAAAGAGCAACTATAGTAGATCAATAAAAAACTACTAGAAGACCTGCTGGATTTCAATAAAGAACAACTCTAGAAGATCAATAAAGACCAACTATAATTATTAATCACAACAAATATGTACAAGCAAATAAAATTGCTTAATTGCTTAACACAAAGCATGACATAACCTGATATCTATCATGTCTACTGTCAAGGATCTTTGACTTTATAGAACGCAAATCAAACCCTGACACCCAGACATACTATGTTTTTTTCTTCATGGCTTAGCATTGTAAAGAGAAGATATGAATTCTTACACATAAAATTAATTGGATCCCAAAGCATCTGTAATTGTAAGGACTCAGCCTTCGTACAATTCTTCAGTCTTGCAAGTATTTGGAGAGTACAGAGAAAGTGTTTATGTGCTTGATTGTGCTAAACATATCCATCTTCCCAAATAAGGAGTATTAATCAAATTAAATTGGAAAACATGGTACCACTACCAAGCAATAAGAGGTTGATTAATAAATAATACAAATATTCTTACCTGTCATCATTTTGCCATCCTTGATCTCCAAGAAGCAAATCCCGAAATCTGTACCTGGGTGGTAAAGGGGGCACTTCACTGTCCAAATCCACCATCCTTTCAGTTCAGAGTATAAGAGACACTGTGCTGGATGCTGGCACACAGGCTGCAGGTTGCTGAAGCAGGCAGCGTGGATGCTGAGTTGGATCACTTTGCAGCATTACCTTGCTGAGAAAGACTGATATGGATTGGAAGCTTTCCACACATACATACAGCATCCAGACTCTTCAGCATGCACATCAGAAACGCCTCTGCTCATCTCATTTGCTACTCAAGAAGCTCTAAAGAAGATGTGAAATGGACCACAGTTAGAAAATGAAGCTTTCACTGAATGATATGCTTCACTGAACTGTGTGAATGCAAGAAAAAAATCTGTAAAATGATTAATGACAAGGGTCATAAAGTGTGTCACTCAAAGTGTGAAAGTGCTTATGGTAATATCACCTACTTCTCTACATCTTTCTTAATCCAACCAGTATAAGCCATATCGAATTTTATAAGATTTTTCTTTTCATTTCTTGCACTTTTAATTAGAGATGATAACATCATTTTGCCAGGTTTGAGAGTGGCTCTGTCTCCAAGCAGTTCACATCTTGCGAATCTAAGGAGAAAAACATTGCAATCATTTTTTTATCCACTCATAAAGATACTGCTTTTGAGATGCATTTAAACTGGAAAAAAGAAAAAATTAGTCAGCTCACCCATTAGGTGGATTTCTCTTCATTCCTTCCCACATGGAAAAAGGTTGAGCAGTCAGTCCAGTATGAAAGAAACAGATGATATCCAGCGGGAAACCAGTGATTTCATAAAAAATTCAACATTTATTTGTTCATATTAAAATAACTTCCCATATGGTACACCACCAAACATTTGTGAAAACTAGACTAATACAGCACTATGCACAATCTAGTGTTAAAGGGAACCTGTCACCCCGTTTTTTTGATATGAGATAAAAATATGGTTCAATAGGGCCTGAGCTCTGCTTTACATTAGTACCTTTCATATCCCCCAATTCCCCACCTTTGCAGAGAAAATACCTAAGTAATCTCGTCGTTTTTGGCTGTCAATCACCCCGGTCCGGTCCGATGGGCGGGGCCTAATTGCTGTCTCTCCCCCCGCTCCTCCGCATCTCAGATGTAACTAGATCTGTAAATATCACAGATCGTGGTAATTTTTTGCGGTTGCGCATTGCATTAGCCTCTAGCAAAGCATGAAATCATTACGGCGCATGCGATGGCTTTTGACGCGATGCTCTGTGCCCCAGAAGCATAGAAAGACTTCCGGGGCACAGAACGTCAAGGAAAATGCCGGCGCATGTGCAATAATGAGTTGAATACTTTGCCCACTGTTAGGCAAAACATACTGCGCACGCGCGAGACGCCACTTGAATGCGCAGGCACAGAAAACAACACCAACGACGGAAATAAGATTCATAGAGCAAAGCCGGAGGTGGAGAGAATCAGCGATTAGGCCCCGCCCATCAGACCGGACCAGGGTGATTGACAGACAAAAACGGAGAGATTACTAAGGTATTTTCTCTACAAAGGTGGGGAATCGGGGGATATAAAATGGACTAACGTAAAGCAGAGCTCAAGCACTATTGAACCATATTTTTATCTCATATTAAAAAAACGGGGTGACAGGTTCCCTTTAAATGCAGCGATTAATGCTAGATTGTGCATAGTCCTGTATTAGTCTAGTTCTCACAAATTTTTGGTGGTGTACCATATGGGATGTTATTTGAATTTGAACACATAAATGTTGAATTTTTAATTAAATCCCTGCATTTAAACTAGAGACTGTTTAGAAAGAAGTCAGTATTAGGTAATATGCATGCATATTTATACGGTATGCATTCATAGAAAATGTTTGGTGTCAAAGTATATGGCAAGGCATGGAGATTACACAGAAATGTGTCATTGTGAATCCAGTGATAGAGTCTGATATTTTTAACAACATTACTACTCAAATTTCTCCCCTATACACATATATGTTACATCATTACTACCCAAAGGCCTATATATATATTCATATATATATATATATATATATATATATATATATATATATATATATATATATATACACTCACCGGCCACTTTATTAGGTACACCTGTCCAACTTCTTGTTAACACTTAATTTCTAATCAGCCAATCACATGGCGGCAACTCAGTGCATTTAGGCATGTAGACATGGTCAAGACAATCTCCTGCAGTTCAAACCGAGCATCAGTATGGGGAAGAAAGGTGATTTGAGTGCCTTTGAACGTGGCATGGTTGTTGGTGCCAGAAGGGCTGGTCTGAGTATTTCAGAAACTGCTGATCTACTGGGATTTTCACGCACAACCATCTCTAGGGTTTACAGAGAATGGTCCGAAAAAGAAAAAAAAATCCAGTGAGCGGCAGTTCTGTGGGCGGAAATGCCTTGTTGATGCCAGAGGTCAGAGGAGAATGGGCAGACTGGTTCGAGCTGATAGAAAGGCAACAGTGACTCAAATCGCCACCCGTTACAACCAAGGTAGGCCTAAGAGCATCTCTGAACGCACAGTGCGTCGAACTTTGAGGCAGATGGGCTACAGCAGCAGAAGACCACACCGGGTACCACTCCTTTCAGCTAAGAACAGGAAACTGAGGCTACAATTTGTACAAGCTCATCGAAATTGGACAGTAGAAGATTGGAAAAACGTTGCTTGGTCTGATGAGTCTCGATTTCTGCTGCGACATTCGGATGGTAGGGTCAGAATTTGGCGTAAACAACATGAAAGCATGGATCCATCCTGCCTTGTATGGAGCATCTTTGGGATGTGCAGCCAACAAATCTGCGGCAACTGTGTGATGCCATCATGTCAATATGGACCAAAATCTCTGAGGAATGCTTCCAGCACCTTGTTGAATCTATGCCACGAAGAATTGAGGCAGTTCTGAAGGCAAAAGGGGGTCCAACCCGTTACTAGCATGGTGTACCTAATAAAGTGGCCGGTGAGTGTATATATATATGTATATATATATATATATATAAAACCACTGGCAAAAATTATGGAATCACCGGACTTGGAGGATGTTAATTCAGTTGTTTAATTTTGTAGAAAAAAAGCAGATCACAGACATGGCACAAAACTAAAGTCCTTTCCAATGGCAACTTTCTGGCTTTAAGAAACACTAAAAGAAATCAAGAACAAAAAATGTGGTAGTCAGTAATGGTTACTTTTTTTAACCAAGTATAGGGGGAAAATTATGGAGTCACTCAATTCTGAGGAAAAAATTATGGAATTGCCCTGTAAATCTTCACTCCCAAAAATAACACCTTCATCAAATTAGATCTGCTTGTTAGTCTGCATCTGAAAAGTAGTGATCACACTTGGAGAGCTGTTGCACCAAGTGGACTGACATGAATCATGGCTCCAACACGAGAAATGTAAGTTGAAACAAAGGAGAGGATTATCAAACTCTTAAAAGAGGGTAAATCATCCCGCAATGTTGCAAAGATGTTGGTTGTTCACAGTCAGCTGTGTCTAAAATCTGGACCAAATACAAACAACATGGGAAGGTTGTTAAAGGCAAACATACTGGTAGACCAAGGAAGACATCAAAGCGTCAAGACCAGAAACTTAAAGGAATATGTCAACAAAACAGGAAATGCACAACAAAACAAATGAGGAACATATGGGTGGAAACCAGGGTCAACGTCAGTAACCGAACTGTAAGAAATTGCATAAAAGCAAATGGGATTTACATACAGAAAATGTTGTGAAATTCGATTCTGGGCTCCCCCGGTGGCCACTTGTGGAATTGTACTTGTGTGCATCATCCCCTCTGTTCACCTGCTCCTATCAGGATGTGGGAGTCGCTATATAACCTTGCTCCTCTGTCAGTTTCATGCCGGTCAACAATGTAATCAGAAGCCTTTCTGTGCATGTTCCTGCTACTAGACAACTCCCAGCTAAGTTGGACTTTTGTCCTTGTGTGTTTTTGCATTTTGTTCCTGTTCACAGCTGCTGTTTCGTTACTGTGTCTGGAAAGCTCTTGTGAGCGGAAATTGCCACTCTGGTGTTATGAGTTAATGCTAGAGTCTTAAAGTAATTTCTGGATGGTGTTTTGATAGGGTTTTCTGCTGACCATGAAAGTGCCCTTTCTGTCTTCTTGCTATCTAGTAAGCGGACCTCGATTTTTGCTAAACCTATTTTCATACTACGTTTGTCATTTCATCTAAAATCACCGCCAATATATGTGGGGGCCTCTGTCTGCCTTTTGGGAAAATTTCTCTAGAGGTGAGCCAGGACTGTCTTTTCCTCTGCTAGGATTAGGTAGTTCTCCGGCTGGCGCTGGGCATCTAGGGATAAAAAAACGTAGGCATGCTACCCGGCCACTTCTAGTTGTGCGGCAGGTTTAGTTCATGGTCAGTATAGTTTCCATCTTCCAAGAGCTAGTTCTCATATATGCTGGGCTATGTTCTCTCGCCATTGAGAATCATGACAGTTTGACCGGCCAAAAAAAAGGGTTAAATTACTGGGCTGAGAAAGGAGAGAAAGAAGAAGTCTGCTACAATTTTTTTTTTTTTTTTTTTTTTCCTCTAGTTCTGAGTGTGCTCTTAATTGAATCACTTGCTAGTCTGCCTATTCTGCAGCCTTCCTCTCTTTCTCTCCTTCTAATCCTTGAATGGCTCTGTGTTCACCTGTTTCAAATGGATCTTCAGAGTGTAGCTACAGGTTTGAATAATCTCGCCACAAAGGTACAAAATTTGCAAGATTTTGTTGTTCATGCACCTATGTCTGAGCCTAGAATTCCTTTGCCTGAATTCTTCTCGGGGAATAGATCTCACTTTCAAAATTTTAAAAATAATTGCAAATTGTTTTTGTCCCTGAAGTCTCGCTCTGCCGGAGACCCTGCACAGCAGGTCAGGATTGTAATTTCCTTGCTCCGGGGCGACCCTCAAGACTGGGCTTTTGCATTGGCACCAGGGGATCCTGCGTTGCTCAATGTGGATGCGTTTTTTCTGGCCTTGGGGTTGCTTTATGAGGAACCTCATTTAGAGCTTCAGGCGGAAAAGGCCTTGATGTCCTTGTCTCAGGGGCAAGATGAAGCTGAAATATACTGCCAAAAATTCCGCAAATGGTCTGTGCTTACTCAGTGGAATGAGTGCGCCCTGGCGGCGATTTTCAGAGAAGGTCTCTCTGATGCCATTAAGGATGTTATGGTGGGGTTCCCTGTGCCTGCGAGTCTGAATGAGTCCATGACGATGGCTATTCAGATCGATAGGCGTCTGCGGGAGCGCAAACCTGTGCACCATTTGGCGGTGTCTACTGAGAAAACGCCAGAAAATATGCAATGTGATAGAATTCTGTCCAGAAGCGAGCGGCAGAATTTTAGACGAAAAAATGGGTTGTGCTTCTATTGTGGTGATTCAACTCATGTTATATCAGCATGCTTTAAGCGTACTAAGAAGCCTGACAAGTCTGTTTCAATTAGCACTTTACAGTCTAAGTTTATTCTATCTGTGACCCTGATTTGTTCTTTGTCATCTATTACCGCGGACGCCTATGTCGACTCTGGCGCTGCTTTGAGTCTTATGGATTGGTCCTTTGCCAAACGCTGTGGGTATGATTTGGAGCCATTGGAGGCTCCGATACCTCTGAAAGGGATTGACTCCACCCCATTGGCTAGTAATAAACCACAATACTGGACACAAGTGACTATGCGTGTTAATCCGGATCACCAGGAGGTTATTCGCTTTCTGGTGCTGTATAATCTACATGATGTTTTGGTGCTGGGATTGCCATGGCTGCAATCTCATAACCCAGTCCTCGACTGGAGAGCTATGTCTGTGTTAAGCTGGGGATGTAAAGGAACTCATGGGGACGTACCTTTGGTTTCCATTTCATCATCTATTCCCTCTGAGATTCCTGAATTCTTGTCTGACTTTCGTGACGTTTTTGAAGAACCCAAGGTTGGTTCACTACCTCCGCACCGGGAGTGCGATTGTGCCATAGACTTGATCCCGGGTAGTAAATACCCTAAGGGTCGTTTATTTAATCTGTCTGTGCCTGAACACGCGGCTATGCGAGAATATATAAAGGAGTCCTTGGAAAAGGGACATATTCGTCCTTCGTCATCTCCCTTAGGAACCGGTTTTTTCTTTGTGTCTAAGAAAGACGGCTCTTTGAGGCCGTGTATTGATTATCGACTTTTGAATAAAATCACGGTTAAATATCAATATCCGTTACCACTGCTTACTGATTTGTTTGCTCGTATAAAGGGGGCCAAGTGGTTCTCTAAGATTGATCTCCGTGGGGCGTATAATTTGGTGCGAATCAAGCAGGGGGATGAGTGGAAAACCGCATTTAATACGCCCGAGGGCCATTTTGAGTATTTGGTGATGCCTTTTGGTCTTTCAAATGCCCCTTCAGTCTTCCAGTCCTTTATGCATGACATTTTCCGCGATTATTTGGATAAATTTATGATTGTGTATCTGGATGATATTCTGATTTTTTCGGATGACTGGGACTCTCATGTCCAGCAGGTCAGGAGGGTTTTTCAGGTTTTGCGGTCTAATTCCTTGTGTGTGAAGGGTTCTAAGTGTGTTTTTGGGGTTCAAAAGATTTCCTTCTTGGGATACATTTTTTCCCCCTCTTCCATCGAGATGGATCCTGTCAAGGTTCAGGCTATTGGTGATTGGACGCAACCCTCTTCTCTTAAGAGTCTTCAGAAATTTTTGGGCTTTGCTAACTTTTATCGTCGATTTATTGCTGGTTTTTCTGATGTTGTAAAACCATTGACTGATTTGACTAAGAAGGGTGCTGATGTTGCTGATTGGTCCCCTGATGCTGTGGAGGCCTTTCGGGAGCTCAAGCGCCGCTTTTCTTCCGCCCCAGTGTTGCGTCAGCCTGATGTTGCTCTTCCTTTTCAGGTTGAGGTCGACGCTTCTGAAATCGGAGCTGGGGCGGTGTTGTCGCAGAGAAGTTCCGACTGCTCCGTGATGAGACCTTGTGCTTTTTTTTCCCGTAAATTTTCGCCCGCCGAGCGGAATTATGATATTGGGAATCGGGAGCTTTTGGCCATGAAGTGGGCTTTTGAGGAGTGGCGTCACTGGCTTGAGGGGGCCAGACATCAGGTGGTGGTATTGACTGACCACAAAAATTTAATTTACCTTGAGTCTGCCAGGCGCCTGAATCCTAGACAGGCGCGCTGGTCGTTGTTTTTCTCTCGGTTTAATTTTGTGGTGTCTTACCTACCGGGTTCTAAGAATGTTAAGGCGGATGCCCTTTCTAGGAGTTTTGAGCCTGACTCCCCTGGTAATTCTGAGCCCACAGGTATCCTTAAAGATGGAGTGATATTGTCTGCCGTTTCTCCAGACCTGCGGCGGGCCTTGCAGGAGTTTCAGGCGGATAGACCTGATCGTTGCCCACCTGGTAGACTGTTTGTTCCTGATGATTGGACCAGTAGAGTCATCTCTGAGGTTCATTCTTCTGCGTTGGCAGGTCATCCTGGAATCTTTGGTACCAGGGATTTGGTGGCAAGGTCCTTCTGGTGGCCTTCCCTGTCACGAGATGTGCGAGGCTTTGTGCAGTCTTGTGACGTTTGTGCTCGGGCCAAGCCTTGTTGTTCTCAGGCTAGTGGATTGTTGTTACCCTTGCCTATCCCGAAGAGGCCTTGGACGCACATCTCGATGGATTTTATTTCGGATCTGCCTGTTTCTCATAAGATGTCTGTCATCTGGGTGGTGTGTGACCGTTTCTCTAAGATGGTCCATCTGGTTCCCTTGCCTAAGTTGCCTTCTTCTTCCGAGTTGGTTCCTCTGTTTTTTCAAAATGTTGTTCGTTTGCATGGTATTCCGGAGAATATCGTTTCTGACAGAGGGACCCAATTCGTGTCTAGATTTTGGCGGGCATTCTGTGCTAGGATGGGCATAGATTTGTCTTTTTCGTCTGCTTTCCATCCTCAGACTAATGGCCAGACCGAGCGGACTAATCAGACCTTGGAGACATATTTGAGGTGTTTTGTGTCTGCGGATCAGGATGATTGGGTTGCTTTTTTGCCTTTGGCGGAGTTCGCCCTCAATAATCGGGCCAGCTCTGCCACCTTGGTGTCCCCGTTTTTCTGTAATTCGGGGTTTCATCCTCGATTTTCCTCCGGTCAAGTGGAATCTTCGGATTGTCCTGGAGTGGATGCTGTGGTGGAGAGGTTGCATCAGAATTGGGGGCAGGTGGTGGACAATTTGAAGTTGTCCCAGGAGAAGACTCAGCTTTTTGCCAACCGCCGTCGTCGTGTTGGTCCTCGGCTTTGTGTTGGGGACTTGGTGTGGTTGTCTTCTCGTTTTGTCCCTATGAGGGTTTCTTCTCCTAAGTTTAAGCCTCGGTTCATCGGCCCGTACAAGATATTGGAGATTCTTAACCCTGTGTCCTTCCGTTTGGACCTCCCTGCATCCTTTTCGATTCATAATGTTTTTCATCGGTCATTGTTGCGCAGGTATGAGGTACCGGCTGTGCCTTCCGTTGAGCCTCCTGCTCCGGTGTTGGTTGAGGGTGAGTTGGAGTACGTTGTGGAAAAGATCTTGGACTCTCGTGTTTCCAGACGGAAACTCCAGTATCTGGTCAAATGGAAGGGATACGGTCAGGAGGATAATTCTTGGGTCACTGCCTCTGATGTTCATGCCTCCGATCTTGTCCGTGCCTTTCATAGGGCTCATCCTGATCGCCCTGGTGGTTCTGGTGAGGGTTCGGTGCCCCCTCCTTGAGCGGGGGGTACTGTTGTGAAATTGGATTCTGGGCTCCCCCGGTGGCCACTTGTGTAATTGTACTTGTGTGCATCATCCCCTCTGTTCACCTGCTCCTATCAGGATGTGGGAGTCACTATATAACCTTGCTCCTCTGTCAGTTTCATGCCGGTCAACAATGTAATCAGAAGCCTTTCTGTGCATGTTCCTGCTACTAGACAACTCCCAGCTAAGTTGGACTTTTGTCCTTGTGTGTTTTTGCATTTTGTTCCTGTTCACAGCTGCTGTTTCGTTACTGTGTCTGGAAAGCTCTTGTGAGCGGAAATTGCCACTCTGGTGTTATGAGTTAATGCTAGAGTCTTAAAGTAATTTCTGGATGGTGTTTTGATAGGGTTTTCTGCTGACCATGAAAGTGCCCTTTCTGTCTTCTTGCTATCTAGTAAGCGGACCTCGATTTTTGCTAAACCTATTTTCATACTACGTTTGTCATTTCATCTAAAATCACCGCCAATATATGTGGGGGCCTCTGTCTGCCTTTTGGGAAAATTTCTCTAGAGGTGAGCCAGGACTGTCTTTTCCTCTGCTAGGATTAGGTAGTTCTCCGGCTGGCGCTGGGCATCTAGGGATAAAAAAACGTAGGCATGCTACCCGGCCACTTCTAGTTGTGCGGCAGGTTTAGTTCATGGTCAGTATAGTTTCCATCTTCCAAGAGCTAGTTCTCATATATGCTGGGCTATGTTCTCTCGCCATTGAGAATCATGACAAGAAAAGCTAATCCAAAGGCATCATTAACACCTAAACAGAAAAAAAACAAAGTTACCATGGGCTAAGGAAAAGAAATCGTGGACTGTGGATGACTGGATGAAAGTCATATCCAGTGATGAATCACAAATCTGTATTGGGCAAGGTGATGAAGCTAGAACTTTTGTTTGGTGCCGTTCCAATGAGATTTATAAAGATGACTGCCTGAAGAGAACATGCAAATTTCCACAGTCATTGATGATATGGGGGTGCATGTCAGGTAAAGGCACTGGGGAGATGGCTGTCATTGCATCTTCAATAAATGCACAAGTTTATTTAGATTTTTTGGACACTTTTCTTATCCTATCAATTGATAGGATGTTTGGGGATGATGAAATCATTTTTCAAGATTATAATGCATCCTGCCATAGAGCAAAAACTGTGATAACATTCCTTGAAAAAAAACACACAAGGTCAATGTCATGGCCTGCAAATAGTCCGGATCTCAATCCAATTGAAAATCTTTAGTGGAAGTTGAAGAAAATGGTCCATGACAAGGCTCCAACCTGCAACGTTGATCTGGCAACAGCAATCAGAGCAAGTTGGAGCCAGATTGATGAAGAGTACTGTTTGACACTCATTAAGTCCATGCCTCAGAGACTGCAAGCTGTAATAAAAGCCAGAGGTGGTGCAACAAAATACTAGTGATGTGTTGGAGTGTTTTTTTGTTTGTTTGTTTTTCATGATTCCAGAATTTTTTTGCTCAGAAATGAGTGATTCCATAATTTTTTCCCTATGCTTGGTTAAAAAAATTAACTATTACTGACTACCACATTTTTTGTTCTTGATGTCTTTTAGTGTTTCTTAACCCCTTCCCGACCTGTGAAGCCACGTAGACGTCATGAAAGTCGGTGCCAATCTGACCTGTGAGGCCTATGTGGCGTCATGGAGGAATCGCGTCCCTGCAGATCAGGTGAAAGGGTTAACTCCAATTTCACCCGATCTGCGAGGACAGGGGGAGTGGCACTTCAGCCCGGGGGGGGGGTGGCTTTTGAAAGTGAAGCAGCCAATAGGAGTGATTTGCAATATTTCACCTATGAAAACTGGTGAAATATTACAATCCAGCCATGGCTGATGCTGCAATATCATCGGCCATGGCTGGAAACCCTGATCTGCCCCCCCCCCACTGCCACCGATCGCCTCCCCACTCCTCCGTCCTGTGCTCCGCTCCCCTCTGTCCGCCTGTACGCTACCCGCTTGGGGGTCTAGTTTCCAAAATGGGGTCACTTGTGGGGGGTTTCTACTGTTTAGGCACATCAGGGGCTCTGCAAACGTAACATGATGCCCGCGGACCATTCCATCAAAGTCTGCATTTCAAAACATCACAACTTCCCTTCCGAGCCCCGATGTTTGCCCAAACAGTAATTCTCCCCCACATATGGGGTATCAGCGTACTCAGAACAAACTGGACAACAACGTTTGAGATCCACTTCTCCTGTTACTCTTGTGAAAATAAAAAATTGCTTACTAAAGCATAATTTTTGAGGAAAGAAAAATGATTTTTTATTTTCACGGCTCTGCGTTGTAAACTTCTGTGAAGCACTTGAGGGTTCAAAGTGCTCACCACATTTCTAGATAAGTTCCTTGGGGGTCTATTTTCCAAAATGGGGTCACTTGTGGGGGTTTCTACTGTTTAGGCACATCAGGGGCTCTGCAAATGTAACATGATGCCCGAAGACCATTCCATCAAAGTCTGCATTCCAAAACGTCACTACTTCCCTTCTGAGCCCTGACGTATGCCCAAACAGTGGTTCCCCCCACATATGGGGCATCAGCGTACTCAGGACAAACTGGACAACAACTTTTGGTGTCCAATTTCTCCTGTTACTCTTGTGAAAATAAAAAATTGAGGGCTAAAAATAATTTTTGAGGAAAGAAAAATGATTTTTTATTTTTACGGCTCTGCGTTATAAACTTCTGTGAAGCACTTGGGGGTTTAAAGTGGTCACCGCACATCTAGATTAGTTCCATGGGAAGTCTAGTTTCCAAAATGGGCTCACATGTGGGGGAACTCCAATGTTTAGACACACAGGGGCTCTCCAAACGCGACATGGTGTCCGCTAGCGATTGGAGCTAATTTTTCATTCAAAAGTCAAATGACCTTCCTTCCCTTCCAAGCCTTGCCGTGTGCACAAACAGTAGTTTGTGACCACATATGAGGTATCGGTGTACTCAGGATAAATTGCCCAACACATTTTAGGATCCATTTTATCCTGTTGCCCATGTGAAAATGAAAAAATTGAGGCTAAAAGAAATTTTTTGAGAAAAAAGTACTTTTTCATATTTATGGATCAATTTGTGAAGCACCTGGGGGTTCTAAGTGCTCACTATGTATCTAGATAAGCTCCTTGGGGGGTATAGTTTCCAAAATGGGTCACTTGTGGGGGAGCTCCAATGTTTAGGCACACGGGGGCTCTCCAAACGCGACATGGTGTCTGCTGAAGATTGGAGCCAATTTTTCATTGAAAAAGTCAAATGGCGCTCCTTCCCTTCCGAGTCATGTCCTGCGCCCAAACAGTGGTTCCCCCCATATGGAGTATCCGCGTACTCAGGACAAATTGTACAATAACTTTTGGGGTCCAGTTTCTCTTTTTACCCTTGGGAAAATAAAAAAAATTGTTGCTAAAAGATCATTTTTGTGACTAAAAAGTTAAATGTTCATTTTTTCCTTCCATGTTGCTTCTGCTACTGTGAAGCACCTGAAGGGTTAATAAACTTTTTGAATGTGGTTTTGAGCACCTTGAGGGGTGCAGTTTTCAGAATTGTGTCACTTTTGGGTATTTTCAGCCATATAGACCCCTAAAACTGACTTCAAATGTGAGGTAGTCCCTAAAAAAAATGGTTTTGTAAATTTCGTTGTAAAAATGAGAAATCGCTGGTCAAATTTTAACCCTTATAACTTCCTAGCAAAAAAAATGTTGTTTCCAAAATTGTGCTGATGTAAAGTAGATATGTGGGTAATGTTATTTATTAACTGTTTTTGTCACATAACTCTCGTTTAACAGAATAAAAATTCAAAATTTGAAAATTGCGAAATTTTCAAAATTTTCACCAAATTTCCATTTTTTTGACAAATAAATGCAAAAATTATCGACCTAAATTTACCACTAACATGAAGCCCAATATGTCACGAAAAAACATTCTCAGAACCGCTAGGATCTGTTGAAGCGTTCCTGAGTTATTACCTCATAAAGGGACACTGGTCAGAATTGCAAAAAACGGCCAGGTCTTTAAGGTCAAAATAGGCTGGGTCATGTAGGGATTAAATCCAGAAAGTTGCCATTGGGAAGGACATTAGTTTTGTGCCATGTCTGTGATCTGCTTTTTCTACAAAATTAATCAACTGAATGAACATCCTCCAAGTCCGGTGATTCCATAATTTTTGCCAGGGGTTCTATATATATATATCTCCAGACCTGAACCCCATTGAAAAAATCTGGAAGGTAATCAAGAGGATGATAGATAGTCACAAGCCATCACAAAAAGAAGAACTGCTTAAATTTTTGTACCAGAATCAGTGTGAAAGACTGGTGGAAAACATGCCAAGACACATGAAAGCTGTGATTAAAAATCATGGTTATTCCACAAAATATTGTTTTCTGAACTCTTCATGAGTTAATATAAAGTGATAATCTTCAGCACTCAATAAGTCACAAAAAGAAGATGAGTTCCAATAGATGAGAAGAATTTATTGAACAGCCTATAAGATAGGTTAAACAGACATCATCGGCAGTATTTGCCTTTATCAAGGTAGTCAATATCAAATTAAACAGAAATTAACACATGATTAGTATCGTCATACGAACAAAAATGAAGAAAAACGTTTTTGAAAAAAAAGGTAAGAAATTCTGAGCCAATCGCTGGTCAATGGCTGTGTATTCCGTGTATAAGCAAGCACCAAAACCAAAAGAAAGAAAATCAAAGTGACCAAGTAAATTCATATCCATAGGAAACAATATGCTAGAGGCATAATAAATAAGGACCATGTGAGTACCTAGGAAAACATATGAAAATGAAAAATATGCAAGTGGAAAACAAGAGGAAAAAACAAATAAATAAATTTAAGGAAAAATCAAGGAAAAATCCCAAGGGATAAAAAACAGATGCCAGGTCAGCGATTATGCACGCATGTGTTAAAGTTGCCTAACAGTGAGCACCGGTACTAGTACAAGAAAGAAAGGAAACAAAAGGGGGAAAAAAAGGGGGAAAGAAATAAATCTAATTACCTGACTGAGTTAAAACATTAGTATTGTTGTTTCCAAATGATTATGAACTTGTTTTCTTTGCATTATTTGAGGACTGAAAGCACTGTTGTTTTTAATTTTGACCATTTCTCCTTTTCAGAATAAAAACACAAAATGTATTGCTTGGAAATTCAGAGACATGTTGTCAGAAGTTTATAGAATAAAAGAACAATTTACATTTTACTCAAAAATACACCTATGACAAGAAAAACCAGAGAAACTGAACATTTTGCAGTGGTTTCTTAATTTTGCCAGAGCTGTATATATATTAGATAGCTGATGGACAAATAGTCGTTTGACTGATAGACATCTCCTGACCCCCTATAGATATGAACATGATACTTACTCCATTTTACGAAGATGATAGTAAAGAAAGATGCTGCTAGACAGTTCAAAAGTGTTGAATTTGCACCATCCGACTCTTATCTGTCCAGATATCAACTATATGGTGTGAGTAAGAAGACATTTGACTTTCAGCTGATTAAGCCAATACTAGCGGGTTCAGTGACTGTAGTCTAATGTACAGAAGGGTCATTAATCTGAATTATGCACAATTTGGTCTTCAGCCTGGATTTAAAGAGGTTGTCCACTAATAGGACATCCCCTTATTAATACAATTGTTTGCCCCCGTTAAAATAAAAAACTTATAATCACCACTCGTACACATGCCATGTGGGCACTCGTTCTCCCAGTGCTCACGTGAGGTTTTATGTCACATGAACCCTGCGCCCAATCAGTGCCGGCTTCACTGTCCCTGCCTTTGGAGGAGTAAGTAATCAAAAAGAAGTCAGAGCTGCTGCTGTTTTCTTTCTACATTTTACATTTAATTTGCCCAGATGTCAGGGCATAATAAGGAACATTTGTTTTGAATAAATTAGCTGCAAATTGAGTTTCCCAGTAAAACCCATGCAAACTGGCAAAATCTAATTTTGTAAGATCTGCTTATCATTAACAATTAAACTTGCCAACTAATTATATGATTTGCTTTTCTTTGAAATAAAGCAACACTCTGTATCGCTATAACAAGCAAACATGCAATATATAAAAATGGAAGTACATTACTGCTTTAGAAAATTGATTAAAATGAGGTACTTAGCACAAAAATTGTCCAATTCATGTGTGCCCAGCTGCCCACAACACGGCAATCCTCTTTGCTGGGAACCCAACCTCAAATTGTCTCTTTAATGGATTGTTAGGCTACAATTAGATGAGAAGGTAGGATACTGCTGTGACTTAAACTGCCATAGGCTGATGAGTGGAGTGCTCAGTCAGGGAGCCTATGTATACAAACAACAAAAGACTGATCGTCACTTCAAAACAGAAATCAGGTGTGTAAATGTGCTTACTAAGAGTAGCAATCGCCATATATAACTAACAAATAAAGTGGCACTCTGTAGCGCTATATCATGAAAACATGAAATTGGAATTGCATTACTGCTCTAGAAAATGGATTAAAATTAAGATACTTAGAGCATGAATTGGTCAATTCCTGTATGCTAAGTATTCTCATTATAGGCTCTCTGACTGAGCACTCCACCCATCAGCCTCTGGCAGTTTTAATCACAGCAACATCCTATCTACCCACTTAATTGTAGACTATAAGCCCTGGAGAGGGATAATATTAGGTTAGGTTCCTAGCAAAAAGGATCACATTGTCGTCACTGCTGGACATACATCAATTGGCCAATACATGTGCTAAATTATATTCATTTTAATCAATTTTATAGAGCAGTAATACAATTCCAATTTCACATACAGATTTGGCAAATATTAAGAGACCACCACATCAAAACCCTGTCATGGGCAGCCCAATCTCCAGACCTGAACCCCATTGAAAACATCTGGAATGTAATCAAGAGGATGATGATGGATAGTCACAAGCCATCAAACAAAGAACTGCTTACATTTTTGCACTAAAAGCAGTGTGATAGACAGGTGGAAAGCAGGCCAAGACGCATGAAAGCTGTGATTAAAAATCATGGTTTTTCCACAAAATAATTGATTTGTGAACTCTTCCTGAGTTAAAACATTAGTATTGTTGTTTCTAAATGATTATGAACTTGATATCTTTACATTATGTGAGATCTGAAAGCACTGTTTTTTTTGTTTGTTTGTTTTTTTTAATATAAAAAAAAATTAAATATTTTTGTATTTAAAAAATACAAAATTTATTGCTTGGAAATTTGGAGACATGTTGTCAGCCGTTTGTAGAATAAAAGAACAATTTACATTTTACTCAAAAATATATACCTATAAAGAGAAAAATCAGACAAACTGAACATTTTGCAGTGGTCTCTTAATTTTTCGCAGAGCTTCATTTATATACAGTGTATACACATGGTGGCATGTAAAAGAATAGGCATATCTGGTCAAAATTACTGTTATTGTGAACAGTTAAGCGAATTGAAGATTAAATGGTCTCTGCTCACTATAACAATAATTTTAACAAGGGGTGCCCAAAGTTTTAAATGCATCTGTATATACAGTGGGTCCAGAAAGTATTCATACCCCTTTAAATTTTTTCACTCTTTGTTTTATTGCAGCCATTTGGTAAATTTTAAAAAGTTCATTTTTAATCTTGACTGTAAAAAAACAGAAATGTAGTATATTTTGCAAATTTATTAAAAAAGAAAAATTGAAATATCACATGGTCATAAGTATTCAGACCCTTTGCTCAGTATTTAGGAGAAGCACCCCTTTGAGCTAATGAAGCCATGAATGTTCATGGGAATGATACAACAAGTTTTTCACACCTGGATTCGGGGATCACCTGACATTCTTCCTTGCAGATCCTCTCCAGTTCCGTCAGGTTGGATGGTGAACATTGGTGGACAGCCATTTTCAGGTCTCTTCAGAGATGCTCAATTGGGTTTTGGTCAGGGCTCTGGCAGAACCAGTCAAAAATAGTCACAGAGTTGTTCTGAAGCCACTCCTTTACTATTTAAGCTGTGTGCTTATGGTCATTGTCTTGTTGGAAGGTGAACCTTCGGCCAAGTCTGATGTCCAGAGCACTCTGGAAGAGGTTTTCATCCAGGATATCTCTGTACTTGGCCGCATTCATGTTTCCTTCAATGAAAACCAATTGTCCTGTCCCTGCACCTGAAAAACACCCACAAAAGCATGATGCTGCCACCACCATGTTTGACTGTCGGGATTGTATTGGGCAGATGATGAGCAGTGCCTGTGTAATAATTATAGGGGATAACTCAGGAGACTATTTGCATGGAACAAAACAACTACAGGACACAGTTTTATAAGTGGTAAAGTCTATATTATCACACGGTGATTCAAACAGGTGCAGAGAGAAACTCAAGTCCACAACACGTGGTGCAAATATCAAATGCAGCTCAGCAGTATATAGGAAACTTCAGAGGAAAATGCAACCATGCAGAAAGTCTATGAAGCACAATTATTCTTGAGGATACTTGACACGAATAAGTCCTTGCTTAGTCAAAAACACAGATAGATATGCTTTTAAAGCAGTTCAAATAATATCTTAGCTCAACCAGGGAGGTCTGGGTAATAGTCTCAGGTTCTTTCAGAGCAGAAACAGCTTACAAGTCCAGCAAATGAAGATGGAAGTAAACACGAGCAGCAGATGAAGGAGGATTACTGGAACTGGAGTATGCAGCAGGAACTCAGAGCAGAGTAGCAGGATCACCACACAGGTTCACAGGAGCAGGTATATAGCCAGGGAGTCACCAGAGGTCAGGAGCTGGATGCAAGGCAGAATACTCTAGCACAGACTGAAGGCTTGGGTGGAGTTTTATAGCAGGAAGACACAGTGCACATGAGACCAAAGATGCCATCTTGGAAAAGGGCAATAATGCACAAAAAGGTAATAAAAAATGTTCTGAGTCCTGACATTACTCCCTCCTTAGAAGTGGCCTCAGGGCGATCCTGGACCTGGTTTTTCAGGGAATCTCTGATGAAAACGAGAAATCTTCTGTTGGGCATTGATGTTTTCCACAGGTTCCCAAGAGTCTTCCTCAGAGGGATATTCCTGCCATCTTATCAGATATTGGAGCCGATTCCTGCGAATCCTGGAATCAATAATTTCCTCCACCACAAATTGTTTTTGCCCATCAATCTCCACAGGCTGCGGAGGTGGCACAACTCATCCCTGGAAGGTATTAGGAAATACAGGCTTTCGTAAAGATACATGAAAAACTGGGTGTACTTTCATAGTCCTAGGCAGCTTCAGCCGGCAGGCCACAGAGCTCACAATACCGTTGATCTTGAAAGGGCCAATTAATTTCTGTCCAAGTTTTTGTGAAGGAACGTTTAACTTCAGATTCTTAGTTGCTAACCACACGGAATCTCTTACCTTGAACATGAGTGCAGGTTTACGGAATCTATCAGCCGATCTCTTATAACGTTCTTGAGCTGTGGTCAGGGATTCCTTCATAACCTCCAGATTTTGCCTCATCGCAGTCAGCCTTTCCTCCACTGCCGGAACCGGAGAATTAATTGAAGACCTAGGTAAGATACAAGGATGATAACCCAGATTGGCAAAGAAAGGTGTAAATTTAGTGGAGGCGCTCTGAGAATTGTTGTATGAAAATTCGGCTAATGGCAGCAACTCCAACCAATCATCCTGGAGATGGCTGACATAGCATCTTAGATATTGTTCTAGCGTCTGGTTGGTACGCTCAGTCTGACCATTTGTCTGGGGATGGTAAGTGGAAGAGAGGCAGACATTAATATTGAGTGCAGAGCAAAACCCCTTCCAGAATCTTGAAGTGAACTGCACTCCACGGTCAGAGATGATCTCATCCGGAACCCCATGCAACCGAAAGACATTCTGTATAACCAAGTTCACTGTATCTTTAGCTGAGGGAGGCCGGTGCACGGAACAAAATGAGCAGCTTTAGTCAGGCGATCAACTACCACCATGATTGTATTCATGCCCCCCGATGTAGGCAGCTCCACAATAAAGTCCATTGATATAGACCCCCAAGGGCGGGACGGAACAGGTAATGGTTGTAGAAGACCCGTAGGTGCCACATGAGGAGTCTTGTAACTAGCACATACCTCGCAAGAGAGAACATAGTGCTTGGTATCCTTCAGGCAAGTTGGCCACCAGAAGAATCGGCTCAGGAACTCTTGTGTCTTCTGTACCCCCTGTGACCAGCCAACTTGGAGTCATGTACCAACTTGAAGATCTGCAGACGGATGACCTCAGGGACGTAGATAAATCGATCTCTGAACCACATGCTGTTAGGGCTAGCGGAACGCACCGAGTAAATAGATATGTTTTTATTGATATTGGTGTGTTCGCAGCCCGGGGTCCACCATGCAGGAGTACCTGCTGCTAGCAAACGGCGGCACTATATGGCGGTATGGACTAACTCAGTTAATTCACCGAGTAGCTGTGAAAGCAAAGCACTGTGCCCTGTTAGACTTCACAGAGGCACAGGCTAACTGCCCAAACAGAGAGCAGTCAGTGGTCACGCATGCACACAAAACTCCTCGAAGGAGGTGCCAGCATTCTAGGGGCTTGTTTCAGCCAGGTCCCTGAATACATACAAACACAAACTCCTCGCCAGAGGTGTCAGCATTCTAGGGGCTTATTTTAGCCGGGTCCCTGAACACACTCTCACGTGACCACATTGGCGCAAAGCACATAACAAAGAACAATACTAGTGCATGGCCGTGCGGCCATGCGAGCATTAAATAGTTGCAGCACATACAGGACCTTCCTAGAAGGACCATTGAGAGGCTGCCACAGAGCATGAGCACCTACAGGATCTTCCTGAAGGACCAATGGCCTTAGCTGCAGTATCTGATCATGTGACCCTCGATCTCCACTGAGAGATCTTACTCTGGGCATGCTTAGAACGAGAAAAGGACTTAGTCCCAGAAGCGTCTGCTCGCCGCTGCCCAGCACTGACTTCAATGGCAGAAGCAGGAAAGGCAGTAGTAAGTCTTTGCACAGAGACAGACTGAGCGAGACGCTGGGACCGATGTCTCCGCTGAGCAGGCTTCAATGCGGCAGGAGAAGAATGGGAGACCGCAGCGGAGATGGCCCGAGATTCCCCCTGTGCAGAGGCGGGAACTCGACCCCTAACATTACCCCCCCTCATAGGGCCCCCCTCATTGGGCCTCATTACATTCGAAGGCAGCAATGAGCTGCAGAGCCTGAATGTGCTCAGCAGGCTCTCTGGACCTATCCTCAGGACCGTAACCCTTCCAGTCCACCAAATAAAATTTTTTGCCACGAACCACCTTGCACCCCAAAATAGCGATCACCTCGTAATCGTCCGTAGACGAACCCGATGTCCCGGCAGATGACTCAGAAAACCAGGACATGTATACGGGCTTAAGGAGGGACACATGAAAGGTGTCGGTGATACCTAGGCGTGGAGGAAGGGCTAGACGGTAGACCACAGGATTAACCTGTTCGAGGACCTTGAAGGGACCCAAGTAGCGAGGAGCAAACTTAGTGGACTCAACACGCAGCCTGATGTTACGAGCGGAGAGCCACACTAAGTCGCCAGGAGCAAAGGTGAGGCAGGGCGCCGATGTGCATCGGCGGAGGACATCATTCTCTCCTTGGAGGCCCGGATGGCTTCCTGAGTGCGGTCCCAAATGTCTCATGCCTCCACTGCCCAGTCTGCTACCCTGGAGTCAGCAGAGGACACGGGCATAGGCACAGGAACCCACGGATGCTGGCCATAATTAAGGAGGAAAGGATTTTGACCGGTGGAGTCGGCTACAGCATTGTTAAGGGCAAACTCTGCCCACGGTAACAAGGATGCCCAGTCATCCTGCCTGGCAGAAACAAAATGTCATAAATAAGTGACCAGAGTCTGATTGGCTCTCTCAACCAACCCATTCGTCTCGGGATGATAAGACGAGGAGAGATTTAACTCAATACTGAGTAGATGACAAAGCCCCCTCCAGAATCGAGATGCAAACTGGGGACCCCGGTCACTGACAATCTTGTCCGGCATACCGTGTAAGCGAAAGATATGCTTGATGAACAAGGCTGCCAGAGCCCGTGCAGAAGGTAGCCGTGGAAGAGGCACCAAATGAACCATTTTGGAAAAATGGTCGGTGATCACCCAGATAATGGTGCAACTACGAGACTTGGGTAAGCCCACCACAAAGTCCATCCCGACCATCTCCCAGGGCCTGTCTGCAACCGGCAGAGGGTAAAGCAACCCAGCTGGCCATTGCCGAGGGGACTTGTTCTTGGCTCAAGAGACACACACCCGAACATAGTCTGCGACATCACGAGCCATATGCGGCCACCAGTATGTCCTCGCCAGTAACTCAGATGTCCTTTTGGAAACAAAATGTCCACCCACCCTGGACGAGTGTGCCCAAGAGAGAACCTCCTGTCGCAAACTGGATGGTACAAAAGTCTTGCCCGGAGGCACAGACTCTAGCGAAACCAGGGCCACAGTTCTCAGGCTCTCGGTGGGGACAATAAGCCGAGGCTCCTCTTCCTCCTCCACAGATGACACAACGGAGCGAGAGAGAGCGTCGGCACGAATGTTATTCTCCCCAGAAAGAAATTGGAGGGTGAAATGAAACCGGGAGAAGAACAAGGACCATCTGGCCTGGCGAGAATTTAACTGCTGGGCTGTCTGCAGGTACACCAAATTTTTATGATCTGCGAAGACTTGGAAGGGAAAACGAGCTCCTTCCAAGAGATGTCTCCACTCCGAGAATGCCAACTTCATGGCTAGCAACTCCCTGTCCCCAATGGAATAATTCCTCTCTGCTGGTGAGAAGGTTTTAGAAAAGAATAAGCAAGGATGCTTCCGACCTTGAGCATCCTTTTGGAAGAGGACTGCTCCAGCATCAACAGATGAGGCATCCACCTCCATGATAAATGGCTTATCTACATCGGGGCGATGTAGGATGGGAGCGCTAGCGAAGTGTGACTTTATGGAGTTAAAGGCCTTGGAGACATCCTCAGACCACAATTTTGGATTTGCCCCCTCGTTGTTGAGGGCAACCAAGGGAGCTACCAAAGTTGAGAAGTGCAGAATGAACTGGCGATAATAATTAATGAACCCCATAAAGCGCTGCACCGCTTTAAGAGAATGGGGTTCCTGCCAGTCCATCACAGCCTGTAGTTTGGCAGGATCCATAGCCAATCCCTGGGCAGAGATGATATAGCCTAGGAAAGGTAAGGACTCCTGCTCGAATATACACTTCTCCAACTTGGCATAGAGGGAGTTTGCCCATAGGAGGTCGAAGACTTTGCATACATCTCTCCGGTGGGAGTCAATATCTGGAGAGAAGATGAGAATATCATCCAGATAGACTACGATCGAGGTGGTGAGCATATCCCGGAAGATGTCATTCACAAAGTCTTGGAAAACGGCTGGGGCATTACAGAGCCCGAAGGGCATCACCAGATATTCATAGTGCCCATCCATAGTGTTAAAAGCCGTCTTCCATTCGTCACCCTCACGGATGCGAATCAGGTTGTAAGCACCCCGCTGATCTAGTTTAGTAAACACCCTTGCTCCCCGAAGCCTATCGAAGAGCTCAGATATCAAGGGCAAAGGATACTTATTCTTAATGGTGATGGTGTTAAGACCCCTGTACTCTATACATGGACGAAGTTCCCCATTCTTCTTCTGCACGAAGAAGAACCCAGCCCAGCAGGTGACACTGACTTCCTGATGAACCCTTTTGCCAGATTCTCTTGAATGTACTGAGACATTGCCTCCATCTCCGGGAGAGATAACGGATAAACTTGACCCTGGGGAGGCTCAGCACCAGGCAAGAGATCAATAGGACAGTCATAGGGGCGATGGGGCGGAAGGGTCTCTGCCGCCTTTTTGAAGAACACGTCTGCATAAGATCAATATTGCTTGGGGAGAGAGGATAGATCTGTGAGTACCTCTGTAGTCGCAACCTGATTGCACTCCCTCTGACACCTACCCCTACAAGATTCACCCCATCCCAGAATTCTGCCTGAGGACCACTCGATATGAGGTGAGTGGTACCGTAGCGAAGGTATCCCCAACAGGACCTCATCAATTTCCTCAGGAATGACGAGCAGAGATTTAATCTCCTGATGGGATGGTGACATGGACAGAGTAAAAGGGATGGTCTGGTGTGTTATCTGTGAGGGTAGAGTCGACCCATTCACGACTCGTACCGTTACTGGTTGAGCTAGCATAACCAAGGGTATTGCGTGACATTGGGCGAAGGGCCGAAGACATAAAATTGCCCTCCGCCCTAGAATCCATGCAGAGCTCTACCGAGTGGGAGGATGAGCCTATAATAATTGTCCCTTTAAAGGACAATTTGGAGGCAAACGTCGCCGTGTTTCCTCAACCGCTGGGGACATCTGGTGGCAAGATGTCCTGACTGCTGGCAAACATGACAGACCTTGAGTGCACAAGCGGTCTGAGACTTAGATCCCGCTCGTGACACTTCCATGGCCTCATGTGACTCAGGAACCAGGACCGGAGATTCCAGAGGTTTGGCGAAGGTGGGAGCCAGCCTAAACCTCTGCCTACACTGGGCTCGCTCTAACCTCCGCTTGTTAAAACGGAGGTCAATTCGAGTAGAGACAGATATTAACTCCTCCAGTGTGGCAGGAATCTCCCTAGTGGCCAGAGCGTCCTTAACGTGATCAGCCAGGCCCCTCCAAAATATGGGGATAAGGGCTTAATCCAACCACTCCAGCTCAGAAGCTAAAGTACGAAAGCGGAATGGCAAAATGGCTGACCAAGGACTCACCCTGAGTTAATGCCAACAGTTGGAGCGCCGTGTCATGGGTGACTTGAGGTCCTAAAAAGACCTGTTTCAGAGTGCTCAGGAACAGCGAGCACTCTGCACCACATGATCGCCACGCTCCCACAGCGGCGCAGCCCATTCCAATGCCCTGTCCGACAAGAGAGACAGAATAAATCCCACCTTAGCCTGCTCAGTGGGAAAACGTGCAGCCAGGAGCTCGAGGTGAATAGAGCACTGACTCACGAATCCCCTACAAGACTTGCTGTCACCAGAAAATTATTCTGGCAGCGGGAGGCGAGATAACAGGGACGTCGGAACAGGGGTGGCAGTGGACAAAGTTGCTGCAGCCACACTAGCAATCTGTGCAGCAACTGCGGTAACATCCACAGCTGAGGTTGAGCTCTCGAGAGCCACCAACCTACCCTCCAGCTGCTGGATATACCGCAAGGATTGCTGAATGTCCACTATTTACTAGCCAGACCCTGGCACTAGTATTATGTTAGGGCTAGCGGAACGCACCGAGTAAATAGAGATGTTTTTATTGATATTGGTGCATTCACAGCCCGGGGTCCACCGTGCAGGAGTACCTGCTGCTAGCAAACGGCGGCACTATATGGCGGTATGGACTAACTCAGTTAATTCACCGAGTAGTCATGAAAGCAAATCACTGTGCCCTGTTAGACTTCACAGAGGCACATGCTAACTGCCCAAACAGAGAGCAGTCAGTGGTCACGCATGCACACAAAACTCCTCGACGGAGGTGCCAGCATTCTAGGGACTTATTTCAGCCAGGTCCCTGAATACATACAAACACAATCTCCTCGCCAGAGGTGCCAGCATTCTAGGGGCTTATTTCAGCCAGGTCCCTGAACACACTCTCACGTGACCACACTGGCCAAAGCACATAACAAAGAACAATACTAGCGCATGGCCATGCGGCCATGCGAGCCTTAAATAGTTGCAGCATGTACAGGACCTTTCTAGAAGGACCAATGAGAGGCTGCCACAGAGCGTGAGCACCTACAGGACCTTCCTGAAGGACCAATGGCCTTAGCTGCAGTAACTGATCATGTGACCCTCGATCTTCACTAAGAGATCTTACTCTTGGCATGCTCAGAACGAGAAAAGCAGGACTTAGTCCCAGAAGTGTCTGCTCGCCGCTGCCCAGCACTGACTTCAATGGCAGAAGCAGGAAAGGCAGCAGTAACTCTTTGTACAGAGACAGACTGAGCGAGACGCTGGGACCGACGTCTCTGCTGAGCAGGCTCCACTGCGTCAGGAGAAGAATAAGAGACCGCAGCGGAGATTGCCCGAGATTCCCCCTGTGCAGAGGCGGGAACTCGACCCCTAACACATGCCACCCTTAAGGACAAGATTAATATCCACAGGTGGGTTGGCCAGAAATACATCACCGACTTAGGCCTCCCTGCACTCCTTCCACAAGTCCTGATCGTAGATAACTCTGATGAAATTGGCATCAGATACAATGGTCTTGGACGGCGCTCCAGGTACGGAATCCTCAGCATAGATTCGGGATAAAGCATCAGCCTTCCCATTACGAGAACCTGGACGGTACAAGATAACAAAGTTAAATTGATTTAAAAATAAGTTCCAACGAGCCTGACGAGGAGAAAGACATCAAGCGGATCTAAGGAACTCTAGATTACGATGGTCAGTTAGCACTATGATCTGTTGTGCAGATCCTTGCAGATGATGCCTCCATTCTTTGAAAGCCGCAATAATAGCCAGCAATTCCTTGTCTCCCACGTTGTAATTCTTCTCTGCTGAGGTTAGTCTATGGGAAAAGAAAGCACAAGGATGTAGCAGACACTTCTTTCCAGTTCTTTGGGAGAGAATAGCCCCCAAAGCATTATCAGAAGCGTCCACCTCCACAATGAAAGAAAGTGTTGGATCTGGGTATATCAACAGCGGTGCTGATGTGAAACAGATCTTAAGCCAATCAAAAGCTTCTTGAGCTTGTGATGACCACTTAAAGGGTTTTTCCTTCTTTGTCAAGGAAGTAATAGGACGGACAATATCAGAAAAATTTCGAATGAAGCGTCTGTAGAAATTTGCAAAACCAATAAAACGTTGGACCTCCTTAATGTTCTTGGGTACCGGCCAGTCAAGGATAGCCTGAATCTTACCAGATTCCATGTTCAGCCCCTGGGGAGAAATGATATAACCTAAGAACTGTATCTCAGAACGATGGAACTCGCATTTCTCTGGCTTAATATACAGATGGTTCTCTTTCAGACGTCTTAAAACAGTTTTGACATGTTCCTGTAGAGAGTCAGAAAAGATTTGTATATCGTCCAAATAGATCACCACAAACTGGTCCAACAAATCTCTGTCATTAGCAAGGTGTTGAAACGTTGCAGGGGTGTTACAAAGCCCTAAGGGCATCACAAGAGATTCAAATTGTCCATACCGGCATCTGAATGCTGTCTTCCACTCATCCCCTGGACGAATACGCACCAAATTATAAGCCCCACAAAGATCCAGTTTAGAGAACACCTTAGCATGGCGGACTCTTTCCAGTAATTCGGGAATCAGAGGCAAAGGGTAACGGTTTCGTACGGTTACCTTATTGAGTTCCCGATAGTCAACACAGGGTCTCAGGGTCCCATCCTTCTTCTTTACAAAAAAGATAGGTGCCCCTGCTGGTGAGGAAGAAGGACGTATAAAGCCTTTGGCCAGATTTTCATCAATATACTCCTTTAAGGCTTGAAGCTCAGGTGCCGCCAAAGGGTATACGTTATCAAAAGGAATAGCTGCCCCAGGAAGCAACTCAAAGGCACAGTCATAATGCCTGTGTGGAGGAAGCTGATCTGCATTCAACTTGTCACAGATGTCAGAGAACTCTTTATATGCTGGAGGTAAAGAAAATACCTGTACATGTGGTTCCGTAGCCGTGGACTCAGGGACAGCTTCTGTTAACGCTGAGTTGCTCCTTGTTGGAAAGATAATCTCCTTGGTCTCCAAGCTGATAATTGGGTTCTGAGAACGCAACCAAGGAATGCCTAAAATCACAGGAAAATGAGGAGAAGAAATTAGCAAGAAAGAAAGTTGCTCCAGATGATTAGGCTCCAACAAAATTTCAAGGGGTACGGTCTCCTGATCCACAGGCCCAGAAATTAAAGGTGACCCATCCACTGTTTCCATGGTAATTGGAGAGGCTCTTTGCTGAATTTTAATACCATGTTCCTTGGCAAATGCGATATCCATGAAATTGCCACCTGCACCAGAGTCAATCATAGCTGAACGGGAAATCCACTGTCCTGAACACAGGATCTTAATAGGGAGAGAACAGTGAGAGTTCTTTTCCTTAAGCTCCTTGGGGAGTGAAGTCATAGAAAGTGAATGGAATACAGCGTTTAAAGGCAGGCTACATTCAGAGATGTCAGATTCATCATCACAGTTGTCATACTCCCCTACTGCTGCTAGCACCTTTTTAGGCCGTCTAGGACACTTAGGACAATTGATCAAGAAGTGGTCAGACTGGCCGCAGTAGAAACATAGACTTTCACGAAGGCGATGCTCCCAGCGTTCATTGATCTCGCGCCTCTGAACAGAATCAATTTGCATGGGCACCTCCTCCATCTCCCGAGATGTTTTACCTGCAGTCTCTTTGGAAGTAAGGGAAAAGTTAGAAATACGGTTATATGCAGCAAACTTCTCCTGCCTACGCTCAGTAAGGCGAATGTCAATGCACACACAATGCTGTATCAATGTCTCTAGCTCTTGTGGTGACTCAGAGCGAGCTAGTTCATCTTTTACAATACTAGACAGACCCCTTTTAAAAATAGGCAATTGTGCATAACTGTCCCAATTGGTATCTACCGCTAATCTCCTGAATTCAGTAGCATACTCAATAACAGAACGTTTTGCCTGGTGTAAAGACAATAAAGCAGATTCAGCAGTTGCACGGTGATTAGGATCATCAAACATTAATGCAATAGCGGCCAAGAAATCATCCAAGCTATTTAACCATGGGTCACGAGACTTAATCATCGGATTCGCCCAGGCAAGCGCTCGTGCGGTCAGCAGCATTATTACACACAATACTTTGGATCTATCATTAGGAAAACAGTCAGCATGCACATCAAAATAAAGCATACATTGATTCACAAAGCCACGAAATTTGTCGCGATCACCATTAAATCTGAATGGGGGCAACTTAGGTGGGCTAGCTGGTGGCGGTTACCCAGAGGGAAAAGTCGCTTGTGCAGCTATTTGCGTGCTTATGTCCTGAAAAGCCCATCCATACTGGGACTCTATGCCAGCAAGTTTGTTTTCCTGGGCTGCCATGTGGGTGCTTAAGTCCTGCAAAGTCTGTCCAAACGCTTGTTGATTGTGTTCAAAGCTTCCAAATTTCTTTTGCAGACCTTCCACATTTCTTTTGCAGACCTTCCACATCTTTCTGCAGTGATCTAATTATGGAAAACACCAGCTCTAGTCTGCTTTCTGCAGTCATTGTTCCAACAGTCTCCTTTTTTTTAGGCTAGAGTATCCTGTAATAATTATAGGGGATAACTCAGGAGACTCTTTGCATGGAACAAGACAACTACAGGACACAGTTTTATTAGTGGTAAAGTCTATATTATCACACGGTGATTCAAACAGGTGCTGAGAGAAACTCAAGTCCACAACACTTGGTGCAAATATCAAATGCAGCTCAGCAGTATATAGGAAACTTCAGAGGAAAATGCAATCATGCAGAAAGTCTATGAAGCACAATTATTCTTGAGGATACTTGACAAGAATAAGTCCTTGCTTAGTCAAAAACACAGATAGATATGCTTATAAGGCAGTTCAAATAATATCTTAGCTCAACCAGGGAGGTCTGGGTAATAGTCTCAGGTTCTTGCAGAGCAGAAACAGCTTACAAGTCCAGCAAATGCAGATGGAAGTAAACATGAGCAGCAGATGAAGGAGGATTACTGGAACTGGTGTGTGCAGCAGGAACTCAGAGCAGAGTAGCAGGACCACCACACAGGTTCACAGGAGCAGCTATATAGCCAGGGAGTCACCAGAGGTCAGGAGCTGGATGCAAGGCAGAATACTCTAGCACAGACTGAAGGCTTGGGTGGAGTTTAATAGCAGGAAGACACAGTGCACATGAGACCAAAGATGCCATCTTGGAAAAGGGCAGCAATGCACAAAAAGGTAATAAAAAATGTTCAGAGTCCTGACAGCCTGGTTTTCTCCACACATACCACATAGAATTATCACCAAAAAAACTATCTTCATCTATTTAGACCAGAGAATGTTATTTCTCATAGTCTTGGCATCCTTCATGTGTTTTTTAGCAAACTCTATGTAGGCTTCCATCGGGCCACTCTGCCATAAAGGCCCGACTGGTGGAGGGCTGCAGTGATAGTTGACTTTGTGGAACTTTATCCAATCTCCCTACTACATTTCTAGAGCTCAGCCACAGTAACCTTGGGGTTCTTCTTTACCTCTTTCACCTAGGCTCTTCTCCCATGATTGGTCAGCTTGGCTGGACGGCCAGGTCTAGGAAGACTTCTGGTAGTCCTTAACCTCTTCCATTTAAGGATTATGGAGGCCACTGGACTCTTAGGAACCTTGACTACTGCAGAAATTCTGTTGTAACCTTGGCCAGATCTGTGCCTTGCCACAATTCTGTCTCTGAGCTCCTTGGCCAGTTCCTTTGACATCATGATTCTCATTTGGTCTGACATGCACTGTGAGCTGTGAGGTCTTATATAGACAGGTGTGTGCCTTTCTATATCAAGTCCTATCAGCTTAATTAAACACAGCTGGACTCAAATGAAGGAGTTGAACCATCTCAAGGAGAATCACAAGGAAATGGACAGCATGTGAATTAAATATGAGTGTCTAAGCAAAGGATCTGAATACTTATGACTAGGGTTGAGCGACTTTTCCTTTTTTGAGGTCGAGTCGGGTTTCACGAAACCCGACTTTCTCAAAAGTCGAGTCGAGTGAAATCGGCTGATCTTCTTGAAAAGTCGGGGTCGGGGATCGGCCGAAACACGAAACCCAATGCAAGGTAATGGAAAATCTATATATTTTTATATTTACTTCAGCGCGATATATGTGAAAAGCCGGTAATTCAATTGCCGGCTTTTCATTTCTCCTGCCTAAACCCGACATGATGTGAGACATGGTTTACATATAGTAAACCATGTCATATCCCCCTTTTTTTGCATATTCCACACTACTAATGTTAGTAGTGTGTATGTGCAAAATTTCAGCACTGTAGCTATTAAATTTAAGGGTTAAATCGCGGAAAAAATTGGCGTGGGCTCCCGCGCAATTTTCTCCACCAGAGTGGTAAAGTCAGTGACTGAGGGCAGATATTAATAGCCTAGAGAGGGTCCATGGTTATTGCCCCCCCCTGGCTACAAACATCTGCCCCCAGCCACCCCAGAAAAGGCACATCTGGAAGATGCGCCAATTCTGGCACTTGGCCACTCTCTTCCCACTCCCGTGTAGCAGTGGGATATGGGGTAATGAAGGGTTAATGCCACCTTGCTATTGTAAGGTGACATTAAGCCAGATTAATAATGGAGAGGCGTCAATTATGACACCTATCTATTATTAATCCAATTGTATGAAATGGTTAAAAAAAACACACACACAATATTGCAAAGTATTTTAATGAAATAAACACACAGGTTGTTGTAATATTTTATTGTTCTCTCAATCCACCTGAAGACCCTCGCTCTGTAACAAAGGAAACATAATAAACCAACAATATACATACCATCCGTAGATCTGTAACGTCCCACGATGTAAATTCATCTGAAAGGGTTAAAATATTTTACAGGCAGGAGCTTTGCTAATGCAGCTGTGCTCGTGCCTGTAAACCCCAGGGAATGAAGGAAATGTAGGTCAATGACCTATAGTTACCTTCAGTCGTGGTGATGCGCCCTCTGCTGGATGTCCTCATATGACGTCGAGCGTGGGAAAAAGTTCCCAGGCTGCAGTTCATGAGGACATCCAGCAGAGGGCGCATCACCACGACTGAAGGTAACTATAGGTCATTGACCTACATTTCCTTCATTCCCCGGGGTTTACAGGTACGAGCACAGCTGCATTAGCAGAGCTCCTGCCTGTAAAATATTTTAACCCCTTCAGATGGATTTACCTCGTGGGACGTGACAGATCATCTGAAGGTATGTATATTGTTGGTTTATTATTTTTCAAAGCGAGGGTCTTCAGGTGGATTGAGAGAGCAATAAAATTAAAACAACCGGTGTGTTTATTTCATTAAAATACTTTTTAATAATGTGTGTGTTTTTTTAACCCTTTCATACAATTGGATTAATAATGGATAGGTGTCATAATTTACGCCTCTCCATTATTAATCTGGCTTAATGTCACCTTACAATAGCAAGGTGGCATTAACCCTTCATTACCCCATATCCCACGGCTACACGGGAGTGGGAAGAAAGAGGCCAAGTGCCAGAATAGGCGCATCTTACAAATGTGCCTTTTCTGGGGTGGCTAGGGGCAGATATTTGTAGCCGGGGGGGCCAATAACCATGGACCCTCTCTAGACTATTAATATCTGCCCTCAGTCACTGGCTTTACCACTCTGGCAGAGAAAATTGCGTGGGAGCCCACACCAATTTTTTCCGCGATTTAACCCTTAAATTTAATAGCTACAGCGTCGAAATTTTGCACATACACACTACTAACATTAGTAGTGTGGAATATGCAAAAAAAAAAGGGGGATATGACATGGTTTACTGTATGTAAACCATGTCTCATATCATGTCGGGTTTAGGCAGGAGAAATGAAAAGCCGGCAATTGAATTACCGGCTTTTCACATATATCGCGCTGAAGTAAATATAAATATGTATATATATATATATATATATATATATATATATATATATATATATATATATATGTGTCTCAATGACATATATATATATATATATATATATATATATATATATATATATATATATATATATATATATATATATATATATATATAAAAAACGAAACCCGACTTTGGAGCGAAGATCGCCGACGGCCGACCCGATCCCACAGTGAGATCGGGTCGGGTTTCACGAAACACGACTTTCCCAAAAGTCGGCGACTTTTGAAATTGGCCGATCTGTTTCGCTCAACCCTACTTATGACTATATGATATTTTAGTTTTTCTTTTGTATTAAATTTGCAAAAATTACTCCATTTCTGTTTTTTTCAGTCAAGATGGGGTGCAGAGTGTACATTAATGAGAAAAAAATGAACTTTTTTGAATTTATCTAATGGCTGCAATGAAACAAAGAATGAAAAATTTAAAGGCGTATGAATACTGTCCGTACCCACTGTATATAAGTATACATTACCAGTGATTACAGCGTATACCTAAATATATATCACAGGTGAATAAAATAAATCCATAAGTACTGTACATACCACAAAATAATTAAAATGCTTACATAAATATGTCACCACTGATTTAAGATAGAGATAGAAGGATTGATTCATGTAGGATCAGCTTCAAATTGAATTTTTAGAAATTTACAGGTCCCTGAAAATTAAAATACTCTGTTTTGATTTGTGAGGGAAAAAAAGCCTGATGGCATTTCACACATGCTGCACACTCAGTGAGTGAGGCAATGGTGTCAGGCAGGAAAATGCGGGTTTTCCCATAATACCCTGCAGTGATCATATCACAGTCTAGTGCAGCCAATCAATGGGACCATCACAGGCAGTGATTTTAAAGGACAGGACAGCAGATCCCTGTGCTTGTCAGTGCCAGATTGCTATGAGTGCCGCCCAGTGGTCAGCGCTCATAGCAAGTGAGCATTTCTGCCTCTGTGTAGCAGAGGTGATTGGGTTATTGGGTTATAGGAGCTTCTAGTTTCCCATGTAGACTATTGAAGCAAGTGAAAAGTAAAAAAAAAATATTTTTAAAAATTTGAAAAAAATATATATGTATTTAAAGGTTCAATTCAGCCCCTATACGCCCCATTTAAAATAAAACAATAAAAAATATATGTACACATATTAGATATTGCCGCATTAAGAATCGCCCAATCGATCAATATAAAAAATAATTAATCGGTTCGGTAAATGGGGTAGCGAAAAAAAGTAAAAATGCTAGAATTACATTTTTTTGGTCACTGCAATATTAAATTAAAATGCAATAATGGGCAATCAAAAGCTTGTATCTGCACCAAAATTGTATAATTAAAAACATCAAGTCGGCACGCAAAAAATAAGCACTCACTCGGCCCCAGATCCTGAAAAATGGAGACACTACAGTTCTCGGAAAATGACACAATTTTTTTTAACAAACTTTGGATTTTTTTGTTCACCATTTAAATAAGAAAGAACCTAGACATGTTTGGTGTCTATGAACTCGTAGTGACCTGGAGCCTGGAAAATTATAATGGCAGGTCAGTTTTAGCATTTTGTGAACATGGTAAAAAAAATCCCCAAAACTGTTGTGGAATTGCACTTTTATTGCAATTTCACTGCACTTGGAATTTTTTTCCTCTTTTTGAATGCATGATATGGTAAAACCAATGGTGTTGTTCAAAAATACATCTCGTCCCGCAAAAAAACAAGTCCTCACATGGCCATATTGACTGAAAAATAAAAAATGTTATGGCTCTGGGAAGAGGGAGAGTGAAAAACAGAAACACAAAAATGAAAAAGGGCTGTGTGTTGAGTTATTTAGAGGGCACACCAAATTTACAATGTTAGGCCAGTGTCACACTTGCCAGTGTAATGCGAGAAAGTCGCACGAGTCTATCGCATTAATACCCGACACTGCCGCCAGCACTTGGAGTGTGCGGCTGCATGTATTTCTATGCAGCTGAACCTTCGGGTCCCGAGTGCCGGCAGCAGTGTCGGGTATTAATGCGATAGACTCGTGAGAGTTTCTCGCATTACACTGGCAAGTGTGATACTGGCCTAATACAAGCTGTACACAGACTACTTTATATTATGTCAAAGTGTCAGATTTTCTGCGTTGTCTCATGAAAAGGTTTTCAAAAATGTGAGGGTTGTGCTTAACTTTTGTGACATACTGTATGTACAAACTTGCATTTTAGTCCTTAGCCCAATTTGCAAAAAGATTAGGTTTTAAAAAAGACATAAATGCAAAATTTGCACACAGGGACGAGGGATCGGGAAATTTAATCTGCTGCACTAAAAGTCTGTTGCTCAGAAACATTAATGGCTTAACAAACAGCACTGGGATTAATGCATTCATTAGGCCGGTTTCACACGTCAGTGGCTCCGGTACGTGAGGTGACAGTTTCCTCACGTACCGGAGCCACTGACACACGTAGACACATTGAAATCAATGCATCTGTGCAGATGTCATTGATTTTTTGCGGACCGTGTCTCTGTGTGCCAAATACGGAGACATGTCAGTGTTCGTGGGAGCGCACGTATTACACGGACCCATTAAAGTCAATGGGTACGTGTAAAGCACGTAACGCACACGGATGTTTTCCATGTGCAGTCCGTGTGCCGTGCTGGAGACAGCGCTTACAGTAAGTGCTGTCCCCCCAGCATGGTGCTGAAGCCGCCATTCATCCACTCTCTCCAGCGCTCGCTGGGGAGAAGGGATGAAAAATCTTTTTTTTTTTTTTTATGTGTTTAAAATAAACTTTAGGGCAAACCTGTGCGCCCGGCCGCCGGCATTAAAATACTCACCCGCCTCCCTCGACGCTTGCTCTCCGCCCCGCAGCTTCTCCTGTATGAGCGGTCACATGGTGCCACCCATTACAGTGATGAATATGCAGCTCCACCCCTATGGGAGGTGGAGCCGCATATTCATCAACTGTAATGGGCGGCACCACGTGACCGCTCAGTGCAGGAAAAGCTGCGGGGCGGAGAGCAAGCGTCGAGGGAGGCGGGTGAGTATTTTAATGCCGGCGGCCGGGCGCACAGGGGGTGGGAGGGGGGAGGATGCCCTAAAGTTTATTTTAAACACATAAAAAAAAAAAAAAAAAGATTTTTCATCCCTTCTCCCCAGCGAGCGCTGGAGAGAACGGATGAATGGCGGCTTCAGCACCATGCTGGGGGGACAGCGCTTATTGTAGCGCTGTCTCTTCTGCACGGTCCGTGTGGTACCCAGGCGGCACACGGCTGCCGCACGTGTGCCACACGGATGGCCTACGTGAGCTCACGGACACACGGACACGGATAACTCTGGTACCGATTTTTTCCGGTACCGGAATTATCTGGACGTGTGGGACAGGCCTTAGAGAGCTGAGAACATTCCCCAATGAACAATTACAATGGGAAAATATATGCTTTTCTGAAGTTTTTCTTTAAAAAACATAGCCCCGAAGCTACCCTAAATATGCACAAATGTCATAGAAACAGTTACTGCTGTATTTCATAATGTATGCTCATTAGACACTAAAACTTAAGCTGATTAATAACAGCATAATTTCTACCAGGGACTAATTGGGAAAAAGATAGTTTTGCACCTTGGCTACTTGAAAGCAGTAAAGCTATTTACTAGTTTTCAAACAGAATTTGAATAAAATCTGGCATCAAAGGTTAAAGGAAAAGCCACAGATATTAACTAAGTAGTAAAATATTTTTGCTGTTGCACATGCAATATGTCTTACTTCTTTTAGGGAGATGCAGAAAGTCTAACATAAAATATGCATAAAATGTATATTATACGGTACTGTGCATCAAGATTAATGAGGGCCAAAATATTTAATCAAGAATAAAGGGTCCGATCCATTAAGATGTTTTTGCAAAAGAATACTGGTGTAAAACACTTAAAGATGTTGGCGACTACATTCTATAATTCCTCCACCAATTTGAAGCTTGTATGGAAGTATTTTTGCAAATACCTCTTGTCCTCAGTGCCTGTGAGTGGCGCTATCGCTGACTGCTCGCTCGGTATAACATGAGCCCACTGCAGCCGCTGCTGACATCCGCTGATATCACGTCAATTACCAGAATGCCTTGCTTGACCCCTCGTGACTCAGTTGCGCTCAATCTACTAAGTGACTGGGCTGTGGGCAGAGTTTCACCGCACGTCACAGCCCAGTATCCAGCCTGCACTTTCCTTCTCTCCTCTGCTTTCATTAGCCACAAGCATGCGCTGGATACTGGGCGGTGACTTGCGGTGAAACTGCACCCCAGCCCAGTCACTCAGAAGGGGTGTGCGCAACTGGGTCACACCAGGATGCAAGGCATTCTGATACTTGATGTGACAACAGCAGCAGCTGCAGCCAGGGTCACATGATGCCGAGTGAGTGGTCAGCGATAGCGCCGATCTCAGACAGAGAGAACAACAAGAGGTACTGTATTTACAAAAATACTTCTATACAAATTTTAAATCAATAGGAGAATTAATGAATGTAGTGGACAACCCCTTTAAGTCCTGAAATTTTTGCAGAAATTGAAACCATTGTCACTTATATTCCAGTCTTTGCTAGTATGGGCATAGCATGTGTAGCATATGGGCTGGGCAGGGCATGGCTACACCCGCCTATCAGATTCATGATGTTACCCCGGTTCAGTGGCATAATTTACTCCAGAAATGTACTCCAGTCTCTCATTGTAGTACATTTCTGGCGCCACATGTCAGTTAAGTAGACTCTATGGTAGTTTATGTTCTGTTAAATCACCATTCACTAAGTGGAAATATAGCATGAAGAGCCAGTAGGCTCATGGAACATAAGAGGCACATAAAGATAGTACTTACAAAGTGACTCAGAATAGGTACTGTCTCTGAATGCAGAATTTGGATATTAAAATGCAAGATCATTTATTATGTTAAAATTCACTTGCTCATCCACATTGTAGAACTGTCATCATTTATCTTATAATGCAAAGAATGGAAACACCTGCCAAATGCCCATGCAGCAGATGCCCTTTTAAAGAGGATCTTGCACCAAGTCAAAAGTATATAGTTTATGTTATGCTACAATGATTATTCATTTTTTTAATCTACTATGCAGTGTTAAAGATAAAGTATATGCATTTTTATTTAATTCTGGATTTGAGAGACAAAATTTAGATGGTTTGACCCTGCCAGGGTCTATTTCACTAAGTCATTTTAGGTGGTTGGAGCAAGGTAGAGAGAATTTCTTAATGGTGGGATATGGCACCAAGCATGTGCGGTGCTATGCTGTTGATGCTTGTTTTGGTGCTCCCGCGCGTGTCTTCGATGATGTTTGAGTGCAGTCCAATGCTTTACATGCACCAATAAGCTTAAGTGGGGGAGCGTGATAGTCCCCACTTGGTTAGCTACACTATATCATGTAATATTGTCACTGCAGGGCCGTATGTGAAAGTCCTGACAATTTTTGAGCTTGATCTCCAGATGATGCAATCTTCAGCAACAAGTAAAATGTAGCTGGGTATTTTTTTTCTTTGTAGTGCAAATTGTACAGCAAAATATTTGGATACTGTCTATTTCAGGTTATTTAACTCAAAGTCAATTTGCAGCAGATTGATTTGATCATCTCTAATTATTATGTACCTCATATTAGCACATCTCTCCTCTCTTCTCTTATATACAGCTCTCACGCTCTCTTCACAATCTTGAACTGCACAGATCCATTCACTTCCACCATGCAACACAACAGACACTGTCGGAAATCACTCAATCATCTGCCCACTCTCTCTGTTCTCCTTCTCCTAGTCACAGGAGATATCTCTCCTAACCTTGTCCCTTTTGTAATAATATGTTTAACTCCTTCCCTGCTACACTCAGAAACCCTGTCAATCTCATCTGTCTCTTTTAATTGTGCCCTCTGGAACTCACTGTCATCATGTAACAAACTCTCCTACACCTATGACTTTTCCTTTCAAATTCCCTTAACCTTCTGCCTGTGACTGAAACCTGGATCCAGCAGTTGGACACCACCATTGCTGCTCTCTCATGTGGTAGCATACATTTTTCTCATACCCCGAGAGCTGAGAACAGATCAGGTGGAAGTGTTAGTCTGCTCCTTTCAACAAAATGTACTCAGCTAACTAACTCTGCATTGAAAAATTGTAATGTTACAGTGCAAAGCGCCCTGGGTCAAGCTGCACCTCCTTCAATTAGACCCCTGGCACACACTACAAACACGTTTTCTCCAGTGGTACTCCAGGTGCTCCAAAAGTCTGTGGAGAAAATCCAATCTGGCAGAAAATTGTATCCATTATAAGTTTATGCTTTAAACATTTGCTCTTCACCTCTCAAAACAGACCTACTTCAACACCCTTATAATTACTATCCAACAATCCTAAATGACTCTTTCATACTTTTCTATCACTCTTCAATGCAAGAGTGGAAGCCCCCACAAACAACCACAGCGCTGATGATCTAGCCAATTATTAAAAAAAAAATTCACTACATCTGACAGGAAATGTTCTCATAATCCCCTAACAATATGAATTCTCTTCCCTCCTACACTGTATCTAGCTCACTTTCTGTTTTTGAACCAGTCACAGAAGACGATGTGAGTGTGCTACTTGCATCTTCTCACCTTTTTTCCTGCACCAGTGACCCTATTCCCTCACATCTCCTCCAGTCCTTTTCCCAAGCTTTCACCACTCACCTAGCTAAAATATTGAATCTCTCTGCTTAATCTTGTATCTTTCCCTCTTAATTTAAACATGCCTGCATACATCAATAACTTAAAAAAAATCCCTCGACCAGACCTGCGTTGGTAACTGCAGAACTGTCTCTAAGCCCCCTTTATCTCTAAAATCCTGGAATGCTTAGTCCATTCCTTTGTAATCCACTATCTCACAGATAACTCTCTTCAACATTTACAATCTGGTTTCTGTCTCTAATGATCTACTAAGAGAAAAATCTAATGGTCATTATTTCCTGCTGATTCTCCTGGATCTCTCTACAGCATTCGGCACTGTGGATCACCAGCTCCTCCTCACTATGCTCCGTTCTATTGGCCTCAAAGATACTGTTCTCTCCTGGTTTTCCTCCTCTCTCTCTCACTGCTCCTTCTACGTATGTTTTGTTGGCTCCTCTTCCTCTCCTCTTCCCCATACTGTTGTGGTTCCTCAAGTTTCAGTCCTAAGCCCCCTTCTTCTCCTTATACAATGCTACTATTGTACAAACATTCAGTAGATTCAGTTTTCAGTACCATCTCTATGCTGATGATACCAAATGATACAGATTGTCTGCTGATATCACCCTTTCATTATTACAAAATGTTAATGATTGTCTTTCCGAGGTCTCTAACATTATGTCCTCCTTCTATCTGAAACTTAATTTGTCAGAAATTGAAGTACTTGTGTTTCCTCTCTCCATTAACCTACCTATGCCTGATATGGCCATCTCTGTGTGTGGTTCTACCATTCTTCCCAGCAACATGCCCGCTGTCTTGGGGTCATATTCAACTCATGTCTTTCCTTCTCTTCCAACATCCGATCAATAGCTCACTCATGTAACTTACATCTTAAAAAGATCTCTAGAATGTGACCTCTTTTTACATTTGACTCTGCAAAAACTCTTATTGTAGCGCTTATTCATTCTGTCTGGACTATTGCAACTCTCTACTAATCATTTTCCATCTTACTAAACTCTCCCCTCTCCAATCCATCCTGAATGCAGCAGCCAGGATCATATTCCTTTCCAATCACTTCACTGATGCTTCTACCCTGTTCCAGTCTTTCCACTGGTTGCCTATCCGCTACAAAGTCCACTATAACTACACCACTAGACCCATATAAAGTTCAAAGGGCACAAAAACCGAACTATAATTAATTATTCACAAAGGAGAACCGGTATAAAGTGCCAATATGCACCAGAAAAATATTTTATTAGAAAATATACATAGAATAGACAAAAAAACAGGTACAGCTGCAAGGTTGCTACTAAGAAGCAGAGACTGCCATAATGAATTTTAAATAATGTAAGTATGAGTATTAACACACCTATGCCTGCTTTAGTATGCCCGTGCATAAACCTCCATATACTACATAGTGTAGGGGTAACAAACCCTGTCAAAATACATAAGGGAACTATGCTAGGACAACCATAAATAAGAATAAGCGGCACTTACATTAGCCTGGTGTGGATCACAGATGGCGTCCCCGCCGCCCAAACGCACGTTTCGCTTCTTCGTCAGGAGGACGCCTCCTGACGAAGAAGCGAAACGTGCGTTGGGGCGGCGGGGACGCCATCTGTGATCCACACCAGGCTAATGTAAGTGCCGCTTATTCTTATTTATGGTTGTCCTAGCATAGTTCCCTTATGTATTTTGACAGGGTTTGTTACCCCTACACTATGTAGTATATGGAGGTTTATGCACGGGCATACTAAAGCAGGCATAGGTGTGTTAATACTCATACTTACATTATTTAAAATTCATTATGGCAGTCTCTGCTTCTTAGTAGCAACCTTGCAGCTGTACCTGTTTTTTTGTCTATTCTATGTATATTTTCTAATAAAATATTTTTCTGGTGCATATTGGCACTTTATACCGGTTCTCCTTTGTGAATAATTAAAGTCCACTATAAACTTATCACTCTCACCAACAAAGTGCTCCACGGTTAAAAGCGTCACCCTACATCTCTCCTCTCAGCTTAGTCTACCACCCTAGCCATGCCTTCTGACTTAAAATTAAATAATATGTAATCTGAACCTCCCACTCCAATCTCTGAAACTTCTTGCATGCTGCGCCAATTCTTTTGAATGTAATACCCAGTAAAATTAATTAATTCCCAATACCCTCAATTTTAAGTGTGGCCTAAATTTCTTTAGACTGTCTATCACCTCACCTCACTAATCAAACTATCCCATTTTTGGCCATATAAAATTTTCTTCAAAATTATGACCCTCGTACCATCTGTTCACACGCCCTCCATGCACTTTAAAGCCCTCTGTGTCTGTACATGTACATACACTGGATGGTGACAGGTTCATGCAGCATTATAAGAATATCCTATTCATTATATTGATGGCTGGACCATACAACACAAGCACTTTTTCATCATTTACCTTTTCTTGTCTCCCTTATTTCTTTACAGATTGTAAACTTGCGAGCAGGGCCCTCACTTACTTTGGTATCTGAGTTATATGTTTTTCTGTAATGTCTTTATTATCAGTACAAGTCCCCTCTAAAACGTAAAATGCTGCGGAATATTTTGGCACTTTAGAAATAAGAATTATTATTATTATGCTTTTTATTTATAAAAGTAGGCAATCCCCAGAATGTGAGCTGTATGTATTCAAGGTTAGCATGTGAAAAAAACAGACAGAAATATGATACATTGAAGCCTATAACTATATTTTCTGTTAATGACACTTGCATTCCAGAAGTCAGTAGCAGAGATAAATTCTAAATTGAGACAATTCTGGCTGAAGTCAGCCTTTTGCTTGGGGAAACAAAAACGTGTCTAGAAATAGAAAATTACTCTAGTGATTGCTCTGTCATAAAAGATTGACTTTCCCTTCAATCTCAATTTAAATCTAGTTAAAAGGTTAAAGGGTAACAAGAAGTATTTCTTGTAGTAATAAGGCTGATTTCACATTTGCGTTTGTTGCCGCAGCGTTTGTACCGCATATAAACGCATGCGTCGTGTTTTCCTATATTTAACATAAAAAATGCATGCGTTTTTTTTGTTCGCGTTTTGCCGTGTTTGACGACGCATGCGTCGTCTCGTCGTTTGCGGCTTGGCGCGGAAATGCAACATGTAGTAATTTCTAGAGGCGTCTATTTGCCGCCAGGAAATGCATGCGGTCGATTGCGCAAGGTTTGCGACAAAAAAACGCATTGCTGTCTATATAAACGCATGCGTTTACAAGCACATGCGTTTGGTTGCATTCTTGAACGCATGCGTTTCAATTGAGAAAAACATGTCTAGACACTGATAAGCCACCCCCCACCATCAAGGTGATAAAAGGGAGGGTGTGGACAGTTGCAGGTCACTTCTCAGCAGACAGCCAATCAGAGCAGACCGACCACAGTGGACAGCTAAGCAGAGCAGACGGCCCACAGCGGACAGCCAAGCAGAGCAGACTGCCCACGGCGGACAGCCAAGCTGAGCAGATGGACCACAGCACCTTGGAGCAAACAAGCCTCAGAACAATGTGAGTATATCCTAGCCAATGCCTTTATTTTCTATTTTCTGTCTCTACATGTCCTAATTTCTGCAATTTCTTTCTACATGCATCAGAATGTCTCCTTCGGATTCTTCGTCTGGTGAGGAGTTTCGGCCAGGACAGTCGGAAGTGGAGCATGTCAGTGAGGTGAGTACTTGCCTCGTCAGATTGGTAAGAATTCACTGTCACATCGACACATGTGACAATTTAAATTTTTCTTTTTTTTAGAGCTCTTCTACTGCGGCAGAGACAGGGCAGGAGCAGCGGAGTCAAGGACTGGTGGAAAGACGGCAGCGGGTACGTATACAAGGCTTACTGTCCTCAGTGTAATAATACAATTGAATCTTCCTTTCTTTCCATTCTTATTTCTTTACTTTTTTCTTGTGGAATCCTTTTGTATGTTGACTTTACTATTCATGCCATTTCTTAGCATCTTTTTTCTTTCTTTTCCTTCTGTTAATTGAGCAAACTGTAATGACTTTCTTTAATTTTTAGGTTTCACAACGGGAGGATGATCTTATCGAGAATGACCTCCTTATCACCCTGGTCCAGGAGAGAGTCCCGTTGTGGGACACCCAGGATCCACTGCACTCAAACAACGTGACGATCCGGCGGTTATGGAATGAGGTGGCCCAAGCGATGTGGGATGGCTGGAACAACGCCCTGACACGGGTCCGAGCTGCATTTGGTAAGTATTGCACTGCAGTGTGAAGCAGCAGAGACCTTGGCTGTGCTCACTCCACTGTGTGTGATGAAAGAAACTTTCTGGAGTTTCTCTCATCACACACAGTTGTGTGAGCACGGCCAAAAGTACTTTTTCTGACCACCATTTTATTTTAACAGTATCCAAAGTCAAAACACGTTGGTGTTCGATGAAGGACCGCTTCAACAAGGACCTGCGTCAAGAGAGCCGTGTTCCCAGTGGTTCAGGAGCAAGGATCAGACGCTACAAATACCATCGCGTTCTGTCATTTTTAAGACCGGTCCTTGCCCAGAGAACGTAAGTATTTATCACGTGCATTAGGTTGTATTGTATTGCCATAATCTGTATTTTTACATTCCACAGGATTTTGCGTCTGTTAAATTTTTGATAGTAATTTTCTTTTTCCTTTTTTCACAGCATATACAGCACTACTGTTAGCCCAGGTTCTGGAGCGGTCCTTCATCCAACAGCCACGGACCCGTCCCAGCCATCCAGCAGCGCAGCAGCAAGTGGGCCTTCCACACTAACTGGAGACCAGGGAGCTGGTCCATCAGGTCTTCCCCTTTCGCAGTCCTCTTCCACTGCCCCTTTTTTTTTGGCTACCTCCGGCAGCAGCAGAGGGCTTCGGACAGGTCACTCATGCCCGAGTTTTTGCACTTGAGCTCGGTTTTACACGAAGCAATCAAGGCTTTGGGTGACCGAATGGATGTTTCACATAGCCTCTTGAATGCACGTATCCAGGAGGTCAGCAAAATCCTTGATCAAGTGAAAGCCGACCTCCAGAGGCTAGCACATCATTTTTTTAACCAAATTGAGCAGGGCATGTCGGAACACCTTACTCCTGATCTCCAGCTGAGTTTCATGCAGGCCTGCAATGCTGCTTATGTGCAGGCTATGCAGCAGAGTCGGTATTTCCAGCAGACAGTGGGGACATATCCACCTGTGCCTTCACTGTCACGCTTGACCACAATGTCGACCTCTGCTGCATCCCACTGCACGGCCACCTCAATTCCTTCCACAGCCGGACACCACTACAGCACCACCACCATGCCGAGTGCAGTTGGACATCCCACTGCCACCACCATGACATCCGCTGCTCCTGCTTGGACCTCCTCCACTGACACCACGATGCAGCAGGACCCTGGCATGGCCTTCCGTACCGCCACCTCCACGATGCAGCAGGACCCTGGCATGGCCTTCCGTACCGCCACCACCACGATGCAGCAGGACCATGGCATGGCCTTCCGTACCGCCACCACCACAATGCAGCAGGACCCTGGCATGGCCTTCCATACCGCCACCACCACGATGCAGCAGGACCCTGGCATGGCCTTCCATACCACCACCACCACGATGCAGCAGGACCCTGGCATGGCCTTCGTACCGCCACCTCCACAATGCAGCAGGACCCTGGCATGGCCTTCCGCTCTACAAGCGCTATGGACTCTGGCATGGCTGCATGCTCTACAAGCACTATGGACTCTGGCATGGCTGCACGCTCTACGAGCACTATGGACTCTGGCATGGCTGCATGCTCTATGAGCACTATGGTCTCTGGCATGGCTGTACGCTCTACAAGCACTATGGACTCTGGCATGGCTGCACGATCTACGAACACTATGGACTCTGACACAGTGCAGCCGGACCCTGACAGGTCACCTGCCACCACGCCACGCTATATGAGCCCACCAAGACCTCCCACAACCAGGCAAACAAAAAAAAACACAGAAAAATAAAAAACAGAGGACTCTTAGCATTCCTCCCCCTTCACCTCCCAATGTGTCTGTAATGTCAGGTTTGTCTCACCCTTCCAGTGCGTCTCAAGCCTCTCATGTGTCAAGCCCCATCCCTGAACTTCCAGACCCTTCTAGTTTCATTGCCCCTTCTCCTGCCACCTCTGCGTCGTCCACGGTTAGCCAGGCCTCAGTTCTTCACACCCCCCGTTTACATCACTCTACCCCAAGCCGGCGCAGTAAATACATTTTTGAGTTGTTTACAAAATAAAAAAGTTTGATTTGCCACAATTATGTTTGGTTTCTTGTGTCTTCCGCTGCCGGCAACACACTCCGTGCGCCAAGAAACTTTGCGACACACTTACTTTTTGGGCCACATCATATTTCCAGTAGTTAAAAATAAAAAGACTGCAGCTTTGTGTGTCTTTAGTATACAGATATGAGGTGGGCCCAAAAATATTACATGTACCTCCATAATCTCTTTTTGTCTGTGCCTAGTGTGGCAGTATGAAGAGAAAATGGTGGAAATACAGTGCAGACCTCTATTGAACAGGTCAGGTGTCAAAAAACTCATTAGTTATGACACCTGACCTGTTGATTAGAGAACTGCCTTGTATAACCACCATTTTCTCTTCTTCATACATAATCTATTACACACAACTTGAGGGACAATGGTGGTCACACACTACATATCTATGCTCACCTGCACAGGTGTCAGAAATAGTGAATTCATGAGCCTGTATATGTTTATCATGAATTCATTATTTCTGACACCTGACTTGATGACTATAGATAGTGTGACAGTGATTGTCTCTTCAGTTTGTGTCCAATGGATACAGGAGAAGAGAATCATGACGCAATGACATCAACAAGCTTACCAATAAAGCAACATGGCTGCCATTACTAGCAGTATGTGCCCAGTGTTGTATATCAGTATTTGTGAGCCAAAACAAGGAGTGAACAATTAGAGGTAAATTATGATATTAATATATCAAAAATGATATTAAATACAGATCAAATATTGCAAGTTTAGGACAGTCTTGGTTTGGAAAGGAAAAAGATAGGAGACAGGGTCAACTCAAAACTAAAGTTTATTAATGAGAAATATTATAAAGTTTATTAATGAGAAATATTATTATCATTGTAGAAAATTACTGGTACAGATCGAATTACAACTGAACATTTACACAACATTGTCCTGCCATGACACACGTCCAATATCTGAATAAAAAAAGGCCGCAAATTGGTCCCGCATGTGACCAACTGCTGCAGTTGACCGCAGCGGGTGATGCTGGAAATCGGGCAGTGGGTGTACAACTGGTTCATCCAGTTCAATGTTGGGTTGCTCCTTAACCATTTTATAATTATGCAGAACCACACAGGCTTTGACCACCTCGTCGACTGTTTCCACTTTTAGATTTATGGCTGATGCAAGAATGCGCCATTTAGCGACCAGAATGCCAAAGGTACACTCTACAGTTCTTCGGGCCCTGGTCAGTCTGTAGTTAAAGATCCTTCTAGTGTGGTTCAAGTCCCGACTGGAATAGGGCTTAAGTAGGTTTTCACACATCTGAAAGGCCTCATCCCCAACCATAACAAATGGCATTGGTGGTCCTTGAGTGTTGGGGAGAGGTTGTGGCGGGGGAAAATTGAAATTGTTGCCATACACACGGCGGCCCATATCCGAGTTCTTGAAAGTCTGGGAATCGTTGCCACGTCTAAAAGCTCCAATGTCCACGGCGATGAAGCGACAGTTCACATCTGCAATTGCCATGAGCACAACAGAAAAATATTTTTTGTAATTGAAGTACTCCGATCCTGTTCTGGCTGGTTTGATAATGCGAATGTGCTTTCCATCCACCGCTCCTAAACAGTTGGGGAAATCACACACACTCCAGAATTTCTCCGCAATTTCTAGCCACAAGTCCAAGGTGGGTAGGGGTATAAACTCATCCCGGAGTACATTCCACAAAGCCCGGCAGGTGTTCACAACTATTCCGGACAGGGTGGATATTCCAAGCCGGTATTGGAAGTGGAGGGATGATAAACTCTCTCCGGTGGCCAGAAATCTGGAAGAAAAACAAACACAAAAAACATTACAATCTATTCTTTTTATGGTGTGGTTACGCTAAAGAAAGAAAGGAAAAATACCAAAAAAATACATGTCAGAAAACACTAAATTTGGACTGTCATTGGTTTAGATTTTGAACGTACCTTAATGTAACCAGCATACGTTCCTCGGGTGGAATCGCTCTACGGAGCTGGGTGTCCTGTCGCCGTATGGCTCCTTGGACACGAGAAAGCAAATCCCGGAATGAGTCTTGCGACATTCGTGTGTATTCCTGGAATTTCTCCGGGTTGGCATTAAGCTCGGCATAGAGCGTGTGGTAGGCTCCACGGCTCTCACGTAGTTCGATAATGGGGTGCCTCCAAAAACGCCTACGTTGTCTCCTTCTCCATCTTTGGCGATTTCTGTCTTGCTCCCAAGAAAAAGCACAGGCAAGAAACAGTTTGAAGCTGAAATCCAGGTTGAAATAAAAGCTCTCCATGCGAAGATCCATCATGACACAGGATACAGTAGCAAACTGTTAAAATTTCAGTAGCCATAGGGTCTATATATAGAGATTCCATAATACACGCCCTCTGTAGTCCCATTGGCGTTGTCTGGTTATCTAGATTTTTCTCTTGTGAAATTTCTCATCATGCGCACCAAAAACGCAAACGCAGGAAAAAACGCATGTAAACGCGTACAAATGCGGCGTTTTTTAACCGCATGCGTCAACGCATGCGTCAAAAAAACGCCGCGTTTGTACGCGTTTATATGCGTTTTTTCCACCACTTGCTGATGCGTTTTAAACACTGCGGATTTAAATGCAAATGTGAAACTAGCCTAAGACAAAGTATTAGGTCATTTGATATCAACAGCTCCACTGTTATACAATTTTTGCCCTATTGTTGCTAAATCTATTGGCCAAATTTTGAAAATGATCTCTGACCTTAATATCCTTGAAATAATTGATTACATTAAATAACCAAAATGGTGAAGAGGTTTGCAAAACATTAAAAACGCATGCGTTTTTTGGCATGCGTTTTGACGCGTTTTCGGCAACGCATGCGTTTTTTGATGCGTGCGTTTAATTGTAGAAATGCAACATGTAGTAATTTCTAGCGGCGTTTTTTTGCCGCAAAAAACGCATGCGTTTATTCTCGGCAAAAAAATGTATTGCTGTCTATGTAAACGCATGTGTTTTTAAGCACATGCGTTTGCTTGCGTTAAAAACGCATGCGTTTTTATAGAAAAACACAAGAAAACACAAAAAAAACAAGAAAACCCTAACCCTATCCCTAACCCTTGGGTTACTAGGGATCCTAACCCTAACCCTAACCCTAAGGTTAGGATCCCTAGTAACCCTAGGGATCCTAACCCTAACCCTAACCCTAGGGATCCTAACCCTAACCCTTAGGGTTAGGGTTAGGATCCTAACCCTTAGGGTTAGGGTTAGGGTTAGGGTTAGGATCCCTAGGGTTATGGTTAGGGTTAGGGTTAGGGGTAGGGTTAGGGTTAGGGTTAGGATCCTAAGGGTTATGGTTAGGGTTAGGGGTAGGGTTAGGGTTAGGGTTAGGATCCCAAGGGTTATGGTTAGGGGTAGGGTTAGGGTTAGGGTTAGGGGAAGGGTTAGGGTTAGGGTTTGGATCCCTAGGGTTAGGGTTAGGGGTAGGGGTAGGGTTAGGGTGTGGATCCCTTTATCACCTTGATGGTGGGGGGTGGCTTATCAGTGACCTGGTGACCAGGACATTCTTCTAATAAAAAGCTACCCCTAACCCTAGGGATCCTAACCCTAACCCTAACCCTAGCTAATTCTATTAATAGTGGGTTTTCTAGTTGATTTTGATGATTGGCAGCTGTCACACACTTCTCAGCATGCGTTTCAAAAACGCAAACGCAGGAAAAAACGCATGTAAATGCGTCAAAACGCCGCTTTTTTCTGCATGCAAAAACGCATGTGTCTAAAAAACGCAGCGTTTGCATGCGTTTACATGCGTTTTTTCACCACCTGCGTTTTTTTTAAAAACGCTGCAGATCAAAACTCAAGTGTGAAACCAGCCTACTCATCATTTGGCTTCATGAGTAGAGTATGTTATAGAATGCAAAATGTAGTACCTTGAAAAAGTTTTCTCACCCTGTAAACTTTTCCAGATTTTTTCACACTACACACACAAAGGGGGAATCTTGTACCACCTCCGCTGCAGTCTCTCATTCTCCTCCAGCCGCAGTGGAGCCTGCTCAGCAGAGACGTCAGTCCCAGCGCCTGGCTCGGACAGATGCTGAGCATTTGGTTACTGCTGCCCTTCCAGGTTCAGCCATTATAACCAATACTGTTCTGCGGCGAGCAGGCGCCCCTGGGACTAAGTCCTGCTTTTCTCCTTCTGAGCATGTACAAGGGAAGACCTCTCATTGGAGGTCGGGGATCACATGCTCAGGTCCTGTGGCAGCTCATATTGGTCCACTACGAAGGTCCTGGAGAGCTGCAGCTATAAAAGGTTTGCCTGGCTGCTCGGCTAGTATATATCAGTAATTGTGTGTGTGTGGATGTATGCCTGTTCTGGTGAAAGCTCCGAATCATTCCCATCCCTAGCAGGGGTGAGCCTAGCCTCTCTGCTGACTGAGGCGAACTGCAAAATGGCGCCCCCCATACACCCCGTACACACACGGCTCTGCTCCACTCCGTACACATACACGGGTCAGCTTCATACACTTTGTACACACAGGGCTCCATTTTGTACACACAGTGCTCTGCTCTGCACACCTCATACACACGCTGCTCAGCTCCGTACACCTCGTACACTTATGGCTCAGCTCCGCACACCTCGTACACACACGGCTCAGCTCCGCACACCTCGTACACACACGGCTCAGCTCCGCACACCTCGTACACACACGGCACAGCTCCGCACACCTCGTACACACACGGCTTCTCTCCGTACACCTTGTACACACGCGGCTCCGCTTTGTACACCTCGTACACATGCGGTTCCACTCCGTACACCTCGTACACACACGGCTCAGCTCTGCACACCTCGTACACACACGGCTCCGCTCTGTACACACACGGCTCCACCACATCCACACTGTAAACCCCTCCTGACCCCAGACATAAGCTTACCCTCTTCCAGCACCATGACAACCAGCACAGCAGAGTCCTGCATACACTGAGGCCACTGATCACGTGACCCCTGACTCCTCCCATTCAGTGACATCATCACAGGTCCTGTGCGCACAGAACAGCCTTCTATGAGCAGCCCCAGCAGATGCAGGAGAGGAGTGACTTCAGATTGAGAGCCTGTGATGATGTCATGATCACGTGACCGGTCACATGACCCTGGGAGGGCTGAATGAGAGGATTCGGCCATTCGGGATGGTTGGGAGCCTTGAATACAGTAGTAACTGAACCTGAATCTACGACGCAAATTCAGTTACTACACCGACAGAACCTCCCGCCCCCTCTCTTCATTGAAGGCAGTGCCGCCTGAGGTAAAGTCCTTAACTTGCCACATGGTAGCGGTGCCCCTGATCTCTAGAGTTGATGATTGTTTGTGAATGTTAGAGCTGTCTAGAGCCAGATAGTGCAATCCAGCACCAGGCACAATCTATACTGCATCTAACCAGCAGTGACCGCCAGTGCGATGCTGTACGCACTCTGTGCGGCTATCTCCAGTTTCTCCTGACAATACATCAGTGTAGGGTGGGAACTCCCACTTGATCCCAGCATCTGACTCAGGGCGTCCTCAGGGTCAGGCTCAAAAGCCACCGAGGGTCAGAGCGGGATCAATCACCAGCATATGGGGTGAATTGCAGGGATCCCACTAGTATCCATTTGCTGCACCCTGTGACTGCTAACAGGGCACAGTGTTATCTTTATTCCCTGTGACTCTGTGAAGCAACAGAGTTCGCTCCTATACAGACCGGGTGATGGAACCTGTGTCTATTCAGGCAAAGTACTGCCATATAGTGCCACCATTAACTAGCAGCAAGTTCCACTCCTGCATGGTCGACCCCGGGCTGCGATCGCACCTTTACTATCATTATATTTACTCTGTGCATTCCGCCAGCCCTAACACAAACTTAAATGTAATTTAAATTGGGATTTTATGTGATATACCAACACTAAGTAGCAAGTATTTGTGAAGTGTAAATAAAATGATATATTGATTTTTAGTTACTGTAAAAATATAAGTCTGACAATTGTGATGTGCATTTGAATTCAGCCCCCAGTATTCTGATAATCATAAATATTGGGTGATCAACTGCCTTGAGAAGTCACATAATTTTTAAAATGAACCCACCTGTGTGTAATTTATTGTCAATATAACTACAGCTGTTCTATGAAGGTCTCAAGTGTTTGAAACATGAAAACCAACTAGCACACCCAAAAGGTCAGGGATAAAGTTGTAGAGAAGAGTAAAGCAGGGATAGTTTGTAAAAAAAATAGCCCAAGTTCTGAACATCTCACCAAACATTGTTCAAGCAATCATGCAAAAATGAAAGGAGTATGTCACAATTGAAAACCTATCAAGATATGGCCATCCACCTGAATTGACATCTGAAACAATAAAATCACTAATTAGAGAAGCAGACAAGAGGCCCATGTTCATTCTAGAGGAGCTACAGAGATCCACAGCTCATGCGGGAGAATTTGTCCTCAGGACAACTATTAACCCTATACTTCACAAATCTGGCCTTTATTAAAGAGTGGCAAGAAGAAAGCCAGTTTTCAGAGCAATCCAAGAGAAATCCTGCTTGCAGATTACAAAAATCCTTGCAGTGGACATAGCTGACATGTGGAAGAAGGTGCTCTGATCAGAAGAGACCAAAGTAGAACTTTTTGAGCTAAATGAAAATCTCTATGTGTGAGGGAAAACAAGCACTGCACATCACCCTGAAAACAAAATCACCACTGTCAATCACGGTGGTGGCAGCATCATGCTGTGGAGATGGCTTTCTTCAGTAGAGATAGGTAAGCTGGTCAAAGTTGATGGTAAGATGTATGGAGCTAAGTACAATGCATTGCTGGAGGAAAACATGGTAGATGCTGCAAAACACTTGAGAATGAGGCACAGGTTCACCTTCCAGGAGGACAATGACCCTAAACATATTGCCAAATCTAAATTGTAAAAGTTGAGATTAAAGCATTTTCATATGTGTAAATGGCCTAAATCCCACTGATAGTCTTTGACAAGTCTTGAAAATTGCTGTTCACAGATGCTCACAATCAAATCTCATTGAGCTAGGGCTAGTTTGCAAATGAATGGGCAAAAAGAATTCAGTCTCTAAATGTGCAAAACTGGTAGACACATATCCCAAAAATGTACAGCATAAGGTCACAGCACATGTACAATGTACAGCACAAGGCCACATTGGCCTTGTACCTCAATGGACTGTCAGCTTCCTAAGCCTGTCATTACCTCCTCTCTGTTGGTGCCACAGGTGGGGTAGTCAGCCCTGGAAGCTCTGAAGTAACAGCTGCTCTTATCCTGGCTAGTAAGTGGAAGGGTGAGACTCTGTAAATATGCACCATCTTTGGTATTTTGCTGGGGCTGTTCTATGTGTTATTTATCTGCTTTGTGGTTCAGTAAAGTATTTGCATCAAAAGGTGGTTCTAGAAATTATTGACTTAGGGGGGCTGAATTCAAGTGCCGTCATAATTTTCAGATTTATATTTTTGAATTTTTTTAGAAAACCATATGTGATAACACAAAATTTTATCTTAAAAAAACAGGCATCTATTTTTAGTAAACAAGAAGTCATTGACTGTTACATACATGTTGACTTTTGAATTTAAGTGTTTCTTTCTGGTTGTCAAGAAAACACAGACATTTGTTTGTATAAGCCTGTAATATTGACTTGTAAATTGACATTTGATGTAACATATTGTGCTGTTATCTTGGATGACTAGAGACGCAGGATAATTGAACAATGATGTTTGCTGATATGTTGATTACACATTGTACCAGGCTATGCAGTTTGTTGACTTGCAAACATTGAATGATAAACTATAAACAATCAAATAATGCTGAGTTAACCTAATTCACATCTTTCTCTTGACCTCTGAATGCTGGCTTGAGGGACAGTTGTTAACTATAAAAAGAGAGTATGTTCACCTCTGTAATGATATATTCATGCAGATATCCAGACAGCCAATACATCTAGAGATCCAAAGAACCAGTAATTCGTTACAAGACAGCTGCCAAGACATCAAGGCTCCATCACGAGGGATACAGATTTGACATTCTACAGGATGTCCACTTAGGGGACTATGGCCCCGGCTGAAAGAACACAGATCTGCTCCATTGATCATCACTGAACCATGGATACATTAGGTGTAGCCAGGATTTGGACCCACTGGTCACCTGAGCCCCATGGATACATTTGGGAATGCCAGGAATGGGACCCACGGTAAAAGGAGAGCAAGCGTTTGGTGGGATGATCCCTGGTCCATGCATTTTTGGCTTGCGGACCAGAGCACCTGCTGACCCCCGTGTCTCCACACCATGTATCAATTTCTTTACACTTAATAAATATTTGCTACTTTTCATTGATATATCACATAAAATTGACATAAACCAACTTTTAAGTTTGTGGGTGGAACGTGAAAAAAATTGGAAAAGTGCACGCTGTGTGAATACTTTTTAATGACACAGTATTATGGAAGACGAATAAGAGAACTTAAAAAGAAACAAAATTATTTTTATTAGGGCAATATAATAAATTAAACCTTGTACCTTGAAAAAAATTTTAGTAAACAAGGAAATATATTGATTCTTAAGTTTTAAAAGTTAAAAAAAAATCTGTAAAAAGTTATAGGGCTTAAATTAGAGTTCTTCAAATACTGAGGTGTCCCCACCGCTGTTATTGAGGAATGACACTAAAGAATAATATATAATAATAAGCAGAGATATTTATGCAGCTCACCTATATTGGGTGTGAGCAATCAGAGACTTTTACAAATACAAGGGAAAAAAGCGTTTGATCCATAACAAAAGTCCTTGGCAAAAAATATTATTCTCTTCTTTCGTAGACAATTCCATAAAATCCAGAAATAGCAGCAACCAAATGAATACAAACATATAAATGATTAAATATCACAGTCATCCAAAATGTGTTGAGTAAAAACTCATTTTATCTGTACCTGATGTAGTAATATGTGAATATTTATGGTGGCTGCTGCTGATTCTGGATTTATTGGATTTTCCTAATAAAGAAAATATTTTTTTTATGCTAAAGACTTTGTTGTTTGATCAAAACCTATTTTTCATCCATATATGATAATGACTCTGTCAGAACTGGCATTCTTTGACTGTATTACAATTTATTTATTTGTGCTTATTGTCAGATATTCAGGCATGGACCACTGTTGAAGGTTTGTTGGCACCAGATTTTAGTGGGGAGACACCATTAAGAAAAACCTAAGAAGCCTTAGTCTAATTATTGTATTGTGTATTCATATGTAATAACCAAAAAAGAAAATAATGGGTTAAGATTCCCATATATTGACAAAAACACTCAAACATCAGTATTATAATATAGTAAAAAGAGAGAAAAGAACAAATTTAAGGGGTGGAGAGACTGTCTTCGCACTTATTCACCCACAGAGATAGGCACCTGTCATGATCTCTGCAGGCAGAGATCATAGCAAGCCTATAGAGGGACAAGCTCTCGGAAGATGGAACTATACTGACCATGAACTAAGCCTGCCGCGCAACTAGAAATAGCCAGGTAGCATTTCCTATTTATCGCTAGATGCCCAGCTCTGGCCTAAGACCTAAATAGCTAGCAGAGGGAAATATAAGACCTGGCTCACCTCTAGAGAAATATTCCAAAGAAGACAGTAGCCCCCCACATATAATGACGGTGAGTTCAGATGAAACAACAAACGCAGCAGGAAAATAGTCTTAGCAAATTTGAGGTCCGCTTACTAGATAGCAGAAGACAGATAGTATACTTTCATGGTCAGCAGAAAAACACTAACAAAACACCATCCAGAGATTACCTTAAACTCTGGCATTAACTCATAACGCCAGAGTAGCAATCCCTGATCAACGAGAGCTTTCCAGACACAGTAACAAAACTTCAGCTGTGAACTGGAACAAATAGGCAAAACAAAACATGGACAAAAGTCCAACTTATCTAGTAGTAGTCTAGAAGCAGGAACAAGCACTGAGAGGCATCAGATAACATAGTTGACCGGCAAGAAACCACCAGAGAAATGAGCTTAAATAGCGACACCCACTACTGATGGAATCAGGTGAAACAGGAAAGAGGATGACAAGTCCAATTCCACAAGCGGCCACCGGGGGAGCCCAGAATCCAAATTCACAACAGTACCCCCCCCTCAAGGAGGGGGCACCGAACCCTCACCAGATCCACCAGGGCGACCAGGATGAGCCCTATGGAAGGCACGAACAAGATCAGAAGCATGAACATCAGATGCATTGACCCAAGAATTATCCTCCTGGCCGTAACCCTTCCAGTTGACCAGATACTGGAGTTTCCGTCTGGAAACACGAGAGTCCAAAATTTTCTCCACAACGTACTCCAACTCACCCTCAACCAACACCGGAGCAGGAGGCTCAACTGAAGGTACAACAGGTACCTCATACCTGCGCAATAACGACCGATGAAAAACGTTATGAATGGAAAAGGACGCAGGGAGGTCCAAACGGAAAGAAACAGGATTAAGAATCTCCAATATTCTATAAGGGCCGATGAACCGAGGTTTAAACTTAGGAGAAGAGACCCTCATAGGGACAAAACGAGAAGACAACCACACTAAATCTCCAACACAAAGCCGAGAACCAACACGACGATGACGGTTGGCAAAACGCTGAGTCTTCTCCTGGGACAACTTCAAATTGTCCATAACCTGCCCCCAAATGTGATGCAATCTCTCTACCACCGCATCCACTCCAGGACAATCCGAGGATTCCACCTGACCGGAGGAAAATCGAGGGTGAAACCCCGAATTACAGAAAAACGGGGACACCAAGGTGGAAGAACTGGCCCGATTATTGAGGGCGAACTCTGCCAATGGCAAAAAAGCAACCCAATCATCCTGGTCAGCAGAGACAAAACACCTCAGATATGTCTCAAGGGTCTGATTAGTCCGCTCGGTCTGGCCATTAGTCTGAGGGTGAAAAGCAGACGAAAAAGACAAATCTATGCCCATCCTAGCACAGAATGCCCGCCAAAATCTAGACACAAATTGGGTACCTCTGTCAGAAACAATATTCTCAGGAATACCGTGCAATCGGACAACATTCTGAAAAAACAGAGGAACCAACTCAGAAGAAGAAGGCAACTTGGGCAGAGGAACCAAATGGACCATTTTAGAGAAACGGTCACAGACCACCCAGATGACAGACATCTTCTGGGAAACAGGCAGATCTGAAATAAAATCCATCGAGATGTGTGTCCAAGGCCTCTTAGGAATAGGCAAGGGCAACAGCAGTCCGCTAGCCCGAGAACTACAAGACTTGGCCCGAGCACAAACGTCACATGACTGCACAAAGACTCGCACATCTCGTGACAGAGAAGGCCACCAGAAGGATCTTGCCACCAAATCCCTGGTACCAAAAATTCCGGGATGACCTGCCAATGCAGAAGAATGTACCTCAGAGATGACTCTGCTGGTCCAATCATCCGGAACAAACAGTCTATCAGGCGGACAACGATCCGGTCTATCCGCCTGAAACTCTTGCAAGGACCGCCGCAGATCAGGAGAAACGGCCGACAAAATTACTCCCTCCCTAAGGATACCTGTGGGTTCAGAATTACCAGGAGAGTCCGGGTCAAAACTCCTAGAAAGGGCATCTGCCTTAACATTCTTAGAACCCGGTAGGTATGACACCACAAAATTAAAGCGAGAAAAAAATAAAGACCAGCGCGCCTGTCTAGGATTCAGGCGTCTGGCAGTCTCAAGATAAATCAAATTTTTGTGGTCAGTCAATACCACCACCTGATGTCTAGCCCCCTCGAGCCAATGGCGCCACTCCTCAAACGCCCACTTCATGGCCAAAAGCTCCCGATTCCCAACATCATAATTCCGCTCTGCGGGCGAAAATTTGCGAGAAAAGAAGGCACAAGGCCTAATGACGGAGCAGTCGGAACCTTTCTGCGACAACACTGCCCCAGCTCCGATCTCCGAAGCGTCAACCTCAACCTGAAAAGGCAGATTCACATCAGGCTGACGCAACACAGGGGCAGAGGCAAAACGGCGCTTAAGCTCCTGAAAGGCCTCTACAGCATGAGGGGACCAATTAGCAACATCAGCGCCTTGTCTGGTCAAATCAGTCAGTGGTTTAACGACATCCGAAAAACCAGCAATAAATCGGCGGTAAAAGTTGGCAAAGCCCAAAAATCTCTGAAGACCCTTAAGAGAGGAGGGCTGAGTCCAGTCACAAATAGCTTGCACCTTGACGGGATCCATCTCAATGGAAGAGGGAGAAAAAATATACCCCAAAAAGGAAATTTTCTGGACCCCAAACACGCACTTAGACCCCTTCACACATAAAGAATTAGACCGCAGAACCTGAAAAACTCTCCTGACCTGCTGGACATGAGAGTCCCAGTCATCAGAAAAAATCAGAATATCATCCAGATATATTATCATAAATTTATCCAGAAAATCGCGGAAAATATCATGCATAAAAGACTGGAAAACTGAAGGGGCATTAGAAAGACCAAAAGGCATGACCAAATACTCAAAGTGGCCCTCGGGCGTATTAAATGCGGTCTTCCACTCATCCCCCTGCCTGATCCGCACCAAATTATACGCCCCACGAAGATCAATTTTAGAGAACCACTTAGCACCCTCTATACGAGCAAACAAATCAGTAAGCAATGGCAATGGGTATTGATACTTAACAGTGATCTTATTCAGAAGCCGATAATCAATACATGGTCTCAAAGAGCCGTCTTTTTTTGAGACAAAGAAAAACCCAGCTCCCAAGGGAGAAGAGGATGGACGAATATGTCCCTTTTCCAAAGACTCCTTTATATATTCCCGCATAGCAGCATGTTCCGGCACAGACAAATTAAACAAACGACCCTTTGGATATTTACAACCCGGTATCAAATCTATGGCACAATCGCACTCACGGTGCGGAGGTAACGACCCAAGCTTGGGTTCGTCAAAGACGTCTTGATAATCAGAGAGGAACTCAGGGACTTCAGAGGGAATGGACGACGAAATAGAAACCAAAGGTACGTCCCCATGAATACCCTTACATCCCCAGCTCAACACAGACATTGCTCTCCAGTCCAAGACTGGGTTGTGAGACTGCAACCATGGCAATCCCAGTACCAAATCGTCATGTAAATTATACAGCACCAGGAAACGAATAATCTCCTGGTGATCCGGATTGATACGCATGGTTACTTGTGTCCAGTATTGTGGTTTATTATTAGCCAATGGGGTGGAGTCAATCCCCTTCAGAGGAATAAGAGTCTCCAAAGGCTCTAAATCAAAACCACAACGATTGGCAAAGGACCAATCCATAAGACTCAGAGCGGCGCCAGAGTCAACATAGGCGTCCGTGGCAATGGATGACAAAGAGCAAATCAGGGTTACAGACAAAATAAACTTAGACTGAATGGTGCTAATGGAAACAGACTTATCAAGCTTCTTTGTACGCCTAGAGCATGCTGATATAACATGAGTAGAATCCCCACAATAGAAACACAATCCATTCTTCCGTCTAAAATTCTGTCGCTCGCTCCTGGACAGAATTCTATCACACTGCATACTTTCTGGCGTCTTTTCCATAGACACCGCCAGATGGTGCACCGGTTTGCGCTCCCGCAGACGCCTATCAATCTGAATAGCCATTGTCATGGACTCATTCAGACCTGCAGGCAAAGGGAACCCCACCATAACATCCTTAACGGCATCAGAGAGACCTTCTCTGAAAGTTGCCGCCAAGGCGCACTCATTCCACTGAGTAAGCACAGACCATTTACGGAATTTTTGGCAGAAAACTTCAGCTTCGTCTTGCCCCTGAGATAGTGCCATCAAAGTTTTTTCTGCCTGAAGTTCCAAATGAGGTTCCTCATAAAGCAAGCCCGAGGCCAGAAAAAACGCATCCACATCGCGTAACGCAGGATCCCCTGCTGGCAATGAGAAGGCCCAATCTTGAGGGTCACCCCTGAGCAAGGAAATCACAATCCTAACCTGCTGAGCAGGGTCTCCAGCTGAACGAGACTTCAGGGACAAATAAAGCTTACAATTATTTCGGAAATTCTGGAAGCTAGCTCTATTCCCTGTGAAGAACTCCGGCAAAGGAATTCTCGGCTCAGATACCGGAGCATGTACCACAAAATCTTGTAAATTTTGTACTTTCGTGATGAGATTATTCAAACCCGCAGTTACACTCTGGAGATCCATTATTGTCAGGTGCACACAGAGCATACAGAGATTAGGAGGAGAGAGAGAGAAAAGACTGCAGCAAGGCAGACTGGAGGAAAAAAAAAAAAAAAAAATTTCAGCAGACTTCTTATAACTCTCCTTTCTCAACCTGGGTCTTTAACACTTTACTGGCCGGTCAAACTGTCATGATCTCTGCAGGCAGAGATCATAGCAAGCCTATAGAGGGACAAGCTCTCGGAAGATGGAACTATACTGACCATGAACTAAGCCTGCCGCGCAACTAGAAATAGCCAGGTAGCATTTCCTATTTATCGCTAGATGCCCAGCTCTGGCCTAAGACCTAAATAGCTAGCAGAGGGAAATATAAGACCTGGCTCACCTCTAGAGAAATATTCCAAAGAAGACAGTAGCCCCCCACATATAATGACGGTGAGTTCAGATGAAACAACAAACGCAGCAGGAAAATAGTCTTAGCAAATTTGAGGTCCGCTTACTAGATAGCAGAAGACAGATAGTATACTTTCATGGTCAGCAGAAAAACACTAACAAAACACCATCCAGAGATTACCTTAAACTCTGGCATTAACTCATAACGCCAGAGTAGCAATCCCTGATCAACGAGAGCTTTCCAGACACAGTAACAAAACTTCAGCTGTGAACTGGAACAAATAGGCAAAACAAAACATGGACAAAAGTCCAACTTATCTAGTAGTAGTCTAGAAGCAGGAACAAGCACTGAGAGGCATCAGATAACATAGTTGACCGGCAAGAAACCACCAGAGAAATGAGCTTAAATAGCGACACCCACTACTGATGGAATCAGGTGAAACAGGAAAGAGGATGACAAGTCCAATTCCACAAGCGGCCACCGGGGGAGCCCAGAATCCAAATTCACAACAGGCACCATAAGTTCGACACAATACCCTCGCTTAACATCCTCTCTCTCTAAGTTACCCTAATGGGGAATAACTATCAAAAGACCACCACCATCACCAAACAATAAAATGCTATTGTTCAATCTTGTAGCTAATATCTGAAGCATGACCATAATAACACAAGGTCATAAGCTCTAGGAGTAAGTAGTCAGTAAATCCGTGTTTGTTATTGTGAACCTTCAGTGGATACAGCAGAATAGTTAGTTATGATGCTGTAACGTTAAGCCGTTAATACACCAGTCATAGAAAAATATAACTGTCTTAAATGTATTTACCAAAAGATGCACTAGAGCAAAATGTACAATGAGAGTTCACATAAAAATTGTCTCCTTATATAATATAGATATAAGTAGGGTAAAAATGATCCATAAGAAGCAATAGCTTTTTATACATAGAGCAGACTAAAACATTGGTACAGCCGATATTAGCTTCTATCGATGTTGATACATTTTACAGTAGTATTCCCCATGATAAAGGAATTGAGGCAGTATAATACTGCCTCAGTACGATAGGAACTAATCTCTTACCACATAACCGATTTCTGACCAGCTTGTTGAAATTCATTCTTGGTCTATGCTACCCTGCTCCTTGGGCTGATGGAAGAACATGGAGGTCTTTCTTGAAGATGTCACATGGTGTCCTTACATATTTTTTGGGGGGAGTTACACTGATTACATTCCCGTCCTATGGTCAGGCGATAAATATTCTTTTGAGAAATGTGTATGTCATCTCAATATAAGCAATTTGGGCCTGACTTTCACACGTGAGTTATAGGGCAACAGTATTTCCTTTTTGGATATTTTTGTAAAATGGATACACAAGGAACACATAGTACATCTATTTTTCATAAATCAACAGCAAAGAGCAGCCTACTTAGGTTTGATAGTTACCCTCCTACTAGCCTAAAAAAGGATATAATAACACAAAACTGCATGAAGTAATCATGACAGTACAAAGTGACCGAAAAATGAGAGAAGTAATTTAAAAAGAAAATAAATCATACAATAACAATGATAAAATTCAAATACTAAAAATATAAGACAGGGGAATGAAAAAAGACCTCCAAGTGAATTTCAGGAGAAAGGGCACACAAGCCACTACATCAAGATGATAAGATTTTTTGCACTACCAACTAAGGCAAAGATAGAATCAATATAGCCTGCCAATAACAATAACAATTGTACTTTATAAAGTTAAATCCTCAGAAAAGTAATTGGAGGAACCATATATGTTCCTGAGTCTGAGTGCTCAAATGCGATTAATTGCAGCCAGATCCTAAGAAATTGTAAAGGTGCACACAACAAACAGAAAACCAGTATAAATGGGTGTTACCTGTAAAAAATGTTGAGTGCCTCCGTGTAGTGCAGAGGAGGAGGGGTGCTGCATGCCGATTCCTTGGGGCCGACGAGTGCCGTTTTGCTGGTATGCTTCTTCTTATTGGGGCACCAGGTGATTTTTTTTTAATTAGAATTGATATCCTTGGTTGTTTAAACAAATAACTCAGTTTCACCAGCTTTTTCTAGATTGTATTCAGTGAAACTTGTTTGCCATACTTACCCTGACAAGAAACTGTGGTCTGGCATATAGGCCTTGGTAGCCAAGCTCATATTTTATCCTTTTTCTAGTTCTTTGTTTTAAGGACCTGTCCTATGATCATTTATTTGCATACCCCTGGTAACTGAATGCCAAGACAAGGGACCACACTTTCTTTTTTAAAGGATAACATTAAGGAGTCCCCTCCATTGTCATGTTGCAAATTAATTTTGGAAAATACATATTCTGTATCTACATATACAGCATATGCCCAACTTCTGCACATTAGAATGTTTGTAATCAATTTAATGATCGAAAATCAATATGTGCTAACTATACTATATAATTCCATCAGTGTCATCAAAAGCTAAAAACAGCAATGAGACCGAAAAAGCACACCATACTCGTAATATACAAAATAATTGTTTTATTAATCCCAAAATATTAAAACACTTACAAAAATTACCTCCACACCGACCACACGGTGTGGAGGGGCAAATCTGCAACCCCAGAGCTTCCAACTAGCCGGAATATTTCATGATGACAAGCTGGACAAAAGAGACATAACTTAAACTGAACAAAAGGTCATAGGCAGGGAAACACCCAAAAACTAGCAGAACTTATCTTAAGCTGAAATGGACTGGCCAACAGAGAACTTCCAGGAAAGGACTGAATCCACAGGAAGGAACATTGACAGCTGGCATCAACTACAACCTAAAGCCCAGTTAAATAACAAGGCCAGGGCACCGATTAGTGAAAGCAGCTGCTAAGTTCCACTTGAAACCACCAGAGGGAGCCCAAGAGCAGAACTCCCAAAAATACCATTCATGACCACAGGATGGAGCCCAAGAACGGAATTCACAACAGCCTGCCTCCTGGATCTACGATATAAAGGAAAATTACAAAATGTCATGCTACATGAGAACCTTGAGCAAATATTGGCTACCAAACAAGCAACTCTTGTAGACCGTTTGGTTCAGGCATTCCCAGCACACAGCGGCGGTGATGGTTCTCACACGAGCTGCAGGGGGCAACATGCAAGAGGTGTTAGAGGGGCACAAATCAGAAGTGGCGTTGGACAGAGGGGTTTTATGACCAGGTTGTGGAGTGATTTCGCAATGACCGCAGACAGGACAGGTACTGCAGCATCGATTCAAAGTGACAGGAGACAGCATTTGTCCTCTATGGTTACAAACTACTTTTCTTCCCTTATCGATGTTCTCCCTCACAGGTCATTCCCCTTTGATTACTGGGCATCTAAAATAGACACCTGGCCTGAATTGGCAGAATATACATTACAGGAGCTCGATTGCCCTGCTGCTAGTGTGCTATCAGAAAGTCTTCAGTGCTGCTGGTTCAATACTGACCGAAAAAAGGACGTGTTTGGCTACCCAAAATGTTGATGATCTAACCTTCATTAAAATGAACCAATCATGGATTTCAAATTATTTTGCCCCACCTTCCCCTGCTGACATGTAGCTTTCCTTTAAAAAGGTCTTGCTTTTGGACTCTTCTTACTGACTGCTCCAATTCCTCCATTTGCTGCTGCTGAATGTCCACCATAGGCCATTTTTAACACCTCCCTAAATGGGCTGACTCCCCCCACGGGCCCGTGGTCACCACTTGGCGCAAGCACCCGTGCGAGTGCCGTTTGCCTGGACAGGTGGGTGTGCCCACTTTTGGCCGATGGCACTGGCACAGGGTCCCTCATCGTACAATTAAGTGTCTCTGGCAGTGGGGGTGCACACCCAACGTCAGATACACCATTGTAATATGAAGGGCCCTGGGCCAGTACCGCCACCCACGAGAGAGTGTTCCCCCCAGCTCAAACAGTGGTCCACCGCTGTTTAGTCGGTGCTGTTAAATCCTTCAATGGCACTGCCAATACAAATTGAGAGATGATAGTAAATATATACAGGGACCATGCCCTCCATTTTGACCTGTGAATACTGTGCGCAAACTACCACTATCTGGTACTCAGCAGAGGAACCCACCCCTGTACGTTGCTTTGCCACCTGTTTATTTACGAACATTTTTTTTGCAGACACTTAGCCCGCTTTACTATTTAGGCCAATGTACTGTGTCAGCCACTTATTCCAGTTGTCCTCCACCGAACAAAGCAGTGCCACCAGTTTACTCCTGTTTCCAGTTTAGAACTGCATTGAGCCAACTTTTTTATTTTAGGCCTAGTAAGTCTGTCTGCGCCACTACTACTAATCGTCCTCCGCTGACCAAAACAATGCTGCCTGTGTACCCGTTACCCATTTTGAACTGCATTGAGCCTATTTTTTATTTTAGGCCTAGTAAGTCTGTCTGCGCCACTCCTAGCAATCGTCCTCCGCTGACCAAACCAGTGCTGCCTGTGTACCCCTGTTACCCATTTTAAACTGCATTGAGCCAACTTTTTTATTTTAGGCCTAGTAAGTCTGTCTGCGCCACTCCTAGCAATCGTCCTCCACTGACCAAACCAGTGCTGCTTGTGTACCCCTGTTACCCATTTTAAACTGCATTGAGCACAACGTTTTTATTTTAGGCCTACTAAGTCTGTCTGGTCCACTCCAGTCCTGACAATCGTCCTCCGCTTAACAACACTCTGCGGCCTGTGTACCCCTGTAACCAATTTTAAACTGCATTGAGCCAACTTTTTTAATTTAGGCCTACTACCTGTGTCTGTCTGCGCCACTCAATACAACTGTCCTTCACTGCACAAAGCAGAGCCTCAATTTGCAGCCGATATCACATATTAAAGTGCATTTGGCCAACTAGTTTGGTTGGGCCTACTAACAGTGTCTGCCGCTCCTTGGTATTCTCCTGTGTTTTTATCCTGAGCTTCAATCTTCAGGCTTTCGGCCTATAGGAATTTTTAAAACTGCATTTGGCCTACTGGTTTGGTTGGGCCTACTAACGGTGTCTGCTGTTGTGAATTCCGCTCTTGGGCTCCCTCCGGTGGTTGTAAGTGGCATTTTTGCGAGTTCTGCTCTTGGGCTCCCTCCGGTGGTTTTAAGTGGTACTGCTGCTCCTTGGATTTAGTAGTCAGCAGCTGCTTCCACTGATTATCTTTCTGGCTCGACTATGTAGCCTGGTTCTATCCTTCAGCCTGTGCCAGTTGTCAATGGTTCCTGGTTGGATTCACATCTCTGCTTGGATTTCCCTGATATTCTGACCAGTTCAGCAAAGATAAGTCCTTGCTTTGTTCTTTTGCAGTCCACTTGTTGTGGACTTAATCTTTCTGCACTTTCTATGTTTTTTCTAGTCCAGCTTGTCAGTATGGATTTATTCAGTTAAGCTGGAAGCTCTGGGAAGCAGATTTACCCTCCACACCTTTAGTCAGGTGTGGAGATTTTTGTAAACTCTGTGGTGGATTTTTCTAGTTTTTAATACTGACCGCACAGTATTCTTTCCTGTTCTATTTATCTAGTTAGACTGGCCTCCTTTGCTACATCCTGGTTTCATTCTGCGTATGTCATTTCCCTCTCCACTCACAGTCAATATTTGTGGGGGGCTGTCCTATCCTTTGGGGATTTTCTCTGAGGCAAGATAGCTTTCCTGTTTCTATCTTTAGGGGTAGTTAGTCCTCCGGCTGTGATGAGGTGTCTAGAGAGTGACAGGAATATCCCACGGCTACTTCTAGTGTTGTGTTAAGCTCAGGAACTGCGGTCAGTACAGGTACCACCTCCTCCAGAGCACGTCCCATGTTGCTCCTAAACCACCAGCTCATAACAGTCTGCCACTCCTTGCTGTTCTCCTCCACTGAACAAAGCAGTGCTGCCTGTTTACTCATGTTACCAATTTTGAACTGCATTTAGACTACTTTATTCTTTGGGCCTACATCTGTGTTTCCTCATCATCCTGCCCATTGCCCAGCCACTGCTAGATGAGTCTGCCGGTACATTGACCAAGACCACTACATTCCCCTTGCACTCTACATAGCCAGTATCTGACCCTGCAGAAAGTCTGGTTCCCCTTCCCGCATACTATACCACCTTACACGGGGACAAAATGGAAGGTGCAGATGAAAGTGCAGGTTCCTTCAACAGGGGGGGCATACTTGTTGGCGATGTCACTGGCACAGGGCCCCTCATAGTACGCAAAAGTGTCTCTGCCGGTGGGAGGCGCCCCCGCCGTCAATCACAATGCCGTACTTTGAGGGGCCCTGTGCCACTGGCAAAGCGAACGAGTGTGCCCCCCTGCTTGCTCAGGATCACAGCACTTGCAAAGTTGAAATACTTACCTCTCCCTGCTCCACCGCCGTGACGTAGTCCGCATTTCCTGGGCCCACGAAAAACTTGAGCCAGCCCTATTCCCCCCACAACTGTTGCCAAATGACCCCCAAATTTTAAATGGCTAACTATTATTACAAGGTAAATTAAGATTGACAAGCTTAAGTAACAAGAATTGATGTTTTTGGCATTAAAGTGGGCTCTGTTGGTGTAATCCTGTCCTCCACTCACAGCCGACTTTGATTCTCCATTGACTTGCATTGGGTTTCGTGTTTCGGTCGGATCCCCGACTTTTTGCAATAATCGGCCGATTTCACCCGACCCGACTTTTGACAAAGTCGGGTTTCGAAACCCGACTCGATCCTGAAAAAGTAAAAGTCGCTCAACCCTAGTCACAAGCCATCAAACAAAAAAGAACTGCATACATTTTTGCGCCAGAAGCAGTGTGAAAGACTGGTGGAAAGCATGCCAAGACGCATGAAAGCTGTGATTAAAAATCATGGTTATTCCACAAAATATTGAATTGTGAACTCTTTTTGAGTTAAAACATTAGTATTGTTGTTTCTAAATGATTATGAACTTGTTTTCTTTGCATTATTTGAGGTCTGAAGGCACTATTTGGTTTTGTTTTCATTTTGACCATTTTTCTTTGTCAGAAAAAAAATCCAAAAATTATTGCTTGGAAATTCAGAGTCATGTTGTCAGAAGTTTATAGAATAAATGAACAATTTACATTTTACTCAATAATATACCTATAAAGAGAAAAATCAGACAAACTGAACATTTTGCAGTGGTCTCTTAATTTTTGCCAGCGCTGTATATTGTGCAGGTTATACAGTGATCAATGATATTACACACAGGAGCTCTGTATATAGTGTCAGTGTGAGGCTATGTGCTCAAGTTGCAGAAATGCTGCGGAAATGTCTGCAGCATTTCTGCAACTCCCTGCCACGGGTAAAATGCATGCGGAATTTGCTTGCATTTTCCCGAAAAACACAAGCGTTTTGCAATCGTTTTTACCTTGCAGAATGCTTGCGTTTTCCAAGCGATTTGATGCATCGCTTGGAAAAGTGAATGACCGGTTGGTCACACTTGTCAAGCATAGTCCTTGACAAGTGTGACCAACTTGTTACTATTGATGCTGCCTATGCAGCATCAATAGTAAAAGATAAAATGTTAAAAGTAATAAAAAAAAATTAAAAATATGTTTATTCTCACGTTCCGACGGCCCCCTATCTCCTCAGCGGCACTCCCGGTAGGTTCCTTTCTCAGGAATGCTTTACGCAAAGGACTTTTGTAGTGTCACGGTCGTGTCACGTATCTCAGGTGATTCGCGCAATGCATCCCTGGGAACTGATGCCATCACGTGCACCGCTGAGAGGCGGGACGACTTCGGGGACCATCAGAAGGTAAGTATATCCCTATTTTTTATTTTAATAATTATTTTTCACATGAATATGGATCCCAGGGCCTGAAGGAGAGTCTCCTCTCCTCCAGATCCTGGGTACCATCCGCACATGGAGCGCTCACTTTACGCATAGTGGGCATGGCCACATGCATAAAGTGAGCGTTTCAATGCAATCCTATGGCTGCGGAATTGTTGCAATCCGCAGAAATAATGAACATGCTGCGGATTTTACTGCTATGCGATTCTGCAGCGGGAAAATCCACAGCATGGGCACAGCAACTGCGGAATCCCATAGGATTGCATGGGAATGCATTTCCGCTGCAGCAAAAAAAGCGTCAGAAACACATAAAAAACGCAACGTGGGCACATAGCCTAAAGGTAATACAGTGATCACTGGTGACATTGTACAAAGGGCCACTGCATATAGTATACAGTGCATAGTGTCAGTGTACAGGTAACACACTGACTCACCAGTGACGTCTCTAGATGAAGTCCTTCATCTTTCCTTTACATCTTCATTCAGCACAGAGCTAATCTCTGCAGGAAATAACACAGTTACCTAGAGCACCGCTTGCAGAACACATTACTTAATTTTCTACCAACTTCTACACTACACCAGATGAAGAAAAAAAAGGTTACATAGTGTCGCTCTGCACAGTAAAAAGGACCGCCCCCCCCATTTCAAACAGTATCCTCTAAAAATGAAATAAATACATGACTGCAGTAATATTATCCCTTAATTAGCCCTTATGGTAATAATATCCCCCATCCTGGCCCCCGTGTGTCTCATTCCTGGCTCCAGCCATATGTTCTCCCATCCTGCCCTCAACAGCATCCATTCTGCCCCCATGTGATGTCCTGTGATCCTGCCCCATCTGCCCCATGATCCTGCCCAATCTGTCTCTATTGTATCCTTCCTGCACCATGTGTCTCCATCCTGCCCCATGTCTCCATCCTGCCCCATGATCCTGCTCCATTTGTCTCCATCCTGCCCCATGATCATTGTCTCCATCCTGCCCCATGATCCTACCCCTGTGTCTCATCCTGTCCCCTATGTCTCAATCCTTCCCCCTGTGTCTCCATCCTGCCCCCTGTGTCTCCATTCTTGCCCCCTGTGTCTTCATTCTTGCCCCGTGTCTATATTCTTTCCCCCTGTGTCTCTATTCTTTCCCTCTGTGTCTCCATTCTTCCCCCTGTGTCTCCCATCCTGCCCCTTTGCTACTTTCAGTAAAAATAAAAAAACCTTTCTCCTTACCTGGCAGCGCTTTTGCGGTGAAGTTTGCTCCATGCAGTTCAAGTGCGCACTCGCTGGTGAATGACAATGACATCATATGCCGGTGACATGCATGCTGATGTCAGCTGCCAGCCTCTGATTGTCTGTGGCTTTTAGCTGTTGCTGACTTTTGTGCCTTGGGGGTCAGCTGCCATCCCTAAGGTCAGCACTGGTGTAGCACCTGGCTTTGTCTAACTTGTTTCTTCTCAGATCGCGGTATCGTCAGCCACAGTGCATCTGAGGGTGGACTTGGTGGGGCACCTGGTCACTCCCCTCTAGGTTCTCCTCGGATCACGGCACATTGGTTCCATCACCCATTCCGTAATAAGCTCCCCAATGATGTTCAATACAGGTTGGGAAGTGCTTTGAAAACCAGAAGATTTTTTTAGATGCCATATGTAATGTATTTTCTAATGCTGTAGGCACCATCTAACATTGTTGCCTTCAGCTTAGTCTTTGCAATTGTGTGATATTTTCTTTGCGATCCCTATTTATTACAATTGCTGGATCTGAAATAACTAGCACTTTTCACCTTCGGCGTCCCCCTCTATTTCCTTGTAGATTGTAAGCTTGTGTGCCGTGCCCTCACACCTAATGTAACTGTTTAAACCATCTTACCTTGTATTGAATTTATTGTCTGTATATGTCAGTGCTAAATTGTAAATTGCTGCGGAATATGTTGGAGCTATATAAATACAGTTATTATTATTAATATTTGCCTGTCCATCTTTTTATAAACTAAACTTAATTTTAGTAATTGTGTAATAAAATGTATGTTTAATTTAGTAAATCCAAGTGACCTGTAGTTTCTCCTACAGTACATTTTTTAAGAGTAGTTAATTAAGAAATATATAAACTATATTGAAAAATAAAACACATTCTAATTTATGTTGACACCAGTTTCGGAGAATCCATACTTTCCAGCTTTCAAATCAGATAAATTAGTTGTTATTGATATACATATGTTACTAAAGGAAGAGTATGGACCAGTGCAGAATTCAAATATACAGTAAATATTTTATAAAGATTGTAATTTTTAATTGATGGAGCTTTATGATTGTAACATTTCTTTATATGGTTAGATAAGCTCTTCAAGCTCATTTATCTTGTCTGTTATAAACTGAAACATAATTTTTTTTTCATTCAACCTCTCTTTTCGCTAACATCTTCTTTAACAATGACAAATACATTTTACTCTATCACTTTGCCCACACTAACTTATGAAATAATATTCAACAAGAACAGTAGACTTTCCACAGTTTTCTCAATTGAACTGGTTGGTGATGGTAACTTTTGATCACTTTTTCCTCTGGAAAAGTTTAAGGTCAAGATTCGAGAATAAAATAGGCATGAAAGAACTCAAGATTTTTAATAGCACAGAGAGAAGTAGTATTAACTTTTTAAAATTTGCCCTTTAGTTAACTTTTTTCAGCTTTTACTTTTAGTATCAGTAAGGAATTATAATACTATTATACAACAATTACATCAGTTCATTTGTCCTATTATCCATACTAAATTATACTCTAAAACAGGCAGTACTTCAGGGCAAATGCCTCATGGATCAGCTCCTGCTGGTGAAGCATGAGTAATATTGTTTTTGTGCGATTTTTCTCACGGTAGCTTGGTGGTCTTATGGAGTCCAAGAATGAAGGTTTTAAGTTTTTATTTACATTGATTTTTCTTGTTGGATTAAATTCCTGAATATATTCACACTGTGAGTTTTTGGTACTGATTGAGGACCAAAGAGACTTTTATTCTGTTACCTGGCTTTCTGTCTGTTACTGAGATCTAGGGCAGCATGTGAGACATCTTTTAGGTTCAGAGTTGATTAATCAAAAGACCTCACCTAAAAATTGATATCATAAAAGTTGATAAAGGTAGACCTTAATTTTGCATATTGATGTTAGCTTGATTGAGGTTGGAATATATCTAATACTTGCTGTTTTTGCAGGTATTGACTGTCAAACTCCGTAGATACACCATTGACCTGTGTTGTTAATGCTCCACACTGTCTAGGTTCTGTCTAGCTCTGTCTGTGGATACATATTACAATATGCGAGAGCTTCTCACTAAATTATAATATCAACAAAAAGTTAATTTATTTCAGTTCTTCAATACAAAAAGTGAAACTCATATTATTTATATTCATTACAAACAGAGTGATCTATTGCAAGTGTTTATTTCTGCATATGTTGATGATTATGGCTTACAGCCTATTAAAACCCAAAAGTCATTATCTCAGTAAATTAGAATAACAAAAACCACCTGAAAAGGCTTCGTAAGCATTTAAAAAAGTCGCTTAGTCTGTTTCAGTAGGCTTCACAATCATGGGGAAGACTGCTGGCTTGACATTTGTCCAGAAGGCAGTCATTGACACACTCCACAAGGAGGGTAAGCCACAAAAGGTCATTGCTAAAGAAGGTGGCTGTTTACAGAGTGCTATATCCAAGCATATTAAGAGAAAGTTGAGTGGAAGAAAAAAGTATGGCAGAAAAAGGTGCACAAGAAACCGGGATAACGGCAGTTTTCAAAGGATAGTTAAGAAAAGGCCATTCCAAAATTTGGGAGAGATTCACAAGGAGTGATCTGCTGCTGGAGTCATTGCTTCAAGAGCCACCACACACAGACGTATCCAGGACATGAGCTACAAGTGTTGCATTCCTTGAGTCAAGCCACTCATGGCCAATAGACAACGTCAGAAGTGTCTTACTTGAGCCAAGGAGAAAAAGAAGTCGACAGTTGCTCAGTGGTCCAAGGTATTGTTTTCAGATGAAAATAAATTTTGCATTTCATTTGAAAATTATTTAGACTTGAGAGTCCTCAGTGGTTGATACCTTTTAATGGCTAACTGAAAAGATGGCTTCATTTTGGAAATCAAGGTCCCAGATTCTGGAGGAAGAGTGGAGAGGCCACAATCCAAACTGCTTGATGTCTAGTGTGAACTTTCCACAATCAGTGATGGTTTGGGGAGCCATGTCATATGCTGGTGTAGGTCCCCTGTGTTTTATCAAGGTCAAAGTCAGTGCAGCCGTCTACCAAGAAATTTTAGAGCACTTCATGCTTCCCTCTGTTGACAAGCTTTTTGGAGATGAAAATGTCATTGCCCAGAAGGACTTGGCACCTGTCCATACTGCCAAAAGTACAAATACCTGGCTTAAAAACAACAGTATCACTGTGCTTGATTGGCCAGCAAACTCACCTCACCTTAACCTCATAAAGAATCTATGGGGTATTGTCAAGAGGAAGACCCAACAATGCAGATGAGCTGAAGGCTGCTATCAAAGCAACCTGGGCTTCCATCAGGGCCGGCGCTCCCGGGCAAGTGCCGGGACCCTAGCGAGATGAGGGGGCCCATTTTGACAAGTGTGACCAACTTTTTACTATTGATGCTGCCTATGCAGCATCAATAGTAAAAAGATATAATGTTAAAAATAATTAAAAAAAATAAAAAATCATGCTATTCTCATTGTCCGGCGGCCCCCGCAACCTTCCCGATCTCCGCTATGCTCCCCGCAGCTCCTGTTCCCAATGATGCCTTGCGAAATGACCATAGATGACATAGGATCACGCGAGACCGCTATGTCGTCACAGGTCATTGTCTCGCAAGGCATTACTGGGAACAGGAGATGCTGTGAGCATCGCTAAGACCTGGGCTGGATCCAGGGGCCGCCAGAAGATGAGTATATAACTATTTTTTTATTTTAATTCTTTTTTTAACAGGGATATGGTGCCCACACTGCTATATACTACATAGCTGTGTTATATACTACGTGGCTGTGCTATATACTAGGTGGGTTGTGCTATATACTATGTGGCTGTGCTTTATACTTTGTGGCTGTGTTATTTACTATGTGGCTGCTATATACTACGTGGCTGTGCTATATGCTATATGGCTGTGTTATATGTTACGTGGCTGTGCTATATACTACGTGGCTGTGCTATATACTACGAGGCTGTGTTACATATTACATGGCTGTGCTATATACTACGTGCTCTGTATTATATGCTATGTGGGCTGTTATATGCTACGTGGCTGTGCTATATACTATGTGGGCTGTGTTATATGCTACGTGGGCTGTGCTATATACTACATGGGCTGTGCTATATGCTACATGGGCTGTGTTATATGCTATGTGGGCTGTGTTATAAACTGCATGGCTGTGCTATATGCTACGTGGGCTGTGTTATATGCTATGTGGCTGTGCTATATACTACGTAGGCTGTGTTATATACTACGTGGCTGTGTTATATGCTACGTGGCTGTGTTATATGCTGCGTGGGCTGTGTTATATACTATGTGGGCTGTGTTATATGCTACGTGGCTGTGCTATATACTACGTGGCTGTGTTATATACTACGTGGGCTGTGCTATATACTACGTGACTGTGCTATATACTACGTGTCTGTGCTATATACTATGTGGCTGTGCTATATGCTACACATTTTCCACTTTTACAAATGTTCTACGTTAATACTTTCTGATGTTTGTTTTAACCCCTTTACCTCCAAGGGTGGTTTGCATGTTAATGACCGGGCCAATTTTTACATTTCTGACCACTGTCCCTTTATGAGGTTATAACTCCGAAACGCTTCAACGGATCTTGGCGATTCTGACACTGTTTTCTCGTGACATATTGTACTTCATGATAGTGGTAAAATTTCTTTGATATAACTTGCATTTAATTGTGAAAAAAATGGAAATTTGGCGAAAATTTAGAAAATTTCACAATTTTCAAAATTTGAATTTTTATTCTTTTAAACCAGAGAGTTATGCAACACAAAATAGTTAATAAATAACATTTGCCACATGTCTACTTTACATCAGCACAATTTTGGAAACAAATTTTTTTTTTCTAGGAAGTTATAAGGGTTAAAAGTTGACCAGCAATTTCTCATTTTTACAACAAAATTTACAAAACCGTTTTTTTTTAGGGACCACCTCACATTTGAAGTCACTTTGAGGGGTCTATATAGCAGAAAATACCCAAAAGTGACACCATTCTGAAAACTGCAGCACTCAAGGTGCTCAAAACCACGTTCAAGAAGTTTATTAACCCTTCAGGTGTTTCACAGCAGCAGAAGCAACATGGAAGGAAAAAATTATCATTTTACTTTTTAGTCACAAAAATGATCTTTCAGCAATAACTTTTTTAATTTACCAAGGGTAAAAAGAGGAAATGAACCTCAAAAGTTGTTGTCCTATTTGTCCTGAGTATGCTGATACCCCACATGTGAGGGGGAGCTACTTTTTGGGCACATGGAAGGGCTCAGAAGGAAAGGAGCGTCGTTTGACATTTTCAAGCTAAAATTGGCTGGAATTGAGATCGGACACCATGTCGCGTTTGGTGAGCCCCTGATGTGCCTAAACAGTGGAAATTCCCCACAACTGACCCCATTTTGGAAACTAGACCCCCTAAGGAACGTATCTAGATGTGTTGTGAGCACTTTTATCCCCAAGTGCTTCACAAAAGTTTATAATGCCCGGGCGTGAAAAAAAAATATTTTTTTTCCACAAACATGATGGTTTAGTCCCCAATTTTTTATTTTCTCAAGGGTAACAAGAGAAATTGGAAACACAAGTTGTTGTCCAATTTGTCCTGAGTACGCTGATACCCATTATATGGGGGTAAACCACTGTTTGGGCGCATGGCAGGGCTCAGAAGGAAAGGAGCACCATTTAACATTTTCAATCTAAAATTTACTGGAATTGAGATTGGACGCCATGTCGCGTTTGGCGAGCCCCTGATGTGCCTAAACAGTAGAAATCCCCCACAAGTGACCCCATTTTGGAAACTAGACCCCCTAAGGAACTTATCTAGATGTGTTATGAGCACTTTTATCCCCCAAGTGCTTCACAAAAGTTTATAACGCCCGGGCGTGAAAAAAAAATCCTATTTTTTCCACAAACATGATCGTTTAGTCCCCAATTTTTTATTTTCTCAAGGGTAACAAGAGAAATTGGATGCCAAAAGTTGTTGTCCAATTTGTCCTGAGCACGCTGATACCCCATATGTGGGGGTAAACCACTGTTTGGGTGCATGGCAGGGCTCAGAAGGAAAGGAGCACCATTTGACATTTTCAATCTAAAATTGGCTGGAATTGAGATCGGACGCCATGTCGCGTTTGGCGAGCCCCTGATGTGCCTAAACAGTGGAAAACCCCCACAAGTGACCCTATTTTGGAAACTAGACCCCCTAAGGAACTTATCTAGATGTGTCGTGAGCACTTTTATCCCCCAAGTGCTTCACAAAAGTTTATAACACCCGGGCGTGAAAAAAATATCCTATTTTTTCCTACAAAAATGATTATTTAGTCGCCAATTTTTAATTTTCCCAAGTATAACAGGAGAAATTGGACCCCAAAAGTTGTTGTCCAATTTGTCATGAGAACGCTGATACCCCACATGTGGGAAAAAATACTGTTTGGGCACACGTCAGGGCTTGGAAGGGATGTGGTGACGTTTTGGAAAGCAGACTTTGATGGAATGGTCTGCAAGGCGTCATGTTCCATTTGCAGAGCCCCTGATGTGCCCAAACAGTAAAAAAAACCACAAGTGACATTTTGTAAACTAGACCCCCAATGAACTTAGATGTGCCCCCTTTTTGGAACTAATCTACTGTTTCCTGTAAAGTAAATTAGTAGTGCATGGAGGTGTGGTACAATTTGAAGCAATACTTCATACACAGGCCAGGTTTTTCGGGGCAGGTGTCGCATTGATAAATGGTGTCTTTGCGTATTCCCCTTTTGTAACACACTCGGCACCTTTTTTGCGACTTACCTCTTTTTCCAGTTTGCGGGACCTCCCCCGGGAAAACCTGACCTGGTACGATACGAGCACCTTCAGTTCCGGAAGTACTGGGGCCCGCTCCTTCCCTCGTGCCAAATATCAGGGCCTTAACCACTACCTCCTGGAACTGAAGGTACGACGCAGTAGTGTGGCGTGCACATCGTGACAGCAGGAAAGTGTTGAGCATTGCCATTTGTACGATGTACACGGACAGCTTTTTGCACCACACCTTGGCCTTTCTCAAAGCACTGTACGGTTGGAGGAGTCGATCAGAGAGATCAACGCCCCCCATGTTTTTGTTGTACCCCAGTACACAGTCAGGTTTGCTGACCTGTGTAGAGGTACCCCGTACAGTGCTGAGTGCACTGCGATCACCGTGTATGGTGGTCAAGAGAAGGACATCCCTCTTGTCCTTGTACTTGACCACCAGCAGGTGGTTGCTACATTGGGCTCTGCTCTCACCTTTTCTGAGCATCTGCCCAAGTAGTGTCTTTGGGAGGCCTCTCTGATTTTTGCGGACAGTACCGCAGGCTGCGGTACCTCGCGCAGAGAGGGATTTGTAGAGTGGGATGCTGGAATAAAAGTTATCAGTGTAGAGGTGATAACCTTTATCCAGCAGTGGGTGCACTGTTTTCCCACTCACTCCCAGGACAGGGGGACACTCAGGCGGTTCAATCCTGGTGTCCTTCCCTTCGTAGACTCTAAAGCTGTAGGTGTACCCTGATGTACTCTCACACAGCTTGTAGAGTTTGATTCCGTACCTGGCCCTCTTGCTGGGCAGGTACTGACGGAATCTAAGCCGCCCCTTAAAATGAACCAAGGACTCATCCACGCAGATGTCTCTTTTGGGCACGTACACTTCACCAAACTTTTTGTTGAAGTGTTCGATGACCGGCCGAACTTTGAACAGATGGTCAAAGTTGGGGTCATCTCGTGCGGGACACTGTGCATTATCGGAATAATGCAGGAACTTATGGATGGCCTCAAAACGCGTTCGGACCATGACCATTCGGAACACTGGAGTGTTGTATAAAATATCAACACTCCAATATTGCCGAATTTCTGGCTTCTTCAGGAGCCCCACATGAAGCATCAGGCCCCAAAACTGCATCATTTCAACTGCGTCTACAGGAGACCAGTTAGAATATGATGAACCGGTGTTTTGCTCCAAAAATTGACGAGCGTACAAATTAGTTTGCTCCACCATGAGGTTAACAAAATCCTCAGAGAAAAAGACTTTGAAAAAGTCTATTTCTGTGAGGCCGATGGTTTCAAACCTGATTCCTGATTCTGCCACAAAATCAGGAATCAGTGGCTCGTAATTTTTGGGGGGCGAGGTCCATACAGGGTCCGAAGAGGGGCACACTGGTTCATCTTCAGGAGTGGGCCCTGCCTCATCTTCATCTTCATGAATGATGGGCACTGCTTCTGTCCTACGGCGTCTGCGTGGTGGTTCCGCAGGGCCGGAGGAGGAAGATGAGGAGAGGGAAGAGGATGAGGAAGAGGATGAGGAAGAATCAGAAAAACAAAGAAAAGTGGGATTCTCTCCCTCGCTATCAGTGTCGGAGGCAAGAATATGCCTCCTCCGCTGAATAGAGCTGTTGGGACGAACGGGACGAGCGGGACATTTTTTTGTGAGTATTGTGCTTTTGTGTACTTTATTGGAAACTATGTGCACGTGTGGGGGGATAGTGTTTGGTGCAAACTATTCTGAAAAGAAAAAGCTAAAGAAAAAAAAAAAGAAAATGGGGAGAAAAAAATACCTGTGAAAGGAATAGTCTAAAACAGCAGGCCCTAGCTCTGATAAGTGAAGCGCGTCACTTATCAAATTTCGGCGCCTGCTGGGTGTGCAAACGGGGATGTGAAAAAAACGCCAGGCACGAGAGCTCTGATAAGTGAACCGTGTCACTTATCAGAGTTCGGCGGCTGCTGGGTGTGCGAACGGGGATGTGAAAAAAAAAGAAAAGGGAAGGCACAGATTAGACGCGGCGGCTGGGGGAGTGCAAGGGGATGGGGAAAAAAAAAAGAAAAGGCACGGATTAGACGCAGCAGCTGGGGGAGCGCACGGGGATGGGGGAAAAAGAAAAAAGAAAAGGCACGGATTAGACGCGGCGGCTGGGGGAGCGCACGGGGATGGGGGGAAAAAAAAAGAAAAGGCACGGATTAGACGAGGCGGCTGGGGGAGCGCACGGGGATGGGGAAAAAAAAAAAGAAAAGGGAAGGCACAGATTAGACGCGGCGGCTGGGGGAGCACAAGGGGATGGAGAAAAAAAAGAAAAGGCACAGATTAGACGCAGCGGCTGGGGGAGCGCATGGGAAAAAAAAAAAGAAAAGGGAAGGCACAGATTAGATGCGGCGGCTGGGGGAGCGCAAGGGGATGGGGAAAAAAAAGAATAGGCATGGATTAGACGCAGCGCCTGGGGGAGCGCAAGGGGATGGGGAAATAAAAAGAAAAGAAAAGGCACGGATTAGACGCAGCGGCTGGGGGAGCGCACGGGGATGGGGAAAAAAAAAAGAAAAGGGAAGGCACAGATTAGACGCGGCAGCTGGGGGAGTGCAAGGGGATGGGGAAAAAAAAAAGAAAAGGCATGGATTAGACACAGCGGCTGGGGGAGCGCATGGGGATGGGGAAAAAAAAGTGAGCACGAGTGTTGATAGGTGAACTGCGTCACCAATCAACGCTCGGCGGCGCTAAGGGGGTGAAAAAAAAGCGAGCACGAGTGTTGATAGGTGAACTGCGTCACCAATCAACGCTCGGCGGCTGCTAAATTTGGGCATGGATACGGCGCTAGGTGGGGAAGGGGGATGGGGAGACGGGGCAAGGGGGGATGGGGGATGAAGAGAGATCGGGCCGGGATCGGGGTATCAACACTTATGGTTGTAGTCTCTCTTCTTTCTTCTCTCTTCTTTCTTCTTTCTTTAGCAAGAATTGTGGTGTCACAGGCTACTGTGGCACCACAAGTCTCAGCACAGGAGGGGATCTCTCAGCGTGACCGCTCTGAAGGAATCCTCACCAAGTGTGAGGATTCCTTCAGAGCAGTTAGACAGGTCAGGGGCAGGTGAGACAGGTCACAGAATGGTCACACCGCTGCTGTGACCTGTGATTGGTGGGATCGATGATCACATCGATCCCATCAATCAGAGAGGGCCCTGGTGACGCTGGTGTTGCTAGGAACCAGCCTATGATCGGAGCTCACAGCTCCGATCATAGGCAGGTTACCGGCAGGTCACCAGCAGGTGTCCGGCAGGTCACCGGCAGGTCACCTTTAGGGCACAGCGCGGTCACACCGCTGCTGTGCCCTGTGATTGGCACAATCGATGATCACATCGATTGCGCCAATCAGAGCTGCAGGATCCGGATCACAGGAGGCAGGGCAGAGGGGGCTGCGGAGCCCGTTACAGGCGGTAATACCGCCGCTGTGCCCTGTAATTGGCGCTATCGATGTGATCGTCGATCGCGCCAATCTGGGGGGGTTTAGCCGATGCCTGGCGTTGCCAGGCACTGGCCTAGGATCGAGTACATCGGTACTCGATCCTAGCCTGGGACCTCACTGTTTCAGCCAAATTGATTGGCTGAAACAATGAGAAAGGCTGCGATTGGCTGCTCAGAATTGAGCAGCCAATCACAGCGATCAGGAGGCCGGGGGGGTGGCGAAAGGCCCTAGGATGCCGACACCATCTTCCTCCAGGTAAGATGGCGTCGTAATTTTAATGCAATCACTGCGACTTAAGTTGCAGTGTCGCATTAAAGGGCATGACGTACTATTCAGTCCTTGGGAAGTAGGGCCCACCCCACATGGACGGAATAGTACGTCTAATGACAGAAAGGGGTTAAAAAGTCATATTAAATGTATGCAGTTTTTTCTTTGCAGCAAGTTTAGCTAACAATAAAATGCCTACTGGAAACTGAGGAAAAGGTCACACAAATTGGCATATAAGGGTTGACTTATATAAAGCCCCTCTACTGTATGGTATTGTAGAATTTACAATAGCTATCACTCACGTAAGAAGTGAAATCTGGCATTGTACTATACCTATATTTCTCTGCTGTATCTGTGCATCATGAATTGTGGTATGTGTTAAAGGGGGGGCCCACTGAGTCTCTTTCGCCCCGGGGCCCTCAAAAACATGGAGCCGGCCCTGGCTTTCATAACACCTCAGAGCCACAGGTTCATCGCCTCTATGCCACTCTGCATTGATGCAGTAATTGATGCAAAAGGAGCCCCGACCAAGTATTGCGTGCATTTATTGAACATACATTTCAGTAGGCTAACTATTCAGATTTTAAAATTATCTTTCAAGCTAGTGTTGTAAAGTATGGTAATTTACTGAGATAATGACTTTTGGGTTTTCATTGGCTGTAAGCTATAATAATCAACATTAACAGAAATAAACACTTGCAATAGATCACTCTGTTTGTACTCTATATAACATATGAGTTTCACTTTTTGTATTGAAGAACTGAAATAAATTCTCTTTTTGATGATATTCCAATTTAGTGAGATACACTTGTATGTGCAAAAAGTACCCAAGTTACTCAAGCTGCAAAATTCTGCCCACATTTGGACATGTACTTCTCATGTACTATTCTTTTTCATGTAAATTCTTCATATAATAATGATACAATATTAAACTTTTCTTGAAAAAAATATTAAGAATTTGCAAAGAATGAAAACAGTACAGGGCTGATAAATAACTAAGATTTATGAACAGCCCCTGCACATTTGTATAAAGGCTGGTTTTATACATTTCCCCTTGTGCTCATCACTTTTTTTGTATATGTTATATTTTTGTCATTTGTGATATTCTTTTTTGCCTGAACTGTAATTATTACTGTCACATTTATTATACTTCTTATCAAACTTACCACTTTAACTTTTTCCTGCTAAAAACAAAATAACAAAGTAACTGCCATTCACAAAACTATACTATTAACATGTCAAAAGTTTTGATCTATGGAGATTTGGGTGTTTAGACTGCCACCGATTGCTAAAACACAAAGGCCGAGCAATGTACAAATTCATCTGTGATCAGCTCTGCTTGTCTGTCCGTAGTAGACAGGTTTATGTTTATGTCGATAGACTTAGAGGAGTCTGCATGTAACTCAGCATCAATATCGTAACTAGATCAGATGGACCCCAATGCAAAATCTGTACCTGGACCCTCACCTGCATATTGGTCAGATTTATGGGCCATTGTAGCTTTCTAAAATCTATAAGGGCATGTGTTTCCCCCTTATGTAGTAATGACCTCATACTGGGCCCCTTCAAGGTATATATTGTTCCCACATCCTGGTATATATGGCCTCCATCCTTGGCCGATCCTGGTTCATATGTCCCACATCCTGGTATATATGTCTCCCATTCTGGGCCAACCCTGGCTCATATGTCCACCATCCTGGCATATATGTTCCCCCTCCTGGGCCTATCCTGGTATATATGTCCCCCATCTTGGTTTACTGTATATGTCCCCCATCCTAGTATATAGTTCCCTTACTGGGCCCATCGTGGTATATATGTCTCCTATTCTGGGCCCACCCTTATATATATGTCCCCCATCCTGGTTTATATGTTCCAGCTCATGGGCCTATCCTGGTATATATGTTCCCCATCCTGGTATATCTGTCCCCAATCCTTGGCCCATGCTGATATACTGTATATGTCCCCCATTCTAGTTTATACCCACAATCACAGAACATTCATCATAAGCATCACACAAGGACAGCTTGCATATGTTAGACATGTCATTCAAGCAAATCAAACATGTCAAACACATCACACAGGCACACCTCATATATTAGATAGGACAGGACTATTGCCCCATATCATTTCTCCCCTATGCCTCCAAACTACTGGAACAACATGTCTATTTTGAACTGTGCTCCCACCTCTCCTCTTGCTCCCTATTTCACCTCTTACAATCTGGCTTCAGACCACAACATTCCACAGAAATTGCCCTGACTAAAGTCACCAACGACCTACTAACTGCCAAATGAAAGAGGCGCAAGTTTGTCCTATTCCTTCTCCTGGACCTGGCATCTGCCTTTTACACAGTGGACCATTCCCTCTTGTTGCATACTTTCTGATCTGTTGACATTACAGACTTTGGATCTCCTTGTACGTAACAGACAGGACATTCAGTGTCTCCCACTCACACACAACCTCCTCATCTCGCCCACTATGTGTCGGTGTCCACCAAGGTTCAGTTCTAGGACCGGGAAATATGCTTAGAGGGTGCACGCGCGTTCTCCCTCCCTATTAAAGGGACTGCCCACATCAACCTAAGGTATTCTCAGCCTTTAGCTTGGTGACACCTTCTATTTAAGGCTTTTTCCCCAATATGGAGGTGCCTGAGATACACTGTTAGTTTCCCTTGCCTGTCTGCTTGTCTACCCTGTACCCGGCTGCTTTTACCTGTCAGTGCCCATCTGCTTGTACCTGTCTGTGCTCTTCTGTCCATCAGGCAGTACAGATAGCACGTGTCAGTTCTCATCTGTCTAACACCTAGTTCAGCCCACACCTGCCAGTGCTTCTTTGTTCCTCAGCCAGTCCCATCTGTACCAGTGGTTCCAGAGTCCCTACAGTTCCTGCCTGCATTTTATTTCCTCCTTCAGGCCATAGCAGCTTACTCATTGTAGGGTGTCAACTGCCACCTTTTGTAGGTCAGTCATGGAGTAGCACCTGGTGCCAGCACTTTGTCCCTTCTTGGGTCACAATTTTCACCTACTGCCACTTGTCCGAGTAGGGATTTGGTAGGCCACCTAGTTACGCACCTTTCGGGCTTTCAGAGAGATACCTTGCCTGTTACAGTCTCCATCTGCTGAGTTGGCTGTAGTGGAAGAGGTGTTCGTCCCCCCTATACTAGTTCTACTCTATTTCAATTGATGCCACTTTGTTGGTGTCTGCCAGTAATTTTTGCAAATGTGCAGACTCTAGTGAAGGGCGAGCAATAAAATGCTTTGGTGCTTGTTGCTCGGGTCGAGCAAATTGGAATACTCGGGTACTCGGCCAGAACAACGAGCCCAATGTAAGTCTATTGGAGACCCGAGTATTTTTACCGCGATCCCACTGGGGGTCCTTTTAAGGTCTAAAAAAGTCTGAAAATGATGGAAACACTGCTCAAATGACACAGGAACCTCATGGGGATCGCCCCTGGAAGCATTTCTGACTAAAGCTGAGTTCACAGTTTTAATAATTTTTTTCTGAGATTCATGCCATTTTCCCAGTGCCACAAAAGACACATTAAAACGAAACCAAAATGTGTTTTGCTTGGAAATATGTCAAGGTAACATAGTAACATAGTTATTAAGGTTGAAGGAAGACTTTAAGTCCATCTAGTTCAACCCATAGCCTAACCTAACATGCCCTAACATGTTTATCCAGAGGAAGGCAAAAAAAAAACCATGTGGCAAAGAGTAAGCTCCACATTGGGGAAAAAAATTATTTCCCGACTCCACATACGGCAATCAGACTAGTTCCCTGGATCAACGCGCTATCAAGGAATCTAGTATATATAACCTGTAACATTATACTTTTCAAAAAAGGCATCCAGTCCCCTCTTAACTTTAAGTAATGAATCACTCATTACAACATCATACGGCAGAGAGTTCCATAGTCTCACTGCTCTTATAGTAAAGAACCAGCGTCGGTTATTATGCTTAAACCTTCTTTCCTCCAGACATAGAGGATGCCCCCTTGTCCCTGTCTTAGGTCTATGATTAAAAAGATCATCAGAAAGGTCTTTGTACTGTCCCCTCATATATTTATACATTAAAATAAGATCATCCCGTAGCCTTCATTTTTCCAAACTAAATAGCCCCAAGTGTAATAACCTATCTTGGTATTGCAGACCCCCCAGTCCTCTAATAACCTTGGTCGCTCTTCTCTGCATCCTCTCTAGTTCAGCTATGTCTTTCTTATACACCGGAGATCAGAATTGTACACAGTATTCTAAGTGTGGGCGAACTAGTGACTTATATAAAGGTAAAATTATGTTCTCCTCTTGAGCATCTTTGCCTCTTTTAATGCATCCCATTATTTTATTTGCCTTTGTAGCAGCTGCCTGACACTGGCCACTAAATAGGAGTTTGTCATCCACCCATACACCCAGGTCATTTTCATTGACTGTTTTGCCTAGAGTTTTAGGATTAAGCACATAGTTATACATCTTATTACTTCTACTCAAGTGCATGACCTTACATTTATCCCCATTAAAGCTCATTTGCCATTTATCAGCCCAAGCTTCTAGTTTACATAAATCATCCTGTAATATAAAATTGTCCTCCTCTGTATTGATTACCCTGCAGAGTTTAGTGTCATCTGCAAATATTGAAATTCTGCTCTGTATGCCCCCTACAAGGTCATTAATAAATATGTTAAAAAGAAGAAGGCCCAATACTGACCCCTGTGGTACCCCACTGCTAACCGCGACCCAGTCCGTGTGTGCTCCATTAATAACCACCCTTTGTTTATTATCTCTGAGCCAGCTCTTAACCCACTTATACATATTTTCCCCTATCCACATTACTCTCATTTTATGTATCACACTTTTGTGTGGCATCGTATCAAAAGCTTTTGAAAAGTCCATATACACTACGTCCACTGGGTTCCCTTGGTGCAGTCCGGAACTTACCTCTTCATAGGTACATCCTTTGCAGGTTAATGAATTGCCTGTAAGGTCAAATATTTAACCCCAGATCAAAAATTTCCTCTCCCACTTAGGCTTAGTTCAGACACAGCGTTTTTGAAGCATTTTTCAACTTTAACATTGCTTTCAACCACTACAAATGTATTCATTGGGAAATGTCATTGCAACATTTAACAAGCCTAGCTGACCATGTGGTGTGTGACACATAAGCAGACCCATCTTGTTTCATTTACGAAGGAGGGACTCTTAAATTCACAGAGCCTATTTTTACTGGTGCATCAGGCGGCATTAATCTTCTTAAAGGGCCATTATGAAACAGTGGGTCTTCTAAGCTGTTGTACCATTTGCTGTGAGTGGATGGGCTGCCAATAATTACGACGCACTACAATACTCCTGTTATAAGATGTCCAGGGGGGACTCCTGAAAAAGTGTTGCATTGAATTCAAGGCCTGCCCTGCTACCAATTTATATGCACCCCAATTAGCCTTTCAACCTACATACTGGATGGGCCCATGAAAATCCACTTCACAATATGCATTTTGTACTCCGTACCCCTTTATTTTACACATTGGCAGCAAGGCCAGCCCTGCTGCATAGTCAGTCATATGTGTTATGACCCCAATGGCGAGGGTCTCAGAGGAACGTGGAAGTCTGCAGAATACAAAAATCCAGCTCATAGGGCAGTGGTAACTGGGTTGACCATATATCTACTCCTAACGCCAACACTAGAAGTAGCCGGGGATCATTCCTACGTTGATTCTAGATGACACGCTCCAGCCGGAGAATCTAGCTACCCCTAGTAGAGGAAAACAAAAGACCTTTCTTGCCTCCAGAGAAGGGGACCCCAAAGCTGGATAGAAGCCCCCCACAAATAATAACGGTGAGGTAAGAGGAAATGACAAACACAGAAATGAACCAGGTTTAGCACAGAGAGGCCCGCTTACTGATAGCAGAATAAAGAAAGGTAACTTATATGGTCAACAAAAACCCTATCAAAATCCACACTGGAAATTCAAGAACCCCCGAACCGTCTAACGGTCCGGGGGGAGAACACCAGCCCCCTAGAGCTTCCAGCAAAGGTCAGGATATAGATTTGGAACAAGCTGGACAAAAATACAAAACCAAAACAAATAGCAAAAAGCAAAAAGCAGACTTAGCTGAAATTACTGGAACCAGGATCAGTAGACAAGAGCACAGCAGACTAGCTCTGATAACTACGTTGCCAGGCATAGAACTGAAGGTCCAGGGAGCTTAAATAGCAACACCCCTAACTAACGACCCAGGTGCGGATAAAAGGAATGACAGAAAATCCAGAGTCCAAAAAACTAGTAACCACTAGAGGGAGCAAAAAGCGAATTCACAACAGTACCCCCCCCTTAGTGAGGGGTCACCGAACCCTCACCACGACCACCAGGGCGATCAGGATGAGCGACATGAAAGGCACGAACTAAATCGGCCGCATGAACATCAGAGGCGACCACCCAGGAATTATCCTCCTGACCATAGCCCTTCCACTTGACCAGGTACTGAAGCCTCCGCCTGGAGAGGCGAGAATCCAAGATCTTCTCCACCACGTACTCCAACTCGCCCTCAACCAACACCGGAGCAGGAGGCTCAGCAGAAGGAACTACAGGCACAATGTACCGCCGCAACAAGGACCTATGAAATACATTGTGAATAGCAAACGACACAGGAAGATCCAGACGAAAAGATACAGGATTAAGGATTTCCAATATCTTGTAAGGCCCAATAAAACGAGGTTTAAATTTGGGAGAGGAGACCTTCATAGGAACAAAGCGGGAAGAAAGCCATACCAAATCCCCAACGCGTAGTCGGGGACCCACACCGCGGCGGCGGTTGGCAAAGCGCTGAGCCTTCTCCTGTGACAACTTCAAGTTGTCCACCACATGATTCCAGATCCGCTGCAACCTATCCACCACAGAATCCACCCCAGGACAGTCAGAAGGCTCCACATGACCCGAAGAAAAGCGAGGATGGAAACCAGAGTTGCAGAAGAAAGGCGAAACCAAGGTGGCGGAACTAGCCCGATTATTAAGGGCAAACTCAGCCAACGGCAAAAATGTCACCCAATCGTCCTGATCAGCAGAGACAAAACACCTCAAATAAGCCTCCAAAGTCTGATTGGTTCGCTCCGTCTGTCCATTAGTCTGAGGATGGAAAGCAGACGAAAACGACAAATCAATGCCCATCCTACTACAAAAGGATCGCCAGAACCTGGAAACGAACTGGGATCCTCTGTCTGACACAATATTCTCAGGGATGCCGTGCAAACGAACCACGTTCTGGAAAAACACAGGAACCAGATCGGAAGAGGAAGGCAGCTTAGGCAAAGGAACCAAATGGACCATCTTGGAGAAGCGATCACATATCACCCAGATAACGGACATGCCCTGAGATAGCGGAAGATCAGAAATGAAATCCATGGAGATATGTGTCCAAGGTCTCTTCGGGACAGGCAAGGGCAAGAGCAACCCGCTGGCACGAGAACAGCAAGGCTTAGCTCGAGCACAAGTCCCACAGGACTGCACAAATGACCGCACATCCCTTGACAAGGAAGGCCACCAAAAGGACCTGGCCACCAGATCTCTGGTGCCAAAAATTCCCGGGTGACCTGCCAACACCGAGGAATGAACCTCGGAAATGACTCTGCTGGTCCACTTATCCGGGACAAACAGTCTGTCAGGTGGACAAGACTCAGGCCTATCAGCCTGAAATCTCTGCAACACACGTCGCAGATCCGGAGAAATAGCAGACACGATAACTCCTTCCTTAAGAATACCAACAGGATCAGCGACTCCAGGAGCATCAGGCACAAAGCTCCTAGAAAGAGCATCGGCCTTCACATTCTTTGAACCTGGTAAATACGAGACAACAAAATCAAAGCGGGAGAAAAACAATGACCAGCGGGCCTGTCTCGGATTAAGGCGTTTAGCAGACTCGAGATACATCAGATTTTTGTGATCAGTCAGGACCACCACACGATGCTTAGCACCCTCGAGCCAATGACGCCACTCCTCAAATGCCCATTTCATGGCCAACAACTCCCGATTGCCCACATCATAATTTCGCTCGGCAGGCGAAAACTTCCTAGAGAAAAAGGCACAAGGTTTCATAACAGAGCAACCAGGGCCTCTCTGCGACAAAACGGCCCCTGCTCCAATCTCTGAAGCATCCACCTCAACCTGAAAGGGAAGTGAGACATCGGGCTGGCACAAAACAGGCGCCGAAGTAAACCGGCGTTTCAACTCCTGGAAAGCCTCCACGGCAGCAGGAGCCCAGTTAGCTACATCGGAGCCCTTCTTGGTCATATCCGTCAAAGGTTTCACAATGCTAGAAAAATTAGCGATAAAACGACGGTAGAAGTTAGCGAAGCCCAAGAACTTCTGAAGACTCTTAACTGACGAGGGCTGAGTCCAATCAAGAATAGCTCGGACCTTGACTGGGTCCATCTCCACAGCAGAAGGGGAAAAAATGAACCCCAAAAAGGGAACCTTCTGTACACCAAAGAGACACTTTGAGCCCTTGACAAACAAAGAATTTTCACGCAAAATTTTAAAGACCAACCTGACCTGCTCCACATGCGAATCCCAATTATCAGAAAAAACCAAAATATCATCCAGATAAACAATCAAAAATTTATCCAGATACTTCCGGAAAATGTCATGCATAAAGGACTGAAAAACTGAAGGCGCATTGGAGAGCCCAAAAGGCATCACCAAGTACTCAAAATGACCTTCGGGCGTATTGAATGCGGTTTTCCATTCATCACCTTGTTTAATGCGCACAAGGTTGTACGCACCACGAAGGTCTATCTTGGTGAACCACTTGGCACCTTTAATCCGGGCAAACAAGTCAGACAACAGCGGTAAAGGATACTGAAATTTGACAGTGATCTTATTTAAAAGCCGATAATCAATACAAGGTCTCAAAGATACGTCCTTTTTTGCCACAAAAAAGAATCCCGCACCAAGAGGGGAAGAAGACGGACGAATATGTCCTTTCTCCAGAGACTCCTTGATATATGAACGCATAGCGGTATGCTCAGGTACCGACAGATTAAACAGTCTTCCCTTTGGAAATTTACTGCCTGGGATCAAATCTATAGCACAGTCACAGTCCCTATGAGGAGGCAGTGCACTGGACTCAGACTCACTGAAGACATCCGGATAATCAGACAAATACTCCGGAACATCCGAAGGCGAAGAAGAAGCAATAGACACAGGCAGGGAATCCCCATGAATACCACGACAGCCCCAACTTGAGACTGACATAGCCTTCCAGTCCAGGACTGGATTATGGGTCTGTAACCATGGCAGCCCTAAAACAACCAAATCATGCATTTTATGTAAAACCAGGAAACGTATCACCTCGCGGTGTTCAGGAGTCATGCACATGGTAACCTGTGTCCAATACTGCGGTTTATTTGCTGCCAATGGCGTAGCATCAATACCTCTAAGAGGAATAGGATTTTCTAATGGTTCAAGAGTAAAACCACAGCGCTTAGCAAATGAGAGATCCATAAGACTCAGGGCAGCACCTGAATCTACAAACGCCATGACAGGATAAGATGACAGTGAGCAAATCAAAGTTACAGACAGAATAAATTTAGGTTGCAAATTACCAACGGTGACAGGACTAACAACCTTAGCTATACGTTTAGAGCATGCTGAGATAACATGTGTAGAATCACCACAGTAGTAGCACAAGCCATTCCGGCGTCTATGAATTTTCCGCTCATTTCTAGTCAGGATTCTATCACATTGCATTAAATCAGGTGTCTGTTCAGACAACACCATGAGGGAATTTGTGGTTTTTCTATCACATTGCACCGAATTAGGTGTCTGTTCAGACAACACCATGAGGGAATTTGCGGTTTTGCGCTCCCGCAACCGCCGGTCAATTTGAATAGCCAGTGTCATAGTATCATTCAGACCTCTGGGAATGGGAAAACCCACCATAACATTTTTAATGGCTTCAGAAAGGCCATTTCTAAAATTACCGGCCAGTGCACACTCGTTCCAATGTGTCAGCACGGACCATTTCCGAAATTTTTGGCAATACACTTCAGCCTCGTCCTGCCCCTGAGACATAGCCAGCAAGGCCTTTTCTGCCTGAATCTCAAGATTGGGTTCCTCATAAAGTAAACCGAGCGCCAGAAAAAACGCATCAATATCAGCCAATGCCGGATCTCCTGGCGCCAGCGAAAAAGCCCAATCCTGAGGGTCGCCCCGTAAGAACGAAATAACAATTTTTACTTGCTGAGCAGAGTCTCCAGATGAACAGGGTCTCAGGGACAAAAACAATTTACAATTATTCACGAAATTCCTAAACTTAAACCTGTCTCCGGAAAACAGTTCAGGAATCGGTATTTTAGGTTCTGACCTAGGATTTCTGATAACATAGTCTTGTATGCCCTGCACACGAGTAGCCAGCTGGTCCACACTTGTAATCAAGGTCTGGACATTCATGTCTGCAGCAAGCATAGCCACTCTGAGGTAAAGGGGAAGAAGAAAAAAAAAAAAAAAAAACTCAGAATCTTCTTTCTTATAATCCCTCTTCTGCAATGCATTAAACATTTAATACTGGCCTGGCAAACTGTTATGACCCCAATGGCGAGGGTCTCAGAGGAACGTGGAAGTCTGCAGAATACAAAAATCCAGCTCATAGGGCAGTGGTAACTGGGTTGACCATATATCTACTCCTAACGCCAACACTAGAAGTAGCCGGGGATCATTCCTACGTTGATTCTAGATGACACGCTCCAGCCGGAGAATCTAGCTACCCCTAGTAGAGGAAAACAAAAGACCTTTCTTGCCTCCAGAGAAGGGGACCCCAAAGCTGGATAGAAGCCCCCCACAAATAATAACGGTGAGGTAAGAGGAAATGACAAACACAGAAATGAACCAGGTTTAGCACAGAGAGGCCCGCTTACTGATAGCAGAATAAAGAAAGGTAACTTATATGGTCAACAAAAACCCTATCAAAATCCACACTGGAAATTCAAGAACCCCCGAACCGTCTAACGGTCCGGGGGGAGAACACCAGCCCCCTAGAGCTTCCAGCAAAGGTCAGGATATAGATTTGGAACAAGCTGGACAAAAATACAAAACCAAAACAAATAGCAAAAAGCAAAAAGCAGACTTAGCTGAAATTACTGGAACCAGGATCAGTAGACAAGAGCACAGCAGACTAGCTCTGATAACTACGTTGCCAGGCATAGAACTGAAGGTCCAGGGAGCTTAAATAGCAACACCCCTAACTAACGACCCAGGTGCGGATAAAAGGAATGACAGAAAATCCAGAGTCCAAAAAACTAGTAACCACTAGAGGGAGCAAAAAGCGAATTCACAACACATATGCACCCCATTAGGCCTTGGAACCAACATACTGGATGGGTCCATGAAAATCCACTTCACAATATGTATTTTGTACTCCCATACTCCTTTGTTTTACACATTGGCAGCAGGGCTAGCCCTGCTGCATAGTCATATGCACCCCATTAGGCCTTGAAACCCACATAGTGGATGTGCCCATGAAAATCTACTTCACAATGTGCATTTTGTACTCACTTACTCCTTGGTTTTACACATTGGCGGCAAGGCCAGCCCTGCTGCATAGTCATATGCACCCAATTAGGCCTTGGAACCCACATAGTGGATGTGCCCATGAAAATCCACTTCAAAATATGCATTTTGTACTCCCGTACGCCTTTGTTTTACACATTGGCAGGAAGGCGAGCCCTGCTGCATAGTCAGTCTTATGCACCCCATTAGGCCTTGGAACCCACATACTGGATGGGCCCATGAAAATCCACTTCACAATATGCATTTTGTACTTCCATACGCCTTGGTTTTACACATTGGCGGCAAGGCCAGCCCTGCTGCATTGTCATATGCACCCCATTAGGCCTTGGAACCCACATAGTGGATGTGCCCATGAAAATCCACTTCACAATATGCATTTTGTACTCCCATACGCCTTTGTTTTACACATTGGCAGGAAAGCGAACCCTGCTGCATAGTCAGTCATATGCACCCCATTAGGCCTTGGAACCCACATACTGGCCCATGAAAATCCACTTGCATTTTTTAATGGTATGATGATTCCCTCTTTGCAGAATTATTTACAGGAGAATTTGGCAATTGTGTTTGCCATGTTTTTAACACTAAGGTTCAGATATGGCTTTAAAAAAGGCTAATCCTTGAAATACAAAGCAATTTCATTGCAAACTACAAAAATTCAAGGAATATTAAGATTGAATAATGTGAGGGTGTACATTTTTGTGTATGTTAACAATAATATACAAAGGTTAATAAGCACATATAAGGATTACATAAATATACTGATCACGTATATATGAAGATTAACTTCATACAGTCTACTTAGATCATCACCAAGAGGCTTTTAAATATCATCCATCTGGAATATCCGAGAAGCAACACCAAGAGAACCCCTGGGAGATTACCTACACTGCATGGGCATCCCCAGTTATGCAGGTATTAGCACACTGTACATGTACAGGTACCCCAGTTTTGGCATCTGTATTTGTCATGTTTCTCTGGTCTTTTATAGTGATTTACACTATGTAGTAACTCTAGTTTCACCCAGACCTTCAAGTAGCCAGCTTTCAAGGTTGTATGAAACTGAGATATCATGGAGTTATCAGACGAGGGGCCATAAACCCAAGAAAATAAAAGCCACAAGAATTTAAATCAAACCACCACAGGCAGAGTTTCATTAAACCTTAATGTTTTACAACGACAAACCGCAAACATATAGAGGCTTAGAACTGTTTGTGAAGTAAATAAACAAACATTTCTCAAGATTGTGTCACTATGAGCATTGTCTGTCACATCTGTAAATGTTTTACAAGAAATGCCGCTATGTGATTGTCTGAATGCATTCGGTATACAGTATTTTAATCTGGATTCCTAATTGCCATTTGTATATTTGCCATTTGTACATTTTAGGCAGCCAAAGTTATCGCTCTCAAGGAGAGAAACTAATATAGTCGACAAATAAATATTTGTAATGAACTACTGAGCCAAACTAACAGCATTGCTTTTTCAAATGTATATGAAGTGTATTGTATCCAATGTGAGCAACCAGGCAACACAAAAAGGAGCTTTTCAAGTGAGCTCTTTAATGTACACAAATGTTATGAAGTGTTTGCCAACAAGGATGTGGTTTCACCAATGGGGGTATACCTTTTTTAAAAATATCCTACTGCCATCACAGCCCCCCTTGTTTAAAATTCTGTGGCCTATAAAAGTACAGAACACGTTCACCCAGGTCATGTCATCGGAGATAAGGAAGAGACATTGCAGGAAACAGAGTTAAGAAGTAGGCCCAGTGTAGGGGTGTTGGTCTCTGAGACTCGTAATTGAGGGCATGAGCTGACAAACAATTCCCCAATGTGGGGTCCTTTTTTTACTAAATAAAATAGTGCCATCACAGCCCTCTTGCTCAAAATTCACTGTACAGAGCACTTTCACCATGGTGATCTAGTGGCAGGTAAAGAAGAGACATTGCAGGAGACAAAGTTAAGAAGTAGGCCCAATATAATGTAATGATCAATTCCCAATGTGGGGTCCTGTTTTCACTAAATAAAATAGTGCCATCACAGCCCCCTTGCCCAAAATTCACTGTACAGAGCACTTTCACCCTGGTGATCTAGTGTCAGTTAAAGGACACATTGCAAAAAAACACAGTTAAGAAGTAGGCCCAATTGTTGTGGATTCTGTTGGTGGGCTCCCTCTGGTGGTTACTGCTGGTACTGGGTGACTTTGGTGGGTTGCGGCCTTTGGTTTCCACCTGTCCATCAGAGGCTGGGTGTTTCCTATTTTACCTGGCCTTTCTGTCATTTCCCTTGCCGGCTATCAATGTGTTCAGATGTGCTCTGTTTGGTTCCTGCCTACCTGCTCCCAGATCTTTCAGGAGAAGCTAAGTGCTGATTTTCAGTTGTTTGGTTTTTGGTCCAGCTTGCTTAGAATGTCTCTATGCTAGCTGGTTGCTCTAGTGGACTGAGGTTCTCCCCATGTGCCATGAGTTGGCACATGGGTTCTTGTAATCTCAGGATGGTTTTTTTGATTAGGGTTTTTTGCTGACCGCTCAGTCCCCTTTTGTATCATTCTGCTTTCTAGTTTTCAGTGGGCCTCTATTTGCTAAAGCTATATACATCATCTCTATGTGTGTGCCTTCCTCTCATTTCACCGTCAATACATGTGGGGGGCAACTATACCTTTGGGGTTAATTCCTCTGGAGGCAAGTGAGGTCTTGTTTTCTCTGCAGTACTAGTTAGCTCTTAGGCTGGTGCGTGGCGTCTAGAACCAACGTAGGCACGCTCCCTGGCTATCTCTAGTTGCGTTTGTCAGGCGTAGGGCAGCGGTCAGCCCAGGTTCCATCACCCTAGAGCTCGTCCGATATTTGTTATATTTTGCTTGTCCTGTGCTATCCCTAGCCATTGGGGATTCATGACAGTATAGCCGGCCAACAAAGTGTTAATTGTTTGGGCTGAAGCAGGAGGAAAAGAAGTGTTCAAGGAAAATTTTTTTTTTTTTTCCTTCAGAGTTTTGCTGCCTAGCCCTTAATTGCTGTCTAGCTGCTTCTTACCTCCTCTTAACCCTTGAATGGCTCTGATCTTAGCTGTTTATCATGGATGTCCAGAGTTTGGCTTCCAGCCTGAGTAATCTCGCGGCAAAGGTTCAAAACATACAGGATTTTGTTGTTCACACTCCCATGTCTGAACCTAGAATTCCTATTCCAGAGTTTTTTTTCTGGAGATAGATCTACCTTCCTGAATTTCAGGAACAATTGTAAATTGTTTCTCTCTTTGAAATCTCGCTCCTCTGGAGACCCTGCTCAACAGGTCAAGATTGTTATATCGTTCCTACGGGGCGACCCTCAGAATTGGGCATTTGCATTGGCACCAGGGGATCCTGCGTTGCTCAGTGTGGATGCGTTTTTTCTGGCATTGGGATTGCTCTATGAGGAACCTAACCTAGAGATTCAGGCTGAAAAGGCTTTATTAGCCCTCTCTCAGGGGCATGATGAAGCGGAAATATATTGTCAGAAATTTCGGAAATGGTCGGTGCTTACTCAGTGGAATGAGTGCGCCCTGGCTGCAAACTTCAGAAATGGTCTTTCTGAGGCCATTAAGGATATTATGGTGGGGTTCCCTGCGCCTACAGGTCTGAATGAGTCTATGGCTATGGCCATTCAGATTGATCGGCGTTTACGGGAGCGCAAACCCGTGCACCAGTTGGCGGTGTCTTCTGAACAGGCACCTGAGACTATGCAATGTGATAGAATTCAGTCCAGAAGTGAACGGCAAAATTATAGGCGGAAAAATGGTTTGTGTTTTTATTGTGGTGATTCAGCTCATGTTATATCAGCATGCTCTAAACGCACAAAAAGGGTTGATAAATCTTTTGCCATTGATACTCTGCAGTGTAAGTTCATTTTGTCTGTGACTCTGATTTTTTCACTGTCTTCCATTTCCGTCGATGCCTATGTGGATTCAGGCGCTGCCCTGAGTCTTATGGATTGGTCATTTGCTAAACGCTGCGGTTTTAGTCTAGAGCCTCTGGAAGTTCCTATTCCTCTGAAGGGAATTGATTCTACACCATTGGCTATGAATAAACCGCAGTATTGGACACAAGTGACCATGCGCATGACTCCCGTTCATCAGGAGGTGATTCGCTTCCTTGTACTGTATAATTTACATGATGTACTAGTGCTTGGTCTGCCATGGTTACAAACTCATAATCCTGTCCTGGACTGGAAAACAATGTCTGTGCTAAGCTGGGGATGTCAGGGGGTTCATGATGATGCACCTCCGATTTCTATCGCTTCATCGACTCCTTCGGAGATCCCTGCGTTTTTGTCAGATTATAAGGATGTTTTTGAGGAGCCTAAGCTCAATTCGCTCCCTCCTCATAGAGAGTGTGACTGTGCTATAGAATTGATTCCTGGCAGTAAGTTCCCTAAGGGTCGTTTATTTAATCTGTCACTGCCGGAGCATACTGCTATGCGGAATTATATTAAGGAGTCCTTGGAAAAGGGACATATTCGTCCATCTTCGTCCCCTCTGGGAGCAGGTTTTTTTTTCGTGGCAAAATAAGATGGTTCCCTGAGGCCTTGTATAGATTATCGCCTTCTGAATAAGATTACAGTCAAATACCAGTATCCATTGCCATTATTTACTGATTTGTTTGCTCGCATTAAGGGGGCTAGGTGGTTCACTAAAATAGATCTTCGTGGTGCGTATAATCTGGTGCGGATAAAACAGGGTGATGAGTGGAAAACCGCATTTAATACGCCTGAGGGCCATTTTGAGTATTTGGTAATGCCTTTTGGACTCTCCAATGCTCCGTCAGTCTTTCAGTCCTTTATGCACAATATTTTCCGTGAATATCTGGATAAGTTTATGATTGTGTATTTGGATGATATTTTGGTGTTTTCTGATGACTGGGAGTCTCATGTTCTACAGGTCAGGAAGGTGTTTCAGGTTTTGCGGGCCAATTCTCTGTTTGTGAAGGGCTCAAAGTGTCTCTTCGGAGTCCAGAAGATTTCTTTTTTGGGGTACATTTTTTCTCCTTCTACTATTGAGATGGATCCCGTTAAGGTTCAGGCTATTTGTGACTGGACACAACCTACATCTGTTAAGAGCCTTCAGAAGTTCTTGGGGTTTGCTAATTTTTATCGTCGGTTCATTGCTAATTTTTCCAGTATTGTTAAACCTTTGACTGATTTGACTAAAAAGGGTGCTGATGTTACTGATTGGTCTCCTGCGGCCGTGGAGGCCTTTCGGGAACTTAAGCGCCGGTTTTCTTCTGCTCCTGTGTTGTGTCAACCAGATGTTTCACTTCCTTTTCAGGTGGAGGTTGATGCTTCCGAGATTGGAGCGGGGGCGGTTTTGTCACAGAGAAGTTCTAATGGCTCGGTGACGAAGCCATGTGCTTTCTTCTCTAGAAAATTCTCGCCCGCCGAGCGCAATTATGATGTGGGTAATCGGGAGCTTTTGGCCATGAAGTGGGCATTTGAGGAGTGGCGTCATTGGCTTGAGGGTGCTAAATATCGCGTGGTGGTCTTGACTGATCACAAGAATCTCATTTACCTTGAGTCTGCCAGGCGTTTGAATCCTAGACAGGCTCGTTGGTCATTATTTTTTTCTCGTTTCAATTTCGTGGTTTCATACCTGCCAGGTTCAAAGAATGTGAAGGCAGATGCTCTTTCCAGGAGTTTTGTGCCTGACTCTCCTGGAGACACTGGGCCTGCTGGTATCCTTAGGGATGGGGTAATATTGTCCGCCGTATCCCCAGACTTGCGACGCGCATTGCAGGAGTTTCAGGTGGATAAACCGGATCGATGTCCACCAGAAAGACTGTTTGTTCCGGATGATTGGACCAGTAGAGTCATCTCCGAGGTCCATTCTTCTGTGTTGGCTGGTCATCCTGGAATATTTGGTACAAGAGATTTGGTGGCCAGGTCTTTTTGGTGGCCTTCCTTGTCTAGGGATGTGCGTACCTTTGTGCAGTCTTGTGAAGTGTGTGCTCGAGCTAAGCCTTGCTGTTCACGGGCTAGTGGGTTGTTGTTATCTTTGCCCATCCCGAAGAGGCCTTGGACGCACATTTCCATGGATTTTATTTCTGATCTCCCGGTTTCACAGAAAATGTCCGTTATCTGGGTGGTGTGTGACCGCTTTTCTAAGATGGTTCATTTGGTGCCCTTGCCTAAGTTACCCTCCTCCTATGAGTTGGTTCCTTTGTTTTTTCAGAACGTGGTTCGTTTGCATGGGATTCCGGAGAATATCGTTTCTGACAGGGGATCCCAGTTTGTGTCTACTACGTTTTGGCGGACGTTTTGTGCCAAGATGGGCATTGATTTGTCTTTCTCGTCTGCATTCCATCCTCAGACGAATGGCCAGACGGAGCGAACTAATCAGACCTTGGAAACTTATTTGAGGTGTTTTGTTTCTGCTGATCAGGATGACTGGGTTGCTTTTTTGCCACTGGCCGAATTTGCTCTTAATAATCGGGCTAGTTCTGCCACGTTGGTCTCTCCTTTTTTTTGTAATTCGGGGTTTCATCCTCATTTTTCCTCTGGTCAGGGGGAATCTTCGGATTGTCCTGGAGTGGACGTGGTGGTGGACAGGCTACATCAGATTTGGAATCAGGTGGTGGACAATTTGAAGTTATCTCAGGAGAAGACTCAGCAGTTTGCTAATCGCCGTCGCCGCGTGGGTCCCCGACTTCTTGTTGGGGACTTGGTGTGGTTGTCTTCTCGTTTTGTCCCTATGAAGGTCTCTTCTCCTAAGTTCAAGCCTCGGTTCATCGGTCCTTATAGGATCTCGGAGATTCTTAACCCTGTATCTTTTCGTTTGGATCTCCCAGCATCGTTTGCTATTCATAATGTGTTCCATCGGTCGTTGTTGCGGAGGTATGAGGTGCCCGTTGTTCCTTCGGTCGAGCCTCCTGCTCCGGTGCTGGTGGAGGGAGAATTGGAGTATGTTGTTGAAAAGATCTTGGATTCTTGTGTTTCCAGACGCAAACTCCAGTATTTGGTTAAGTGGAAGGGTTATGGTCAGGAGGATAATTCCTGGGTGGTCGCCTCCGATGTTCACGCGACTGATTTGGTCCGCGCCTTCCATAGAGCTCACCCTGATCGCCCTGGGGGTTCTCGTGAGGGTTCGGTGACCCCTCCTCAAGGGGGGGTACTGTTGTGGATTCTGTTGGTGGGCTCCCTCTGGTGGTTACTGCTGGTACTGGGTGACTTTGGTGGGTTGCGGCCTTTGGTTTCCACCTGTCCATCAGAGGCTGGGTGTTTCCTATTTTACCTGGCCTTTCTGTCATTTCCCTTGCCGGCTATCAATGTGTTCAGATGTGCTCTGTTTGGTTCCTGCCTACCTGCTCCCAGATCTTTCAGGATAAGCTAAGTGCTGATTTTCAGTTGTTTGGTTTTTGGTCCAGCTTGCTTAGAATGTCTCTATGCTAGCTGGTTGCTCTAGTGGACTGAGGTTCTCCCCATGTGCCATGAGTTGGCACATGGGTTCTTGTAATCTCAGGATGGTTTTTTTGATTAGGGTTTTTTGCTGACCGCTCAGTCCCCTTTTGTATCATTCTGCTTTCTAGTTTTCAGCGGGCCTCTATTTGCTAAAGCTATATACATCATCTCTATGTGTGTGCCTTCCTCTCATTTCACCGTCAATACATGTGGGGGGCAACTATACCTTTGGGGTTAATTCCTCTGGAGGCAAGTGAGGTCTTGTTTTCTCTGCAGTACTAGTTAGCTCTTAGGCTGGTGCGTGGCGTCTAGAACCAAAGTAGGCACGCTCCCTGGCTATCTCTAGTTGCGTTTGTCAGGCGTAGGGCAGCGGTCAGCCCAGGTTCCATCACCCTAGAGCTCGTCCGATATTTGTTATATTTTGCTTGTCCTGTGCTATCCCTAGCCATTGGGGATTCATGACACCCAATGTAATGTTATGCCCAATTCCCCTATGTGGAGTCCTTTCTTTACTAAATAAAATAGTGCCATCACAGCCCCCTTGCCCCAAATGCACCGTACAGAGCACTTTCACCCTGGTGGTATAGTGTCAGTTAAAGAACCCATTGCAGGAGACAGAGTTAAGAAGTAGGCCCAATGTAATGTCATGCCCAATTCCCCAATATGGGGTCCTTTCATTACTAAATGAAATAGTGCAATTACAGGCCCCTTGCCCAAATTTCACCATACAGAGCATGTTAACCCTGGTGATCTAATGACAGGTAAAGGACACATTGCAGGAGACAGTGTTAAGAAGTAGGGCATTTGCTCATGGGGGTAAATTTTTTAAAAATATTTCATGTGGATCATAGACACCCTTTCCAAAAAATTGACTGTCTGTAGCAGCACAGAACTCGTGAACCCTGGTGATCTAGTGGTTAAGGCGGGCTAATCCGCTAGGTGGCAATGTGGTGGGCTCGACCACAGCAGCACACTCAAAAAAGGGTCTGGGGGGTAGGGAGAAGCAGAGGTCAAGCAGCGTACTAAGACATAGGTGAAGATGGAGGTGGAGATGCGTGTCAGAGGGAAGTCATCCAAACCCGGAAGGAGGGGATGTAAATTTAATCCAGGGAAGCCAAGAGGTTTAAAATTTCTCATGGGATCGAGTCTCCCAACTAGACAGTTCTTCTAAACGGTACAAGTCTTGAACCTTAAGGGTCCATTCTTTCAGCGTTGGAGTTGTTTGCCTCCAATGTGTAGAAATTAGATGTTTTGCGGCTGCCAATAAGATGGGAAGCAAGTCATGCTTTCCTGGATTAAAAGTAGATGAGGGAAGAGAAAGCAAGACATCTTGGGGGGTAAGGTCTCAATTCATTAGGCCCATACTATGTAAGGATTTGTTTATTTCAGTCCAGAATTGCAATAATCCTGGGCAAAACCAAAAAATATGTGATAAAGTACCTATGGATTGGGAGCATCTCCAGCACAGTGGGGAATCAGTTAGTCCTTATTGGAACAGCCAATCCGGGGTTCTGTACCACCTAGAAAGAATTTTGAATGCGTTTTCTTGTAGTAAGATGCATCTGGAGAACCCGTGAGAGTTGGCAAGTACTTGTTGAGATTCTTGGGGGGATAATGAGATCTTCAACTCCGACTCCCAATAAGAGAGGTATAGAGGTTTAAATTTAGTTGGGGTTTTGAGGAGGTTTGCATATAGTTTTGAGACCAGTCTGGTAATTGGCGATTTCAGCTTAACCAAAAATTCAAGCCAGAGCCAATCGGAGGATTGTCTCCTATCGGATCTGAATTTTGTCATGATGTGATGTATATGATTCTTCTGAAGGAAATTTGAGGGTTGTTTTGTAGAATTGGTCGGCCAATTGTCGGTGCCGGGTATCTGATTGGAGAGAAGTTGGGAGATTGGGACATTAGGTAGGGTTGCCCAAAGCCCGAAAGCATCTTCATAATTAGGGTCTGTCAGCCAAGTGATAACTTTAAGCAGAATATTGTCAAGAAAAAGGCAACAAGGAAGATGGTTTGGGATAAGGGCACGCCGGATAGATAAGGTGTTATGGGTTATATCATCTAGTTTTTGTTGTGGGGGGTAACAGACGACCAGAGGTAAAGGTCGGCCTCTTTCCCCATCAGAGAAAGTTCTAATTTTGTGTTTAAGTTGTCCGGGTTAGGCTTTAATAAGTTTATCCATCTGGCAAGGTGGATGGCTTTGTAATAAGTTTTGAAGTCAGGCAGACCGAGACCGCCTCCACCCCTGAGCAAAGAATGAATTTTTAAAGGAAGTCTAGCTTTTTTGTGTTTCCATACAAATTGAGAAATCAATTGGTTAACTGAAAGGAAGAATGAGTTAGGGAGAGGTATAGGAACCATGTTCATGATGTAAAAAATCTTTGGAAAAATATAAGATTTTATGACATTAGTCCTTCCTAGTCTCAAGAATATCCGGCACACTGAGAGGTTCCAAGCAAAAATTAAATTTATTGCATTTCAAATCGTTGATATTTCATCTCATATTAAGGCCAATTCCGCACATAATGGACAGGTAAAATACATGATTCAGGTATCAAAGTTCAACGTTTCGGCTAATTTATAAGCCTTTATCAAGAAATACCTAGATGCGGGATAACATAAACATTGATTAAACTCATTAAATATAACATAAAAAGAAAAACTGAATACTTGACAAGAGACAAATGTGGTCATATTTGCCAAAAGAGTAAATATTCATACTAGAAAAATGCCCATGACTCTACCATCCTCAATGAATTCACAATGAATTCACAGATTATCGTTGTCAAAAACAAATGTATATGATAGGATATCAAAATAAATTGTGCACAAAAAAACTCCATTTATATAAGCATATCTATAAATATGCATGACTGTATAAGTATCATATAGTATAATATATATCATATATCAGTCCAAGTCCCGGTTTATATCTATGGAAAAAAAGAGCAAGATCCACATGCTTATGAGCCAGGACTAACAGCAGTGAGTAGTGTTGAGCGATACCTTCCGATATTCGAAAGTATCAGTATCGGATTGGATCGGCCGATATTCAAAAAATATCAGATATCGCCGATACCGATACCCGATACCAATGCAAGTCAATGGGACACAAATATCGGAACGTAAATAAGCCCTTTCTTTCCTTCTATTTGCTGTGCCGGAGGGGGGAAGAGTGTGGGCGGTGCGTGGGCAGACACAGTGTCTGTGTGTGCGGGGTCTGTGCGGGCCTGCCAGGTATCTGTACATGCCTTCCTGGGCTGTATGCGGCGTGCCGGGGATGTATGTGGGCTGCCCGGGCTCTATGTGGCGTGGGGGGGTCTCTCTGCGGCGTGGGGGGGTCTCTGTGCAGCATGAGGGGGTCTCTGTGTGGAATGGGGGGGTCTCTGTGCGGCATGGGGGGTCTATGTGTGGCGTGGGGGGGTCTCTGTGCGGCGTGGGGGGGTCTCTGTGCGGCGTGCTGGGGCTCTGTGCATGTGTGCAGGCATCGTCCGATGGGACTACAAGTCCCATCGGACGATGCCTGCTACACTGACAGTGATTGACACATTAGCCAATGATGGGACAGTAGTAGTCCCATCATCCGGCTAATGTGTTGAATGAAAAAAAAATACTCCATACATACAGTACAGACCAAAAGTTTGGACACACCTTCTCATTTAAAGATTTTTCTGTATTTTCATGATTAAGAAAATTGTACATTCACACTGAAGGCATCAAAACTATGAATTAACACATGTGGAATCATACACTTAACAAAAAAGTGTGAAACAACTGAAATTATGTCTTATATTCTAGGTTCTTCTAAGTAGACACCTTTTGCTTTGATGACTGCTTTGCACGCTCTTGGCATTCTGTTGATGAGCTTCAAGAGGTAGTCACCTGGAATGGTCTTCCAACAATCTTGTATGAGTTCCCAGAGATGCTGAGCACTTGTTGACCCTTTTGACTTCATTCTGTGGTCCATCTCACCCCAAACCATCTCGATTGGGTTCAGGTCTACTGACAGTGGAGGCATAGCACACCATCATTCTCCTTCTTGGTCAAATAGCCCTTACATAGCCTGGAGGTGTGTTTGGGGTCATTGTCCTGTTGAAAAATAAATGATGGTCCAACTAAACGCTAACCGGATGGAATAGCATGCCGCTGCAAGATGCTGTGGTAACCATGCTGGTTCAGTATGCCTTCAATTTTGAATAAATCCCCAACAGTGTCACAGCAAAGCACCCCCACACCATCACACCTCCTCCTCCATGCTTCACGATGGGAACCAGGCATGTAGAGTCCATCCGTTCACCTTTTCTGCGCTGCACAAAGACACGGTGGTTGGAACCAAAGATCTTAAATTTGGATTCATCAGACCAAAGCACAGATTTCCACTGGTCTAATGTCCATTACTTGTGTTCTTTAGCCCAAACAAGTCTCTTCTGCTTGTTGCCTGTCCTTAACAGTGGTTTCCTAGCAGCTATTTTACCATGAAGGCCTGCTGCACAAAGTCTCCTCTTAACAGTTGTTGTAGAGATGTTTCTTCTGCTAGATCTCTGTGTGGCATTGACCTGGTCTCTAATATGAGCTGCTGTTAACTTGCAATTTCTGAGTCTGGTGACTCGGATAAACTTATGCTCAGAAGCAGAGGTGACTCTTGGTCTTCATTTCCTGGGGAGGTCCTCATGTGAGCCAGTTCTTTTGTAGCACTTGATGGTTTTTTCTACTGCACTTGGGGACACTTTCAAAGTTTAACCAATTTTTCGGACTGACTGACCTTCATTTCTTAAAGTAATGATGGCCACTCGTTTTTCTTTACTTAGCTGCTTTTTTCTTGCCATAATACAAATTCTAACAGTCTTATCAGTAGGACTATCAGCTGTGTATCCACCAGACTTCTGACCAACACAACTGATGGTCCCAACCCCATTTATAAGGCAAGAAATCCCACTTATTAAACCTGACAGGGCACACCTGTGAATTCAAAACCATTCCCGGAGACTACCTCTTGAAGCTCATCAAGAGAATGCCAAGAGTGTGCAAAGCAGTCATCAAAGCAAAAGGTGGCTACTTTGAAGAACGTAGAATATAAGACATATTTTCAGTTGTTTCACATTTTTTGTTAAGTATATAATTCCACATTTGTTAATTTATAGCTTTGATGCCTTCAGTGGGAATGTACAATTTTCATAGTCATGAAAATAGAGAAAAATCTTTAAATGAGAAGGTGTGTCCAAACTTTTGGTCTGCACTGTACATACATGCTACATACATGCTACATACATGCTACATACATACTGCATACATACTACATACTACATACATACTACATGCATACATACATACTACATGCATACATGCTACATACATACTACATACATACTACATACTACATACATATTACATACATACTACATACATGCTACATACATACTACATACATACATACTGCATACATACTACATACATACTACATACATGCTACATACATGCTACATACATACTACATACATACTACATACATACTACATACATACTACATACAGTAAATTCATACATTACATACATGACATACATATAGACATACAGTACATTAAACATAGATTACATACTTACCAATACTTGTCATTTTGATCCCCGAAGCCAGTGTCATCTGTAAAAAATATGAAAAAAACAAACAACCAATATACTCCCTGTCCGCAGAAATCCACGAGTGTCCCACGACGATCTCCCGTGGAGAACGGCAGCAACAGCTGTTGCAACTGCTCTCCAGGGGCACCAGAAACACAATGACGTAGGAAGGTATTCCTCCGCCGCTGTAAAAAAAAGTCCCTAGTCACACTTTATGGCATTGCTGTATGAGAAATTTTCCTAGGCAGCAATTGCCATAAAGTGAGACTTTGTCCTAAGGTAACCTCTCAGTGATGCACTGCAGGAGCCATTGTCTCCTGTCAGTGTGTCACTGAGGGTCCTATAGAGCAGTGACATCACCCGATGTCACTGTTCTATAGGGGAGATCGCCGTGGGACACTCGTAATTAATTGGACTACGGCGGACAGGTAGTATGTGGTTTATTATTTTACTGTTTTTGCAGGCGCTGAAGTATGGTAAGTATGGTGAAATGAAGAATATTAAAATACTTTTTCCTAATGTGTGCATGTTTTATTAACCCTTTCTTACTATTGGATTAATAACGGATAGGCGCCTTATTGACACCTCTCCGTTATTAACCCGGCTTAATGTCACCTTACAATAGCAAGGTTACATTAACCCCTTATTACCCCATATCCCACCACTACACGGGAGTGGAAGAGAGGGGCTAAGTGCCGGAATTGGGGCATCTTACAGATGCGCCATTTCTGGGGCGGCTGCGGACTGGTATTTGTAGCCGGCGGGGGCCAATATCCATGGCCCCTCTCTAGGCTATGAATATCAGCCCGCAGCTGTCTGCGTAGCCTTTCTGGCAATAAAATATAGGGGGACCCACGTCATTTTTTTGGGGGGTCCCCCTATTTTAATAGCCAGTAAAGGCTACGCAGACAGCTGCGGGCTGATATTCATAGCAGGCTACAAATATTGTATGTATGTTGTGTGTATGAATGTAGTATATATGTAGTATGTAGGGTTGAGTGACTTTCATTTTTTTAAGATCGAGTCGGGTTTTGTGAAACCCGACTTTGTCCAGAGTCGAGTCGAGTGCAGTCGGCCGATTATCGCTAAAAGTCGGGGATCGACCGAAACACGAAACCCAATGCAAGTCAATGGGGAAGCATAGTCGGCAGTAAGTGGAGGCCAGGAAAACACCTACAGTGCCCATTTTAATGCCAAAAACATCCATTCTTGTTTCTGAAGCTTGTCAATCTTAATTAACTTCATAATAATAGTTGTTCAATGGAACTTGGGGGTCATTTGGCAAATTTGTGGGGGGTAGGGCTGGTTCAAGGTTTTAGTGGGCCCAGGAATCGTGGACTACGTCACGGCGGTGGAGCAGGGAGAGGGAAGTATTTCAACGTTGCAAGTGCTGTGATCCTGAGCAAGCAGGGGGGCAGAATTGTTCGCATTGGCACTGGCACAGGGCCCCTCAAAGTACAGCGGTGTGTTTGCACGGCGGGGGCGCCTCCCACCAGCAGCGACACTTTTGCGTACTCTGAGGGGCCCTGTGCCAGTGACGTCGCCAACGAGTATGCCCCCCCACCTGATGAAGGAACCTGCACTTTCATCTGCACCTTCCTCTTTGTCCCTGTGTAAGGTGGTATAACATGCAGGAAGGGGAACCTTACTTTCAGCAGGGTCAGATTCTGGCTGTGTAGAGTGCAAGGGGAATGTAGTGGTCTAGGTCAATGTACCAGCAGACTCATCTAGCAGTGGCTGGGCAATGGGCAGGATGAGGAGGAAACAGATATAGGGCCAAAGAATAAAGTAGGCTAAATGCAGTTCAAAATTGGTAACAGGACAGGACTAAACAGGCGGCATTGCTTTGTTCAGTGGAGTAGCAAACCCAGGAGCAGCAGACACTGTTTTAAGGGCCCAACCACACTAGTAGGCCAAATGCAGTTTAATATCTGATACTATAGGCCGAAAGCCAGAAGGTTGAAGCTCAGCTTTATTCAGTTGAGGGCAAACACCAGGGAGGGGCAGACACCGTTAGTAGGCCCTAACCACCAATTTTTAAAAACACAGCACTTAATGAGAGCCAGAAGGATGAATGTTGTGAAATTGGATTTTGGGCTCCCCCGGTGGCCACTGGTGGAATTGAACTTGTGTGCATCATCCCCTCTGTTCACCTGTTCCCATCAGGATGTGGGAGTCGCTATTTAACCTTGCTCCTCTGTCACTTCCATGCCGGTCAACATTGTAATCAGAAGCCTTTCTGTGCATGTTCCTGCTTCTAGACAACTCCCAGCTAAGTCGGACTTTTGTCCTTGTTTGTTTTTTGCATTTTGTTCCAGTTCACAGCTGCAGTTTCGTTTCTGTGTCTGGAAAGCTCTTGTGATCTGAAATTGCCACTCTGATGTTATGAGTTAATACTAGAGTCTTAAAGTAATTTCAGGATGGTATTTTGATAGGGTTTTCAGCTGACCATGAAAGTACCCTTTCTGTCTTCCTGCTATCTAGTAAGCGGACCTCGATTTTGCTAAACCTATTTTCATACTACGTTTGTCATTTTCATCTAAAATCACCGCCAATATATGTGGGGGCCTCTGTCTGCCTTTCGGGGAAATTTCTCTAGAGGTGAGCCAGGACTGTATTTTCCTCTGCCAGGATTAGTTAGTCCTCCGGCTGGCGCTGAGCGTCTAGGGATAAAACGTAGGTACGCTACCCGGCTACTGTTAGTTGTGCGGCAGGTTTAGTTCATGGTCAGTTTAAGTTTCCATCCTTCCAAGAGCTAGTTCATATGTATGCTGGGCTATGTTCTCTTGCCATTGAGAACCATAACAGTTTGACCGGCCCACAAAGGGTTAAATTAATTGGCAGAGAAAGGAGAGAAAAAAGAAGTCTGCTGAAATTTTTTTTTTTTTTTTTTCCTTCAGTTCTGAGTGTGCTTTCAATTGAATCACTTGCAAGTCTGCCTATATTGCAGCCTTCCTCTCTCTCTCTCCTTCTAATCCTGGGATGGCTCTGTGTTCACCTGTTTAAAATGGATATTCAGAGTTTAGCTGCAGGTTTGAATAATCTCACCACGAAAGTTCAAAATTTACAAGATTTTGTTGTTCATGTTCCTATATCTGAACCTAGAATTCCTTTGCCTGAATTTTTCTCGGGGAATAGATCTTGCTTTCAAAATTTCAAAAATAATTGCAAGTTGTTTTTGTCCCTGAAATCTCGCTCTGCTGGAGATCCTGCACAGCAGGTCAGGATTGTGATTTCCTTGCTCCGGGGCGACCCTCAAGATTGGGCTTTTGCATTGGCTCCAGGGGATCCTGCGTTGCTCAATGTGGATGCGTTTTTTCTGGCCTTGGGGTTGCTTTATGAGGAATCTCATTTAGAGCTTCAGGCGGAGAAAGCCTTGATGTCCCTATCTCAGGGGCAAGATGAAGTTGAAATATACTGCCAAAAATTCTGTAAATGGTCTGTGCTTACTCAGTGGAATGAGTGCGCCCTGGCGGCGAATTTCAGAGAGGGTCTCTCTGATGCCATTAAGGATGTTATGGTGGGGTTCCCTGTGCCTGCGGGTCTGAATGAGTCCATGACAATGGCTATCCAGATCGATAGACGTCTGCGGGAGCGCAAACCTGTGCACCATTTGGCGGTGTCTACTGAGAAGACGCCAGAGAATATGCAATGTGATAGAATTCTGTCCAGAAGCGAACGGCAGAATTTTAGACGAAAAAATGGGTTGTGCTTTTATTGTGGTGATTCAACTCATGTTATATCAGCATGCTCTAAGCGCACTAAGAAGCTTGATAAGTCAGTTTCAATTGGCACTTTTCAGTCTAAGTTTATTCTATCTGTGACCCTGATTTGTTCTTTATCATCTATTACCGCGGACGCCTATGTCAACTCTGGCGCCGCTTTGAGTCTTATGGATTGGTCCTTTGCCAAACGCTGTGGGTATGATTTAGAGCCTCTTGAAACTCCTATACCTCTGAAGGGGATTGACTCCACCCCATTGGCTAGTAATAAACCACAATACTGGACACAAGTAACTATGCGAATTAATCCGGATCATCAGGAGATTATTCGCTTTCTTGTGCTGTATAATCTACATGATGTGTTGGTGCTTGGATTGCCATGGCTGCAATCTCATAACCCAGTCCTCGACTGGAAAGCTATGTCTGTGTTAAGCTGGGGATGTAAGGGGATGCATGGGGACGTACCTTTGGTTTCCATTTCATCATCTATTCCCTCTGAGATTCCTGAATTCTTGTCTGACTATCGTGACGTTTTTGAAGAACCTAAGCTTGGTTCATTACCTCCGCACCGGGAGTGCGATTGTGCCATAGATTTGATTCCGGGTAGTAAATACCCTAAGGGTCGTTTATTTAATCTGTCTGTGCCTGAACATGCTGCTATGCGAGAATATATAAAGGAGTCCTTGGAAAAAGGACATATTCGTCCTTCGTCATCTCCCTTAGGAGCCGGTTTTTTCTTTGTGTCTAAGAAAGATGGCTCTTTGAGGCCGTGTATTGATTATCGGCTTTTGAATAAAATCACGGTTAAATATCAATATCCGTTGCCACTGCTGACTGATTTGTTTGCTCGCATAAAGGGGGCCAAGTGGTTCTCTAAGATAGATCTCCGTGGGGCGTATAATTTGGTGCGAATTAAGCAGGGGGATGAGTGGAAAACCGCATTTAATACGCCCGAGGGCCACTTTGAGTATTTGGTGATGCCTTTTGGCCTTTCAAATGCCCCTTCAGTCTTTCAGTCCTTTATGCATGACATTTTCCGTGATTATTTGGATAAATTTATGATTGTGTATCTGGATGATATTCTGATTTTTTCGGATGACTGGGACTCTCATGTCCAGCAGGTCAGGAGGGTTTTTCAGGTTTTGCGGTCTAATTCCTTGTGTGTGAAGGGTTCTAAGTGCGTTTTTGGGGTTCAAAAGATTTCCTTCTTGGGATACATTTTTTCCCCCTCTTCCATTGAGATGGATCCTGTCAAGGTTCGGGCTATTTGTGATTGGACGCAACCCTCTTCTCTTAAGAGTCTTCAGAAATTTTTGGGCTTTGCTAACTTTTATCGTCGATTTATTACTGGTTTTTCTGATGTTGTTAAACCATTGACTGATTTGACTAAGAAGGGTGCTGATGTTGCTGATTGGTCCCCTGCTGCTGTGGAGGCCTTTCGGGAGCTTAAGCGCCGCTTTTCTTCCGCCCCTGTGTTGTGTCAGCCTGATGTTGCTCTTCCTTTTCAGGTTGAGGTCGACGCTTCTGAAATCGGAGCTGGGGCGGTTTTGTCGCAGAGAAGTTCCGACTGCTCCGTGATGAAACCTTGTGCTTTTTTTTCTCGTAAATTTTCGCCCGCCGAGCGGAATTATGATATTGGGAATCGGGAGCTTTTGGCCATGAAGTGGGCTTTTGAGGAGTGGCGTCATTGGCTTGAGGGGGCTAGACATCAGGTGGTGGTATTGACCGACCACAAAAATTTAATTTATCTTGAGTCCGCCAGACGCCTGAATCCTAGACAGGCGCGTTGGTCGTTGTTTTTCTCTCGGTTTAATTTTGTGGTGTCATACCTACCGGGTTCTAAGAATGTTAAGGCGGATGCCCTTTCTAGGAGTTTTGAGCCTGACTCCCCTGGTAATTCTGAACCTACAGGTATCCTTAAGGATGGAGTGATATTGTCTGCCGTTTCTCCAGACCTGCGGCGGGCCTTGCAGGAGTTTCAGGCGGATAGACCTGATCGTTGCCCACCTGGTAGACTGTTTGTTCCTGATGATTGGACCAGTAAAGTCATTTCTGAGGTTCATTCTTCTGCGTTGGCAGGTCATCCTGGAATCTTTGGTACCAGGGATTTGGTGGCAAGGTCCTTCTGGTGGCCTTCCCTGTCACGAGATGTACGAGGCTTTGTGCAGTCTTGTGACGTTTGTGCTCGGGCCAAGCCTTGTTGTTCTCGGGCTAGTGGATTGTTGTTGCCCTTGCCTATCCCGAAGAGGCCTTGGACGCACATCTCGATGGATTTTATTTCGGATCTTCCTGTTTCTCAGAAGATGTCTGTCATCTGGGTGGTGTGTGACCGTTTCTCTAAGATGGTCCATTTGGTTCCCCTGCCTAAGTTGCCTTCTTCTTCCGAGTTGGTTCCTCTGTTTTTTCAAAATGTGGTTCGTTTGCATGGTATTCCGGAGAATATCGTTTCTGACAGAGGAACCCAATTCGTGTCTAGATTTTGGCGGGCATTCTGTGCTAGGATGGGCATAGATTTGTCTTTCTCGTCTGCTTTCCATCCTCAGACTAATGGCCAGACCGAGCGGACGAATCAGACTTTGGAGACATATTTGAGGTGTTTTGTGTCTGCAGATCAGGATGATTGGGTTGCTTTTTTGCCTTTAGCGGAGTTTGCCCTCAATAATCGGGCCAGCTCTGCCACCTTGGTGTCTCCTTTTTTCTGTAATTCGGGGTTTCATCCTCGATTTTCCTCCGGTCAGGTGGAATCTTCGGATTGTCCTGGAGTGGATGCTGTGGTGGAGAGGTTGCATCAGATTTGGGGGCAGGTAGTGGACAATTTGAAGTTGTCCCAGGAGAAGACTCAGCTTTTTGCCAACCGCCGGCGTCGGGTTGGTCCTCGGCTTTGCGTCGGGGACTTGGTGTGGTTGTCTTCTCGTTTTGTCCCTATGAGGGTTTCTTCTCCTAAGTTTAAGCCTCGGTTCATCGGCCCGTACAAGATATTGGAGATTCTTAACCCTGTGTCCTTCCGTTTGGACCTCCCTGCATCTTTTTCTATTCATAATGTTTTTCATCGGTCATTATTGCGCAGGTATGAGGTACCGGTTGTGCCTTCCGTTGAGCCTCCTGCTCCGGTGTTGGTTGAGGGCGAGTTGGAGTACGTTGTGGAAAAAATCTTGGACTCTCGTGTTTCCAGACGGAAACTCCAGTATCTGGTCAAATGGAAGGGATACGGTCAGGAGGATAATTCTTGGGTGACTGCCTCTGATGTTCATGCCTCCGATCTGGTCCGTGCCTTTCATAGGGCTCATCCTGATCGCCCTGGTGGTTCTGGTGAGGGTTCGGTGCCCCCTCCTTGAGGGGGGGGTACTGTTGTGAAATTGGATTTTGGGCTCCCCCGGTGGCCACTGGTGGAATTGAACTTGTGTGCATCATCCCCTCTGTTCACCTGTTCCCATCAGGATGTGGGAGTCGCTATTTAACCTTGCTCCTCTGTCACTTCCATGCCGGTCAACATTGTAATCAGAAGCCTTTCTGTGCATGTTCCTGCTTCTAGACAACTCCCAGCTAAGTCGGACTTTTGTCCTTGTTTGTTTTTTGCATTTTGTTCCAGTTCACAGCTGCAGTTTCGTTTCTGTGTCTGGAAAGCTCTTGTGATCTGAAATTGCCACTCTGATGTTATGAGTTAATACTAGAGTCTTAAAGTAATTTCAGGATGGTATTTTGATAGGGTTTTCAGCTGACCATGAAAGTACCCTTTCTGTCTTCCTGCTATCTAGTAAGCGGACCTCAATTTTGCTAAACCTATTTTCATACTACGTTTGTCATTTTCATCTAAAATCACCGCCAATATATGTGGGGGCCTCTGTCTGCCTTTCGGGGAAATTTCTCTAGAGGTGAGCCAGGACTGTATTTTCCTCTGCCAGGATTAGTTAGTCCTCCGGCTGGCGCTGAGCGTCTAGGGATAAAACGTAGGTACGCTACCCGGCTACTGTTAGTTGTGCGGCAGGTTTAGTTCATGGTCAGTTTAAGTTTCCATCCTTCCAAGAGCTAGTTCATATGTATGCTGGGCTATGTTCTCTTGCCATTGAGAACCATAACAGATGAAGCTCAGCTTTATTCAGTTGAGGGCAAACACCAGGGAGGGGCAGACACCGTTAGTAGGCCCTAACCACCAATTTTTAAAATAACAGCACTTAATGAGAGCCAGAAGGTTGAAGCTCAGCTTTATTCAGTTGAGGGCAAACACCAGGGAGGGGCAGACACCGTTAGTAGGCCGTAACCAAAGTTGAAGGCCAAATGCAGTTTCATATCTGATACTATAGGCCGAAAGCCAGAAGGTTGAAGCTCAGCTTTATTCAGTTGAGGAAAAACACCAGGGAGGGGCAGACACCGTTAGTAGGCCCTAACCACCAATTTTTAAAATAACAGCACTTAATGAGAGCCAGAAGGTTTAAGCTCAGCTTTATTCAGTTGAGGGCAAACACCAGGGAGGGGCAGACACCGTTAGTAGGCCCTAACCACCAATTTTTAAAATAACAGCACTTAATGAGAGCCAGAAGGTTGAAGCTCAGCTTTATTCAGTTGAAGGCAAACACCAGGGAGGGGCAGACACCGTTAGTAGGCCGTAACCAAAGTTGAAGGCCAAATGCAGTTTCATATCTGATACTATAGGCCGAAAGCCAGAAGGTTGAAGCTCAGCTTTATTCAGTTGAGGAAAAACACCAGGGAGGGGCAGACACCGTTAGTAGGCCGTAACCGAAGTTGAAGGCCAAATGCAGTTTCATATCTGATACTATAGGCCGAAAGCCAGAAGGTGGAAGCTCCGATTTAGACAGTGGAGGACAATTTGAATTAGGGACTGCAGACAGACTTAGTAGGCTGTCCCCTGTGGACCATGCATCCAACACATTAACCCATTGCACCGTAATGAACACGTAATCTTCCGTGGCCATGCCTACAGGTCCATGCGTCTGTTGTCAGGTGCACCTTTGTACTCACAGATTGCCAGAGTGCATGGACAATGCGGTCTTCTACATGCTGGTGGAGGGTTGGGATGGCTTTTCTCGCAAAAGAAGTGTCGACTGGTTAGCTTGTAGCGTGGTACAGCGTAGTCCATCATGGCCTTATTAATAGTAAATAAAATATATAACTAGGCTCTATGAACTTTTAAATAGGTTCCAGGGGTACACGGGCAGCATTGGTGTGGTCAGTGGAGGAGTATTGCAAGTAGGGGCCGCAGACAGGCTCATAAAGGCCTAAAATAACAAACAATAGGCTCATGGCAGTTTTATATCGGTTACATGGATACAAGGACAGGCAGCATTGTGGTCAGTGGAGGAGTATTGCAAGTAGGGGCCGCAGACAGGCTCACAAAGGCCTAAAATAACAAACAGTAGGCAGTCATGGCAGTTTTATATCGGTTACATGGATACACAGGCAGGCACTCCAGGCAGCATTGTGGTCAGTGGAGGAGTATTGCAAGTAGGGGCCGCAGACAGTCTATCAAAGGCCTAAAATAACAAACAATAGGCTCATGGCAGTTTTATATCGGTTACATGGATACACGGGCAGGCAGCATTGTGGTCAGTGGAGGAGTATTGCAAGTAGGGGCCGCAGACAGGCTATCAAAGGCCTAAAATAACAAACAATAGGCTCATGGCAGTTTTATATCGGTTACATGGATACACGGGCAGGCAGCATTGTGGTCAGTGGAGGAGTATTGCAAGTAGGGGCCGCAGACAGGCTCACAAAGGCCTAAAATAACAAACAATAGGCTCATGGCAGTTTTATATCGGTTACATGGATACACGGGCAGGCAGCATTGTGGTCAGTGGAGGAGTATTGCAAGGAGTGTCTGACACAGTTAGTACTCCAAAAAAAAAATAGATGTTAATGTCTCGCAAAACAACTATAAGTAAAAAAAGGGTGGCATGCTTAGGTACAGGGGTGGGCTCATCTGCAGAGTTTATGACAAAGTAATTTGGCAGTAAATTAGTATTTACTGGTGTCAATATAGGACACTGACCCAGACTACTTTAACTAGCATCATAGATGCTAACAAATTGGTATTGTTTGTCAGTGACAGGCATTGAATGATGTCAGTGCATAGACTACACATTGGTGGAGCTGTGCGAGATAATTTTGCACGTGGTACAGCACAGTTTGAGCTGGGGGGGGAACTCTCTTGTGGCCGGCGGTACCGCCCCAGGGCCCCTCATGTTACAACGGCGTGTCTGACGTTGGGTGCGCACCACCACCGCCAGAGACACTACATTGTACTATGAGGGACCCAGTGGCAATGCCGTCGACCAAAAGCAGGCACACCCGCCTCTTCAGACAATCAGCACTGTAACGGGTGCTTGCGCCAAGTGGCGAGACAACGGCCCCGTGGGGGGATTTTTCCCATTGGGGGAGGTGTAAACATGTCGTATGCTGGACAAACAGCTGCTGCAAATTAACAGATTGGAACACTCAGTAAGACCAGTCCACAAGCAAGACCTTTTTATAGGAAAGCTAGGTGTCAGCCGGGAAAGGTGGGGCAAAATAATTTGAAATCCAGGAGTGGTTCATTTTAATGAAGGTGAGATCATCCACATTTTGGGTAGCCAGACGAGTCCTTTTTTCGGTTAATATTGAACCAGCAGCACTGAATACTCTTTCTGATAGCACACTAGCTGCTGGGCAAGCAAGCTCCTGCAACGCATATTCTGCCAATTCAGGCCAGGTGTCTAATTTTGATGCCCAGTAATCAAATGGGAATGACGGTTGAGGGAGAACATCGATAAGGGAAGAAAAATAGTTAGTAACCATACTGGACAAATGTTGTCTCCTGTCACTTTGAATAGATGCTGCAGTACCTGTCCTGTCTGCGGTCATTGCGAAATCACTCCACAACCTGGTCAGAAAACCCCTCTGTCCAACGCCACTTCTGATCTGTGCACCCCTAACACCTCTGCCATGTAGCCCCCTGCAGCTTGTGTGAGAACCATCACCGGCGCTGTGTGCTGGGAATGCCTGAATCAAACGGTCTACAAGAGTAGCTTGTTTGGTTGCTAAGATTTGTTCGAGGTTCTCATGTGGCATAATATTTTGCAATTTGCCTTTATAGCGAGGGTCAAGGATGCAGGCCAACCAGTAATCGTCATCGCTCATCATTTTAGTAATGCGTGGGTCCTTTTTAAGGATACGTAAGGCATAATCCGCCATGTGGGCCAAAGTTCCTGTTGGCAAATCTGCGGTTGTGCTGGTTTGAGGGGCAGTTACAGGCAAATCTACGTCACTTGTCTCCCTTAAAAAAACAGAACCCGGCCTTGCAACGCCACTAATTTCTGTTGGCCCAGGAGAAGCTTCCTCATTAAAAAAGTACTCATCCCCATCACCCTCCTCGTCCTCCTCCTCCTCTTCGCCCGCTATCGCGTCCTCTACACGGCCCTGACCAGACAATGGCTGACTGTCATCAAGGCTTTCCTCTTCCAAGGCTGCAGACGCCTGCTCCTTTATGTGCGTCAAACTTTGCATCAGCAGACACATTAGGGGGATGCTCATGCTTATTATGGCGTTGTCTGCACTAACCAGCCGTGTGCATTCCTCAAAACACTGAAGGACTTGACACAGGTCTTGTAGCTTTGACCACTGCACACCTGACAACTCCATGTCTGCCATCCAACTGCCTGCCCGTGTATGTGCATCCTCCCACAAATACATAACAGCACGCCTCTGTTCGCACAGTCTCTGAAGCATGTGCAGTGTGGAGTTCCACCTTGTTGAAATGTCGATGATTAGGCGATGCTGGGGAAGGTTCAAAGACCGCTGATAGTTCTGCATACGGCTGGAGTGTACGGGCGAACGGCGGATATGCGAGCAAAGTCTGCGCACTTTGAGGAGCAGGTCGGGTAACCCTGGATAACTTTTCAGGAAGCACTGCACCACCCGGTTTAAGGTGTGAGCCAGGCAAGGAATGTGTTTCAGTTGGGAAAGGGCTATGGCAGCCATGAAATTCCTTCCGTTATCACTCACAACCTTGCCTGCCTCAAGATGTACAGTGCCCAGCCATGACTGAGTTTCACTCTGCAAGAACTCGGACAGAACTTCCGCGGTGTGTCTGTTGTCGCCCAAACACTTCATTGCCAATACAGCCTGCTGACGCTTGCCACTAGCTGTCCCATAATGGCACACCTGGTGTGCAACAGTGGCAGCTGCGGATGGAGTGGATGTGCGACTGGGGTGTGTGGACGAGCTCTCGCTTCTGCATGAGGAGGAGGAAGAGGAGGAGGGGGGGCGAACGCCTACAGCCAACTCTTTCCTTGCCCATGGACTAGGCAAAACTGTCCCAATATTGCTGTCCCCTGTGGACCCTGCATCCACCACATTCACCCAGTGTGCCGTGATGGACACGTAACGTCCCTGGCCATGCCTACTGGTCCATGCATCTGTTGTCAGGTGCACCTTTGTAGTCACAGACTGCCTGAGTGCATGGACGATGCGGTCTTTAACATGCTGTTGAAGGGCTGGGATGGCTTTTCTAGAAAAGAAGTGCCGACTGGGTAGCTCGTAGCATGGTACAGCGTAGTCGATCAGCGCTTTGAAAGCTTTGCTTTCAACTAACCGGTAGGGCATCATCTCTAATGAGATTAGTCTAGCAATGTTCAAACCCTGTGTACGCGGATGCGAGAATGAGTACTTCCTTTTCCTAACAAGAGTCTCATTTAGGGTGAGCTGGACTGGAGAGCTGGAGATTGTGGAACTAGCGGTGGTGCCTGTGGACATGGGTGACTGAGAGAGGGTTGGAGATGGTATTCTTGCCGGTGCCCTACATGCAGTGTTTCCTACTACTAACCTGGTGATTCCCTGACTGCTTTGGCCTGGCGACGAAAGCTGCACAGATACTGCAGGTGGTGTGGGAAATGGTCGGCTTACAGGTAGGGAAGGGATGTAGCGTTGCTGACTAGCTTCATTTGGCGAGGGTGCTGCAACCTTTAGGTACGTTTGGTAGTTAGTCCAGGCTTGCAAATGCATGGTGGATAAATGTCTATGCATGCAACTTGTATTTAGACTTTTAAGATTCTGACCTCTGCTTAAGGTTGTTGAACATTTTTGACAGATGACTTTGCGCTGATCACTTGGATGTTGTTTAAAAAAATGCCAGACTGCACTCTTTCTACTATCGGATACCTTTTCAGGCATTGCAGACTGAGCTTCTTTAACCAGATGGCCACGCTGTCCTCCAACTGGTTTTGGTTTTGCCACGCGTTTTTGGCCAGATACGGGCCCGGTAGATGGAACCTGTTGTGATGTTGATGCCTGCTGCGGCTCCTCCTCCTCCGCTTCAGAACTACTGCCGCCTGCACCCTGTTCCCCCAATGGCTGCCAATCGGGGTCCACAACTGGGTCATCTATGACCTCCTCTTCTATGTCGTGTGCGATTTCGTCTGTGTCACCGTGTAAGCCGGTGGTATAGCGTCCGTGACGGGGCACCTGTCATGATCTCCATGGCCAGAGAACTAGCATAAGCCTCAATAGGAACAAGCTCTTGGAAGATGTAACTGTACTGACCATGAACTAAACCTACCGCATCATCTAGAAGTAGCCAGGTAGCATGTCCTACTTTTTATCCCTATATGCCCAGCGCCGGCCGGAGAACTAAATAATGCTAGCAGAGGGAAATATAAGACCTGACTCACCTCTAGAGAAATGCCCAAAAAGGAGACAGAAGCCCCCCACATATATTGGCGGTGATATGAGATGAAACAACAAACGCAGCAGGAAACTAGTTTTAGCAAATTTGAGGTCCGCTTTCTAGATAGCAGAAGACAGAAAGCATACTTTCATGGTCAGTAGAAAACCCTAACAAAACACATCCAGAAATTACTTTAGGACTCTGGCATTAACTCATAATACCAGAGTGGCAATTCCTGATCAACAAGAGCTTTCCAGACACAGTAACGAAACTGCAGCTGTGAACTGGAACCAAAATACAAAAACAAAACATGGACGAATGTCCAACTTATCTAGTAGATGTCTGGGAGCAGGAACAAGCACAGAGAGGCTTCTGATAACATTGTTGACCGGCAAGCATCTAACAGAGAAGCCAGGTTATATAGCGACACCCAGATCTAATCAGAACAGGTGAACAGGGAAGATGATGTCACAAGTTCAATTCCACCAGTAGCCACCGGGGGAGCCCAGAATCCAAATTCACAACAGTACCCCCCCCTCAAGGAGGGGGCACCGAACCCTCACCAGAACCACCAGGGCGATCAGGATGGGCCCTATGAAAGGCACGAACCAGATCAGAGGCATGAACATCAGATGCAGTGACCCAAGAATTATCCTCCTGGCCGTATCCCTTCCACTTGACCAGATACTGGAGTCTCCGTCTGGAAACACGGGAGTCTAGGATTTTTTCCACAACGTACTCCAACTCACCCTCAACCAACACCGGAGCAGGAGGCTCAACGGAAGGCACAACCGGTGCCTCATACCTGCGCAATAACGACCGATGAAAAACGTTATGAATAGAAAAGGATGCAGGGAGGTCCAAACGGAAGGAAACAGGGTTAAGAATCTCCAATATTTTATACGGACCGATGAACCGAGGCTTAAACTTAGGAGATGAGACCCTCATAGGGACAAAACGAGAAGACAACCACACCAAATCTCCAACACAAAGCCGAGGACCAACACGACGGTGACGGTTGGCAAAAAGCTGAGTCTTCTCCTGGGACAACTTTAAATTGTCCATCACCTGCCCCCAGATATGATGCAATCTCTCCACCACCGCATCCACTCCAGGACAATCCGAGGATTCCATCTGACCGGAGGAAAATCGAGGGTGGAACCCCGAATTACAGAAAAACGGGGACACCAAAGTGGCAGAGCTGGCCCGATTGTTGAGGGCGAACTCCGCCAATGGCAAAAAAGCAACCCAATCATCCTGGTCAGCAGACACAAAACACCTCAGATATGTCTCCAGGGTCTGATTAGTCCGCTCGGTCTGGCCATTAGTCTGAGGGTGAAAAGCAGACGAAAAAGACAAATCTATGCCCATCCTAGCACAGAATGCCCGCCAAAATCTAGACACAAATTGGGTTCCTCTGTCAGAAACGATATTCTCAGGAATACCATGCAAACGAACAACATTTTGAAAAAACAGGGGCACCAACTCGGAAGAAGAAGGCAATTTGGGCAGGGGAACCAAATGGACCATCTTAGAAAAACGGTCACACACCACCCAGATGACAGACATCTTCTGAGAAACAGGCAGATCTGAAATAAAATCCATCGAGATGTGTGTCCAAGGCCTCTTAGGAATAGGCAAGGGCAACAATAATCCACTAGCCCGAGAACAACAAGGCTTGGCCCGAGCACAAACGTCACAAGACTGCACAAAGCCTCGCACATCTCGTGACAGGGAAGGCCACCAGAAGGATCTTGCCACCAAATCCCTGGTACCAAAAATTCCAGGATGACCTGCCAATGCAGAAGAATGTACCTCAGAGATGACTCTACTGGTCCAATCATCAGGAACAAACAACCTATCAGGCGGACAACGATCCGGTCTATCCGCCTGAAACTCCTGCAAGGCCCGCCGCAGGTCTGGAGAAACGGCTGACAAGATAACTCCCTCCTTAAGAATACCTGTGGGGTCAGAGTTGCCGGGTGAATCAGGCTCAAAACTCCTAGAAAGGGCATCCGCCTTAACATTCTTAGAACCCGGTAGGTACGATACCACAAAATTAAACCGAGAGAAAAATAATGACCAGCGCGCCTGTCTAGGATTCAGGCGCCTGGCAGTCTCAAGATAGATCAAATTTTTGTGGTCAGTCAATACCACCACCTGATGTCTGGCCCCCTCGAGCCAATGGCGCCACTCCTCAAACGCCCACTTCATGGCCAAAAGCTCCCGATTCCCAACATCATAATTCCGCTCAGCGGGCGAAAATTTACGGGAAAAGAAGGCACAAGGCCTCATCACGGCGCAGTCAGAACTTTTCTGCGACAACACTGCCCCAGCCCCGATCTCAGAAGCGTCGACCTCAACCTGAAAAGGAAGAGTCACATCAGGCTGACGCAACACAGGGGCAGAAGAAAAACGGCGCTTAAGCTCCTGAAAGGCCTCCACAGCATCAGGGGACCAATTAGCAACATCAGCACCCTGTCTAGTCAAATCGGTCAATGGCTTAACGACATCCGAAAAACCAGAAATAAATCGACGATAAAAGTTGGCAAAGCCCAAAAATTTCTGAAGACTTTTAAGAGAAGAGGGCTGCGTCCAATCACAAATAGCTTGAACCTTGACAGGATCCATCTCAATGGAAGAGGGAGAAAAAATATATCCCAAAAAGGAAATTCTCTGAACCCCAAAAACGCACTTAGAACCCTTGACACACAGAGAATTAGACCGCAAAACCTGAAAAACCCTCTTAACTTGCCGGACATGAGAGTCCCAATCATCCGAAAAAATCAGAATATCATCCAGATACACTATCATAAATTTATCCAAAAAATCGCGGAAAATATCATGCATAAAGGACTGGAAGACTGAAGGGGCATTAGAAAGACCAAAAGGCATCACCAAATACTCAAAGTGGCCCTCGGGCGTATTAAATGCGGTTTTCCACTCATCCCCCTGCCTGATCCGCACCAAATTATACGCCCCACGGAGATCAATCTTAGAGAACCACTTGGCCCCCTTTATGCGAGCAAACAAATCAGTCAGCAACGGCAATGGGTATTGATATTTAACCGTGATTTTATTCAAAAGCCGATAATCAATACATGGTCTCAAAGAGCCGTCTTTTTTTTGACACAAAGAAAAAACCGGCTCCTAAGGGAGATGACGATGGACGAATATGTCCCTTTTCCAAGGACTCCTTTATATATTCTCGCATAGCAGTATGTTCAGGCACAGACAGATTAAATAAACGACCCTTTGGGTATTTACTACCCGGAATTAAATCTATAGCACAATCGCACTCACGGTGCGGAGGTAGCGAACCCAGCTTGGGTTCTTCAAAGACGTCACGATAATCAGACAGGAACTCAGGGATTTCAGAGGGAATAGATGATGAAATGGACACCAAAGGTACGTCCCCATGAGTCCCCTTACATCCCCAGCTCAACACAGACATAGCTCTCCAGTCAAGGACTGGGTTGTGAGACTGCAGCCATGGCAATCCTAGCACCAAATCATCATGTAGATTATACAGCACCAGAAAGCGAATAATCTCCTGGTGATCCGGATTAATACGCATAGTTACTTGTGTCCAGTATTGTGGTTTATTATTAGCCAATGAGGTGGAGTCAATCCCCTTCAGAGGAATAAGAGTCTCCAAAGGCTCTAAATCATACCCACAACGATTGGCAAAGGACCAATCCATAAGACTCAAAGCGGCGCCAGAGTCGATATAGGCGTCCGTAGTAATAGATGACAAAGAGCAAATCAGGGTCACAGACAAAATAAATTTAGACTGTAAAGTGCCAATGGGAACGGATTTATCAAGCTTTTTAGTACGCTTAGAGCATGCTGATATAACATGAGTAGAATCCCCACAATAGAAACACAACCCATTTTTCCGTCTAAAATTCTGCCGCTCGCTTCTGGACAGAATTCTATCACACTGCATGTTTTCTGGCGTCTTCTCAGTGGACACCGCCAGATGGTGCACTGGTTTACGCTCCCGCAGACGCCTATCGATCTGAATAGCCATTGTCATGGACTCATTCAGACTTGCAGGCACAGGGAACCCCACCATAACATCCTTAATGGCATCAGAAAGACCCTCTCTGAAAGTAGCCGCCAGGGCGCACTCATTCCACTGAGTAAGCACAGACCATTTACGGAATCTTTGGCAGTAAATTTCAGCTTCATCTTGCCCCTGCGATAGGGACATCAAAGTTTTTTCTGCCTGAAGTTCCAAATGAGGTTCCTCATAAAGCAAGCCCAAGGCCAGAAAAAACGCATCCACATTGCGCAACGCAGGATCCCCTGGTGCCAATGCAAAAGCCCAATCTTGAGGGTCGCCGCGGAGCAAGGAAATCACAATCCCAACCTGCTGTGCAGGGTCTCCAGCAGAACGAGATTTCAGGGACAAAAATAACTTACAATTATTTCTAAAATTCTGAAAGCTAGATCTATTCCCTGAGAAGAATTCCGGCAAAGGAATTCTCGGCTCTGATACCGGAGCATGAACAACAAAATCTTGCAAACTTTGTACTTTCGTGGCGAGATTATTCAAACCTGCAGTTACACTCTGTAGATCCATTATAGACAGGTGAACATAGAGCCATTCAAAGATTAGAAGGAGAGAGAAAAAAAAGAAAGACTGCAGCATAGACAGACTGGCAAGTGATCCAATTAAGAGCACACTAACTACTAAAGAAAAAAAAAAAAAAAAAAAAAATTTTCAGCAGACTTCTTATTTCTCTCCTTTCTCAGCCAAGGATTTTAACCCTTTAGTGGCCGGTCAAACTGTCATGATCTCCATGGCCAGAGAACTAGCATAAGCCTCAATAGGAACAAGCTCTTGGAAGATGTAACTGTACTGACCATGAACTAAACCTACCGCATCATCTAGAAGTAGCCAGGTAGCATGTCCTACTTTTTATCCCTATATGCCCAGCGCCGGCCGGAGAACTAAATAATGCTAGCAGAGGGAAATATAAGACCTGACTCACCTCTAGAGAAATGCCCAAAAAGGAGACAGAAGCCCCCCACATATATTGGCGGTGATATGAGATGAAACAACAAACGCAGCAGGAAACTAGTTTTAGCAAATTTGAGGTCCGCTTTCTAGATAGCAGAAGACAGAAAGCATACTTTCATGGTCAGTAGAAAACCCTAACAAAACACATCCAGAAATTACTTTAGGACTCTGGCATTAACTCATAATACCAGAGTGGCAATTCCTGATCAACAAGAGCTTTCCAGACACAGTAACGAAACTGCAGCTGTGAACTGGAACCAAAATACAAAAACAAAACATGGACGAATGTCCAACTTATCTAGTAGATGTCTGGGAGCAGGAACAAGCACAGAGAGGCTTCTGATAACATTGTTGACCGGCAAGCATCTAACAGAGAAGCCAGGTTATATAGCGACACCCAGATCTAATCAGAACAGGTGAACAGGGAAGATGATGTCACAAGTTCAATTCCACCAGTAGCCACCGGGGGATCCCAGAATCCAAATTCACAACAGGCACCATAGTCTCCGCTGGGTTTGATTCTGCCTCAGTACACTGCGAGGGCAATGTTCTGGACTGAGTCAAAGGAACAGCATAGTAATCTGGCTGTGGCTGTGCATCTGTGCACTCCATGTCCGATTCAACTTCTAATGGACATGGCCTGTTAACTGTTTCACTGTCTAACCCAGGAACGGTATGTGTAAAGAGCTCCATGGAGTAACCCGTTGTGTCTCCTGACGCATCCTTCTCTCTTGTTCTGGGTGAAGAAGACAAGGAAGCGACTTGTCCCTGACCGGGAGCATCCACTGACGATGCACTGCTCTGACATTTGGCACTTTCCGAGGAGGAGGCGAAAGAGCTAGAGGCAGAGTCAGCAATGAAAGCCAATACTTGTTCCTGCTGCTTCGGCTTCAAAAGTGGTTTTCCTACTCCCAGAAAAGAGAGCGTTCGAGGCCTTGTGTAGCCATACAAGGAACCTGGCTCAACAACTCGAGACTTAGGTGCTGTACTGCTTTTACCACGACCACCTGATGCTCCACCACCACTACCATCATTACCAGCTGACAATGACCGCCCACGGCCACGACCTCTTCCACTAGACTTCCTCATTGCTTGCAAAACGTAACCAAAGTAACACTATTTGTTACTGTAAAACAACTTATAAGGTGAACTCAAACTTCTGTAGGATTTATATATACCTTTATAGGTGCCTGACACTCAAAGGAAAATCAGGCCCAATGTTACACACTAGGTTTTCTGTGGCCCAATAATTTGAGACAGATGGCACACACAGGCCCAGCACTCAAGCAGAAATGCCAATCTTAATTTCCCACTATTTTTTTTTTTTTCTGGGAGAATTTACCCCCCCCCCCAAAAAAAAGGCCCAGTATTACACAGTGTTTTCAGTGCCACACAATGAGAGAGAGATGCCACACACAGCAATGGCAGGGAGTCAGACTTGACAATATTTATCTCCCACTAATTTTTTTTTTGGAAAAGGGAGAATTTAGGAAAAAAAAAAAAAGGACAAGTATTACACAGTGTTTTCAGTGCCACACAATGAGAGAGAGATGCCACACACAGCAATGGCACGGAGTCAGACTTGACAATATTTATCTCCCACTAAATTTTTTTTTGGAAAAGGGAGAATTTAGGAAAAAAAAAAAAAAGGACAAGTATTACACAGTGTTTTCAGTGCCACACAATGAGAGAGAGATGCCACACACAGCAATGGCACGGAGGCAGACTTGACAATATTTATCTCCCACTAATTTTTTTTTGGGAAAAGGGAGAATTTAGGAAAAAAAAAAAAAAAAGGCCAAGTATTACACAGTGTTTTCGGTGCCACACAATGAGAGAGAGATGCCACACACAGCAATGGCACAGAGTCAGACTTGCCAATATTTATCTCCCTGCAGTTATCTCAGAAAAGTATGGCAGGCAGCTGAAAAGGACTGCTGCACACAAAAGTGTGGACAAACACACAAGATAGCTGTGCAGAAAGGAAGGAAAAACAGGATTTGTGCTTTGAAAAAAGCAGTTGGTTTACACAGCGGCGTACAGACAAAGCAACGCAGCTATCAGGGAGCCTTCTAGGGCAGCCCAATGAGCTACAGCGCTGAGGAAAAAAAAATGTAGCTTCCACTGTCCTGCAAACAAAAGGTGGTGTTGGACAGTGGAAATCGCTACAGCACAAGCGGTTTGTGGCTTTATGTACCCCGCCTATCACTATCCCTGCTTCCGAAGAAGCTGCAGCAACCTCTCCCTACGCTCAGATCAGCAGCAGTAAGATGGCGGTCGGCGGGAACGCCCCTTTATAGCCCCTGTGACTCCGCAGAAAGCAAGCCAATCACTGCAATGCCCTTCTCTAAGATGGTGGGGACTGAGATCTATGTCATCACGCTGCCCACACTCTGTGTCCACCTTCATTGGCTGAGAAATGGCGCTTTTAGCGTCATTGAAACGCGACTTTGGCGCGAAAGTCGCGTACCGCATGGCAGACCCCACACAGGGATCGGCTCGGTTTCATGAGACGCCGACTTTGCCAAAAGTCGGCGACTTATGAAAATGAACGATCCGTTTCGCTCAACCCTAGTAGTATGTATGCATGCATGTATGTATGTAGTATGTATGTAGTATGTATGTATGTATGTAGTATGTATAGTATGTATGTATGTAGTATGTATGTATGTATGTTTGTAGTATGTATGTAGTATGTATGTATGTAGTATGTATGTATGTATGTAGTATGTATGTAAGTAGTATGTATGGAGTATGTATGGAGTATTTTTTTTTTCATCATTCAACACATTAGCTGGATGATGGGACTACTACTGTCCCATCATTGGCTAATGTGTCAATCACTGTCAGTGTAGCAGGCTTGTAGTCCCATCGGACGATGCCCGCACTGAGACACCCCGCACGCCGTACAGAGACACCCCACATGCCGCACAGAGACACCCTGCACAGAGACCCCGCACACAGCAGAGACACCCCGCACGCCGCACAGAGACACCCTGCATGCCGCACAGAGACATGCCGCACGCCGCATAGAGCCCCGGCACACATGCAGAGAGCCCCACGGTCATGCACAGATACCGCCCGCACACACATACACATGCAGTCTCCGCCCACGCACCACCCACACTTCATTATACTGCATAATTTTACTATAGGAACTTCCAATTCCAATTTCCGATATCGCAAAAATATCGGAACTCGGTATCGGAATTCCGATACAGCGAATATCGGCCGATACCCGATATTTGCAGTATCGGAATGCTCAACACTAGAAGTGAGACAAAGGAGATAGTATCAGATTCACCAGTTGTATATTATATACATGATTAGTATAGTGCCAACTGATCCTGTCAAACACTTTTTCAGCATCTGTTGACAGAATGGTTAGTGGTGTTTTAGTTCTCCTTGCTTAAGAAATGGCATGGAGGATCTTAGTAGAGTTGTCTTTGCCCTCACGACCCCTCATGAAGCCCATTTGAACGGGGCAAACAATCCCACCCAAAACTCCATTGATTCTTGAGGCCAATATCTTAGCCCACAATTTTAAATCAGTGTTGAGTAATGAAATGGGCAATAGTTGCTACATAGGCTGTCATCTTTCCCCTTCTTTGGTATAATGGCAATGTAAGCTTCCAACACCTGGCGAGGTGGGAGTCTTCCCTTCAAAGAAGGAATTAAAAAGATTTACTAGGTGAGGGAGGAGAATTTCGGAAATTTTTTTGTAATAACCTACCGGGAAACCATCCGGACCAGGTGCTTTACCACTGGGGGTAATTTTTAAGGTGTCTTCCACTTCTCTTAGCGTAATTTTAGCAAGAAGTGCTTCACAGTCTTTAGGGGGGATTGTCGGAAGGGAGAGAGGGGCCAAGAAATTTTGAATTTTGTTTGAGGCTGTTGAACAGTCTTTCTTGTCATCAGAGGGAGACAAATTATAAAGGAATTCATAATATTGGTGAAAGGTCTCAGCAATCTCCTTAGAGTCCACAACCCTCCTATTTGTCTTAGTAAGGATATTTCTTATAACTTTTCTCTCTGTTTGCTGTTTAAACATCTGTGTAGTGAGCTTGCCACTTCTGTTACCGTGCATGTAAAAGCGATGTCTGCTGTACATGAACATTTTGGCTGATTTCAGGTTTAACAGATCTTTGAGTTTATTGCGGAGGGAGATGAGTTCCTGATGAGACTCAATCGATCTAGTAGTTTTATGAGTACGTTCTGATATATTAATTTGATGAAGAGACTGAATTTCTTTATCTCTCTGTTTTTTATATATATGAACTTAGTGAAATAAGTTCCCCTCTGAGGTCTGCCTTATGTGTTTTCCAAATAATAGGTGTAATTTGACCGGTATTAATATTTTCGTCACAAAAATAGTGAAATAGTAGTTTTTAAGTTATTCACATTTTTTGGGTTATCAAGCAATGATTCGTTTAGCCTCCAAGTCATAGTTGCTCTAGGTAGGGTGGTAATAAGAATTTCAATGAAGACGGGGGCGTGATCCGAAATTGTGATTTCGCCTATTCGAGAAGATTTAATTAAGTGTAAAGCTCGAGATTGTACAAGTAAATAGTCTATACGATGGTATGAGTTATGTTGAGGCGAGAAGAAGGTGTAATATTTTGTAGTGGGGAAAAAGCTACACCAGGAATCAATTAACTGTAGGGAGTATAGTTAGCTTAGAAGCTTTTGTCTTGACTTCTGAGATATGGGGGAGGAACCACTAGAAGCATCTATACTGGAAAGAGAAGTATTTTTAACAAGATACCACACTGTTCTATATGTGGCCTGTATTTTTTTATTTTTTTAACTAAAATAGTGTGCCGAACTAGGGTAACAGATAGCAAATAAAGCTAAATGTAGGCCTGAATTTCCACAATTTGTAGGCAACAAAAAATCAGACGTCTGACAGCGATAACACACTGCCAAATATGTGGCCTGTATTTTGTTAAATGCAAAAGAATGCTGTATATAATTACAGTAACAGACAGCAAAAAAGTGGTAAACCGGCCTACAATGCCCTAACTTGGAGCACGCAGATATATGAGGGCTGTCACGGAAATACCGCACTGGCAAATATGTGGTTTTATTATATTTTTTTAAGCTAAATAGTGCTGTATATAATTACAGTAACAGACAGCAAAAAAAGTGGTACACCGGCCTACAATGCCCAAACTTGGAGCACGCAGATATATGAGGGCTGTCAAGGAAATACCACACTGGCAAATGTGTGGCCTTGTTATATTTTTTTATACTAAATAGTGCTGTATATAATTTGAGCAAAAGACAGCAAAAAAAGTGGTCCTCCAGCCTACAATGCCCAAACTTGGAGCATTCAAATATATGAGGGATGTCGCAGAAATACCACACTGGCAAATATGTTGCCTTTTTACAAAATTTCATGCTAATTAGTGCTGTATATAATTACAGTAATAGACAGCAAAAATACTGGTACACCGGCCTACAATGCCCAAACTTGGAGCCCGCAGATATATGAGGGCTGTCATGGAAATACCACATTGGCAAATATGTGGCCTTTTTATAATTTTTTAAGATAAATAGTGCTGTAGATAATTAGAGTAACAGACAGCAAAAACAGTGTTACAGCGGCCTACAATGCCCAAACTTGAAGCACACAGATATATGAGGGCTGTCACGGAAATACCACACTGGCTAATATGTGGTCTTTTTATTTTTTTTATGCTAAATAGTGCTGTATATAATTACAGTAACAGACAGCAAAAAAGTGGTCCTCAGGTCTACAATGCCTTAACTTGAAGTATGCAGATATATGAGGGCTGTCACTAAATACCACACTGGCAAACATGTGGTCTGGTTTTTTTAAATGCCAAATAGTGCTGTATATAATTAGAGTAACAGACAGCAAAAACAGTGGCAAAACGGCCTAAAATGCCAAAACTTGGAGCACGCAGATATATGATGCCTTTTTTGGTGAATTTAATACACAAAAAAAAAGTGTCACAAGGCTAGCACACACAACTATGCTACGTATACCTGAAAAACTATGATTTTTAAACAGAACTCAGTCTGACAGAACACACTGTATATTTTTTTGGGGGGGTTAATTTTTTGGGAAAAAAAATGCAACTAGGTATAGAGTAAAGAAGCTGCTGCAGCAGCATACAGTTATAGAGCTTTGGGAGAGATGCAGTGGGACCAATGGACGCACATACAGTGCCTTCAGGCCTTGCACTGATGTGGATATGCTGTGCCCTGCCTACCTAGAGCTGCAATATCGGGACCCACGAATTAGCCCTAAAAAGGACTGCTGGTTTCTCAGGACTTGTGGATTTAACAGTTACAGACCTACACTAACTATAAAAACCATGATTCTGACCATATCTTGGCAGCAGCTCTCCCTACTCTCGCTGAATCCGGAACAGAACAGCGGTGAGCAGGGCGGTGCCAGGTCTCTTATACTCGGGATGATGCTGTGCGGCCAAGTCAATCACTGCACGACCACAACAAAGATGGCTGTGGTGTTTCATGGCCTGGCAGACAATCCCTGCAGTGTGATTGGGTCTCTAAAGTCCGCCGAAAATGCTGGGTGGAGACACCAGTTACCGCCGAATAATCCTGGAAATGCGCAGTGCTCGCCGAGTAAATCGAGCATAGTGATACTCGGGCGAGTAACGAGCAGTGGCGAGCACGTTCGCTCATCACTAGTCCTAATGTAAGACACAGGCATTGGACATACTGTATTTTTCGGATTAAAAGACGCACTTTTTCCCCAAAAATGTTGTAGGAAAAAGCGGGTACGTCTTATAATGCAGATATACCTTACCGGCTGTGGTGGTACACGGTCTCTGTATGCCGCAGGCTGGGATGAAGGCTGCAGCTGTTCGGTGCGGGCAATCAGTCGCTTGGCCTAGCATCTGGTTCCTTCATGTGTGCGGTTAGCACAGAAGAGTCCCAGAGCAGGCACAACCCTAGTTAGGGTCTTTAGTCCCACTAATCATTCCACGACCCTGTGAAGCAACAGGAGTCGTGCTATACTAACCGAGTGACGGAACTCATGTCTAATTTGACATTATACCGCCATATAGGGCCACCATTCCTCTTGCAGCAGGCTTCTCTCCTGCACGGTGGACCCCGGGCTGCGAACGCACCAATAACAATTCATATCATCACTCGGTGCATTCCGCCAGCCATAACAGAATACTAGCACCAGGGTCTGGCTAGAAAATGGCGGACGATCGGCCTCTACAGTGGTACATCCTGCAGCTGGAGGGTAGCTTGGCAACGCTTGAGCTCACAACCTCGGCTGTGGATGTCACCGCAGTCACTGTACAGGCTGCTAGCATAGCTGCAGCCAGTTTATCCTCTGCTACCCCTGGTCCGACTTGAGGCCATGGTAGTTTCTCGAGCGGGACCTAAGTCCCGGGCCACTCGAGTGTCTGGGCCACTCGAGTGCCCATGGTCTGTAATAACTGCCAGCAGATGGGACATTATGCCAATAAATGTCCTCAACAGTCGGGAAACAATCATGTCTAGTAACCATAGGAGGAGGTTCACTAGACACAGCGGTATTTTCCTCCAAGCTGTCCTTTAAGGGGACAATCACTTTAGGCTCTTCCACTCTTACAGTCGAGTGTTGTGTGGACTCTGGGGCAGAGGGAAATTTTATGTTCTCTGCCTTCGCACAACGCCACCCTATACCCCTGGTGATGCTCGCCAGGCCAGTGACTGTTCGAGTGGTAAATGGGTAAACACTGCCTACACAAATTACACATCAGACCATTCCTTTCACATTATCTATGTCTCCTTCCCATCAGGAGATTATCTCCCTGCTTGTCATTCCCGAGGGAATAGATGAGATACTACTAGGGATACCCTGGTTACGTTTCCACTCTCCTCATATAGAGTGGTCCTCAGGGAGAATTTTTGGTTGGAGTGACTCTTGTAAGGGCTGATGTATGAGTGAGTGCATTCAGGTTGCCACTACAGAGGTACCCGCAGATCTTACTTCTCTCCCCAAGTGCTATTGGTCCTATGCGGACGTGTTCTCCAAAAAGGCTGCTGAGACCCTTCTGCCTCACCGTCCCTATGACTGTCCTATTGATCTCATGCCTGGAGCAGAGCCTCCCCGGGGTCGGGTCTATCCTCTCTCCCTCCCAGAGACGGCGGCTATGACTCAATATGTTCAGGAGAATTTGGCTAGAGGGTTCATTAGGAAGTCAGTGTCACCTGCAGGGGCGGGGTTCTTTTTCATGCAGAAGAAGAATGGAGAACTTCGTCCATGCATAGATTACAGGGGTCTTAACGCCATCACCGTTAAGAATAAGTACCCTTTGCCCCTGATTTCTGAGCTCTTCGATAGGCTATGGGGAGCAAGGGTATTCACCAAATTAGATCTGCAGGGTGCTTACAACCTGATTTGCATCCATGAGGGGGACGAATGGAAGACGGCATTTAACACCAGGTATGGGCACTATAAATATTTAGTGATGCCCTTCGGCCTCTGTAATGCCCCATCCGTTTTCCAATACTTTGTAAATGATATCTTCTGGGTTATGCTCTCCACCTCGGATGTAGTCTATCTGGATGATATTCTCATCTACTCTCCAGATATTGACTCTCACCGGTGAGATGTTTGCAAAGTCTTCGACCTCTTACGGGCAAACTTCCTCTACGCTAAGTTGGAGAAATGTGTGTTTGAGCAGGAGTCCTTGCCTTTCCTTGGTTATATCATCTACGCCCAGGGGTTGGCTATGGATCCTGCCAAACTACAGGCTGTGATGGACTGGCAAGAACCCCACTCTCTCAAAGCGGTGCAGCGCTTTATGGGGTTCATTAACTACTATAGCCAGTTCATTCCGCATTTCTCAACTTTAGTAGCTCCCTCGGTAGCCCTCACCAAGAAGGGAGCAAATCCCAAATTGTGGTCTGAGGAGGTCTCCAAGGCCTTCCTTTCAAATAAATCTTAGTTTGCTAACGCTCCCATTCTACATTGTCCTGATGTTGATAAGCCGTTTAATGGAGGTGGATGCCTCATCCGTTGGTGCTGGAGAAGTCCTCTTCCAAAAGGATGCGCAAGGTCAGAAGCATCCTTGCTTCTTCTTTTCCAAGACCTTCAGACAAGTGGAGAGGAATCATTCCATCGGGGACAGGGAGTTGCTTGCCATGAAATTGGCTTTCTCTGAGTGGAGACATCGTCTGGAGGGGGCTCGCTTTCCCATCCAAGTTTTTACTTACCACAAAAATTTAGTATACTTACAGACAGCTCAGCGGCTAAATTCTCGCCATGCCAGATGGTCCCTGTTCTTCTCCCGGTTCCATTTCACTCTCCATTTTCTCTCTGGGGAGAAGAACATTTGTGCTGATGCTCTCTCTCGCTCCGTTGTGTCATCTGTGGAGGAGGAAGAGGAGCCTCGGCTTATTGTCCCCACTGAGAGCCTGAGAACTGTGGCCCCGGTCTCACTAGAGTCTGTGCCCCGGGCAAGACTTTTGTGCCAACACATTTGCGACAGGAGATTCTCTCTTGGGCTCATTTGTCTAGAGTGGGTGGACATTTTGGGACCAAGAAGACGTCTGAGCTGCTGGTGAGAACATACTGGTGGCCGCATATGGCTCGTGATGTCGGGGACTATATTCGGGCATGTGTCTCCTGTGCTAAGAAAAAGTCTCCTAGTCAATGACCAGCAGGATTACTTTATCCCCTACCGGTGGCAGACAGGCCCTGGAAGATGGTCAGGAAGGACTCTGTGGTGGGCTTACCCAAGTCTCGTGGCTGCACCATCATTTGGGTAATCAACGACCATTTCTCTAAAATCGTGCACTTGGTGCCTCTTCCACAGCTACCTTCTGCACAGGCTTTGGTAGCATTGCTTGTAAAACTTTTTTCCGCCTACACAGTATGCCAGACTAGATTGTCTGTGACCATGGTCCACAGTTTGCGTCTCGGTTCTGGAGAGAGCTTCGTCGACCTACTCAGCATCGAGTTGAATCTCTCTTCTTCATATCATCCCGAGACGAATGGGTTGGTAGAGAGGGCCAACCAGACCTTGGTCACATATCTGCAACATTTTGTTTCAGCCAGGCAGGATGACTGGGCATCCTTGCTACCATGGGCGGAGTTTGCGCTAAACAATGCCGTAGCCGACTCCACTGGGCAGACCCCATTTCTCCTTAATTACGGTCAACATCCGTGGGTTCCTGTGCACATGCCCGTGTCTTCCGCTGACTCCATGGTGGCAGACAGGGCTGTGGAGGCATGGGACATTTGGGACCATACTCAGGATGCCATCCGGGCTTCCAAGGAGAGAATGAGGTTCTCCGCCGATGCGCACCGGCGCCCCGCTCCGACCTTTGCTCCTGGCGATTTAGTGTGGCTCTCTGCCCGTAACATCAGGCTGCGAGTTGAGTCCACTAAGTTTGCACCTCGCTACTTGGGTCCCTTTAAGATCCTCGAACAGGTTAACCCTTTAGTCTACCATCTGGCCCTTCCTCGCATCTAATTTGACATTATACTGCCATATAGGGCAGCCATTCCTCTTGCAGCAGGCTTCTGTCTTGCACGGTGAACCGCGGGCTGAGAACGCACCAATAACAATTGATATAATTACTCGGTGCGTTACGCCAGCCGTAACACACATCATATATATTTTATAAATATAGAAATACACTATATAAAGTTTTTACTCACAGAAACATTCAGTTTATATCCAGCATATACAGTATGCTCACATACATATACAGTTCATATATATTTACACAATATAATGCACACATGCAGTATACAAATATAATATACATACACATACTATATACTGTATGTACATGTATATATACTGTATATATAAAGTATATACAGTACAGACCAAAAGTTTTGACACACCTCATTTAAAGATTTTTCTGTATTTTCATGACTATGAAAATTGAACATTCACACTGAAGGCATCAAAACTATGAATTAACACATGTGGAATTATATACTTAACAAAAAAGTGTGAAACAACTGAAAATATGTCTTATATTCTAGGTTCTTCAAAGTAGCCACCTTTTGCTTTGATGACTGCTTTGCACACACTTGGCATTATCTTGATGAGCTTCAAGAGGTAGCAGATAAGTAAAGAAAAACGAGTTGCCATCATTACTTTAAGAAATGAGGGTCAGTCAGTCCGAAAAATTGGGAAAACTTTGAAAGTGTCCCCAAGTGCAGTGGCAAAAACCATCAAGTGCTACAAAGAAACTGTCTCACATGAGGACCGCCCCAGGAAAGGAAGACCAAGAGTCACCTCTGCCTCTGAGGATAAGTTTATCCGAGTCACCAGCCTCAGAAATCGCAGGTTAACAGCAGCTCAGATTAGAGAGCAGGTCCATGCCACACAGAGCTCTAGCAGCAGACACATCTCTACAACAACTGTTAAGAGGAGACTTTGGGAAGCAGGCCTTCATGGTAAAATAGCTGCTAGGAAACCACTGCTAAGGACAGGCAACAAGCAGAAGAGACTTGTTTGGGCTAAAGAACACAAGGAATGGACATTAGACCAGTGGAAATCTGTGCTTTGGTCTGATGAGTCCAAATTTGAGATCTTTGGTTCCAACCACCGTGTCTTTGTGCGACGCAGAAAAGGTGAACGGATGGACTCTACATGCCTGGTTCCCACCATGAAGCATGGAGGAGGAGGTGTGATGGTGTGGGGGTGCTTTGTTGGTGACACTGTTGGGGATTTATTCAAAATTGAAGGCATACTGAACCAGCATGGCTATCACAGCATCTTGCAGTGGCATGCTATTCCATCCGGTTTGCGTTTAGTTGGACCATCATTTATTTTTCAACAGGACAATGACCCCAAACACACCTCCAGGCTGTGTAAGGGCTACTTGACCAAGAAGGAGAGTGATGGGATGCTACGCCAGATGACCTGGCCTCCACAGTCACCAGACCTGAACCCAATCGAGATGGTTTGGGGTGAGCTGGACCGCAGAGTGAAGGCAAAAGGGCCAACAAGTGCTAATCATCTCTGGGAACTCTTCAGGATTGTTGGAAGACCATTCCCGGTGAATGGTCTTCCAACTACTACACACATACTATATACACATATACAGACACACACACTGTATACTGCACATGTACACACACAGATACACATATATATGTATACTTACCAGGTTCTATGGCTTCACTTGTACAGATCCAGTCCCAGGACAGTGCTATGAGCAGCCATGATGAGAACTCACAGACACTCAGGGCTGCAGGCATCTTCCTGGCCCGGCTCTAACCTATGTATGCTATGTTGTAATTGGGCCCCTCCCCCTCAACTTCTAACTTGACTGCACAGAGAAAGAAAGAGAGAGGGGCTGGAGGTGGATTTGGGAGAGACGTCCTGGGACAACAGAGGGTACAGCCTTATTCACTGATGTACACCCTCTGGGCACTTCATAAAGGGGCTGCAGATGCAAGGAGCCCCCTTTGTGAGTGGGGGCCCCAGGCATCTGCCTGGTCTGCCTGCCCCAAACACCAGCTCTGGCTTTTGTTACTCAATGCATGGCTTAGGCTACTTTCACACAGCAGGTTTTTTGCATCAGGCACAATCCGGAGAATGTTGGAAAAAACGGATCTGGCGCAGATTGTAAAAAACTGATGCGACGGATCTGTTTTTTTCAAAGGATTCCACTAGCATATTTAGATAATTGGATAAAAAAAAATTGGAGCATGCTCAGTTTAAAAAAAATGGAATCCGGTGCCGGAATCAGTCATTTTCCAGATCCGGCACCTTCCGGCTCCCATAGGCTTCCATTCTAGCAAACAGCCGTAAGCGCCAGATCTGGCGCTTCCGGCTTTTTCGCCGGAGACAAAAAACGTTGCTATGGACGTTTTTTCCAGAAACCGGAAACGGCAGATTTTCCGGATCCGGCGAAAACAGGATGAAACGCAAGGTCATCTGGCGCAATCTGGCACTAATACAAGTCTATGGGGAAAAAACGGATCCGGCGGCAACATTCACCCGATCCGTTTTTTTTTAATTTAGCCGGATTGAGCCTGACAGCAAAAACCTGATGTGTGAAAGCCTTATGTAGGCCACAAATGTGATGTGAAAGACACTTCATCAAGTTGCATTTTAGTTGTTAAATGGCAAATACAATGTGGCAGCTATAGGGTAAAGCAATTGTAGACAAGTGTCTTAGAACAGGTTTCTTAAAGATAAAAAATAAATCCTATAGTTTAGCCTGCAGTGTTGTGCAGTTCATTTTGGAATATGTTTTCACGAATCTTTGACTTTCTGAATATTTCTCAACAGCTAGATTCAGTTTTTTAATAGATTTCTTCTCAGCACTGTGGTTCTGCTTCGGGAATATGTTCCAAATCACCATACGTGCATCTTTGTGGTGCACAGATAAGAGGATTTCTATGTGCTCCCAACCGTGATTTTAAAGTGAATTCTTGAGATTCAGTGTCACTCAGAAGCTTCTTTATTGAGACGATAATTTATTAGTTTTTAGTAAGTAAATGAAGACGCAACACATTAAGTAGACAAACAATATGTCATTTTATATTTATATTTAGTTATTTCAGTTTTATAGGTTAAAATCATGATTAATTGTGATTCAGTCATGGTAATTGCTATACAAGCAGTTGCAATTAACGGAAACGTAGAAACCTGTATATGCCTAGCTGAACAGACCATGTTCCAGTTATCCAGTTCATCTCTGTGCATTACTTTTCATACATTAGAGAAGTGAAGAAATGCATCTCAGTTTTCCATTAAAAAGGTTTTGAGGGATAAGGCAATGGGTAAGGGTACTGTGGAGAGAGCAGGTGGCCAACATTGAAAATGATAGGGAGTCAGCCTGATCATAATTCAAGCCCTTCTGCTGACATTTACCAGAAAAACAGTTTTCGCAAAGCCTACCTTGATATGTGGCACATAGGCAAAGGAATAAGCATTAGATCCCATCCCAATCCCTAAAATGAGTCTGACTTGGGAAAGTGTATGTAGAAAACCAGCTTTCCTCTTCAAAAATAATCTCTAAGATGCACTTTTGGCACATGCTGTTTCAGTAGTGTCAGATAATATACAGAAATATAGCAATTCAGATAATCAAAGGAGCTCTGATTCAGCATCTCACAGAAGTGATGGGCACATTGGGCAGTGTAAAGCTAGCAATTGCAGCAGCAGTACTACAGCATAGATGACATGATGAACAGGGAGTAGACGCCCAGCTAAGTGTGAGTCATGGGCACTGATAGAATCAGTATAGTGTATAGGACAGACAATGGACAGTCAGGTATACAGACAGATGGTATGGTCAAATGGATCATTGGCATCAGCTGAAGTTAATAAAAGTCAGCACTAATCCAAGCATGGTTCTTTTTGACAAATGTAAGGTTTTCTATACTGATGGAAGGTAAGATGAAATGACGAGCAAGCATGCTTGCCACTGCTTTGATGCTCAATCGACCATTGGGATGCTCGGGTATGCTTTTTACTAGATCGAGTATTGTGGGTGCTCGAGCACTATGCTCGAGTCTCCACGTGTATGTTTCATGGCTGCCAGACAGCCAATAAACATGCAGGGATTTCACATCATGCACGGTAATGTTGCAGCCATGTTGGCTACTGGCATTACTGTGATGGACCAGCCGCATCACGTCATCAGGTCTTATAGAAAACTTGGTGATGCAATGCTTGGCACACACTCCTTTAGAAGCAGATCATGGAGAGTTGATCTAGGAGGGAGAGCTTTGATTAACGTTCACCCCCTCCGCTAAATAATATAAAGTTGCATCCTATAGTGCCTTTCATTTGGCACTGAGGAATGTTTTTAACCTTTTTAAGGCTAGTAAATAATTAATTTAAATTATTTTCTTGCAGGCTTGAAAAAGAGGGATTGTATAGGGAAGGGTACTGTGGTACCGATGCCTCGGCCCCTCTCCTCCGGCAGAGATGCCTGCTTTGTCTCCTCCTTCAGCATCTGCAGTTGCCCGGGGTATGGGCACCATGCGCAGATCCCTGGGCATTGTGCTTAGGGCACGCACATGCGTGCACTTCCCCTCTCTTAAAGGGCCCACGTGCATCCTGCAAAAATTGTCCCTAGCCAATTTCTGGAGGACACTTACCATTTAAGGCACATCCAGCACTGAGATGCCTGTGCAACATTGTCAGTTTGTTCCTAAAATGGAACTTATTTGTTCTCAGGTCCCAGTGCTCATATTCCTGTATACCTGCCTGTCTATCAGCCTTGCTCACCTGCCTGTCTACAAGCCATGCCTGCCTGCCTATCTGTCAGCCATACCTGCCTGTCTATCAGTCTTGCCTACCTGTCTACCATGCATGCTTGCCTGCCTATCTACCAGCCGTGCCCGCCTGTCTGTCGGATTTGGTGAAGCAATTATGCCCCTCCAAGTTTACCTTCGTCCACTCACAGTGGTTACACCACCCAGCCCATTAAGATGTGAGATCTCCCCCTATTTTTGATATCAAGCCAAGGTAAAGCAGACTGACATCATCTAACATTACTGACGTCATCACCGCTCTTGCTGGGTATTTACAAAGCACAACCTGACTGAGAGTGACCTATAAAGCTTTGTTCACAGAAAGAGGCTCCAAAGGTTGTACTATAGAACTGGTGGACGTCGTGAAAACACCATCGACTATGTTCGAGCTGCGAAGTTAATAAATCGGTGAATGAGGGACTGTCTTTTTCCATTATTTAATTCTCTCTTTTTATGTCTTTCAGATTGCCATTTGTCCACTAAAACGGAATCCTTGGAATACTTCGGATTAGCATGGCTTTTTTTATTAACAAATTGGTGTACCAGGGAGTGTTTTTTTTTTAAAAAAAATATTTTTCTGTGTTAGATTTTCCTCTTAACTTACTGGGTTAGTAATGGGGATGTTTCTCCATTGGTAACCCCAGGGCTTGATGAAACTGACACTGCACAGCTGACATCAACCCCCCAAAATATTACTCTAATTGCCACCAGAACAGGGCAATTGGAAAGAGATGGGCAAAGCACCAGAATTGGAGCATCTAATGGATGCCCCAATTCTGCTGCAAGCTGGTATTTTTAGGCTGAGAAGGATCCAAAATCCTTGCATCTTCCTTCGTAGCCTGATAATATCAGCCCCCAGCTGTCTGCTTTACCTTGTCTGGTTATCAAAAATAGGGGAAACCTCATGTGTTTTTTTTCATTCATTTATTTATATATTTATTAACAACTAGTGTTGAGCATTCCGATACCGCAAGTATCGGGTATCGGCCGATACTTGCGGTATCGGAATTCCGATACCGAGATCCGATACTTGCCGCGTATCGGATACCGGAATCGGAAGTTCCCAGGATTCAAACTGCACGAATTCAGCCAATGAGGAATGATTCTGAGTGTGGGCACATTCTGTTCAGCATGGTGGGCATGAAACTACTGGCAAGGCTGTGATTGGCTGCTGAAATGATGTCATGCTGCAGTTTAAAAGTTGCTGGCGCCATTTTGCGCTCACTCTGCTGTGAATTCAGTTAGTGACAGGACGCTGTTTGCTGACTGAGGGCCAGTTGAGATAGCGATTTGCTTTATTGTTCTTTTCCAAGGCTAATTTAGCAACCGCTGTGTTCACCTACTAATCACCTTGCTTTTGCCTTGCAGCGCTGTTTTCACAGCGATCTGTAAGGTCTCTGTGTGTGTGTGTGTGTGTGTGTGTGTGCAGCCCACTCTCTAGTCTGTGTGCAGCCATAGGCCATAGCTGGTTGTATTCAGTTCAGGGAGGGTGGTTCACTGCCTCATACTGTTCTATTTTTTTTTTTTTTCAAGTAGTGCAGGCTGCTGCACATTTTTTCAAAAAATTCCTATTAGTGTCTTTCCACCCGTATCCAGCTAAATTGTGGAAAAACACTACATAGGATAACATAGAGGAGGTTTTTGGGGCCTTGCAGCGCCGTTTACGGCTGTCTGCACGGTCTCCGAGTGACTGCAGCTCGCCCTGTAGTCTGTGTGCAGCCATAGCCGGTTGTATCCAGCTCAGGGTAAATCACTGCGTCATACCGTGAAATCCAATTTCCTTTTTTCTAAGTAGTGCAGGCTGCTGCACATTTTTTCAAAAAATTCCTATTAGTGTCTTTCCACCCGTATCCAGCTAAATTGTGGAAAAACACTACATAGGATAATGTAGAGGAGGTTTTTGGGGCCTTGCAGCGCTGTTTACGGCTGTCTGCACGGTCTCCGTGTGACTGCAGCTCACCCTGTATTCTGTGTGCAGCCATAGCCGGTTGTATCCAGCTCAGGGTAAATCACTGCGTCATACCGTGAAATCCAATTTCCTTTTTTCTAAGTAGTGCAGGCTGCTGCACATTTTTCAAAAAATTCCTATTAGTGTCTTTCCACCCGTATCCAGCTAAATTGTGGAAAAACACTACATAGGATAATGTAGAGGAGGTTTTTGGGGCCTTGCAGCGCCGTTTACGGCTGTCTGCACGGTCTCCGTGTGACTGCATCTCGCCCTGTTGTCAGTTCAGCCCAAAAAAAATAAATAAATAATAAAGTTCACCAAACACACCACTTTACAGTTGCCACATTAGCTCATATTAAAGTCTAGTCCACACTTTAGAAAATTAGTGTTTCTTATTCCTGTTAGGAGCTGTTCAGGAATAAGCACACAAAGCCGTTAGTACTTTTCTGCTTATCTTTATCAGTCAACCAAGATGAAGAAGGCAGGGAGTAAGGCACGGGGGCGTGGGCGCGGAGCAGGGAGAGGACGTGGGGATTCTGTGCCTGCTGCGGGCACCGGTGACTCATCAGCACCCAGTTTCAGCAGGGAACAGTCCTTCATGCGCAGCTTTGTCGTAGAGCGCCGTACACCGCTGCTGCGTGAAGAACAAATTGAAGCCGTTGTCGGATGGATGGCAGCTAATGCATCGACTTCAATTAGTGCCACATCCTCTCAGACACAGAGCACTGGAGAGCACCCATCTGTCTCTTCACCACCTGCCAAATTGCCCAGGCAGACAGAGAGCCCAGGACAGGAGCCATCTCTACTTCTGTTCTCTGAATCTCTTGGCTTGGAAACAGGGGGTCAGCCAAGCAGCATTGGAGAAATGGAAGAAGAGGCAGTGTGCAGTGATGCCCAACAGCTTTTTCTCTCTGAGTCTGAAGAGGCGGGTGGGCCAGTGCCTCCGGTCACCACACCGCAGAACGCATCCGCTGATGACACTCAGGTGCCACTTTCTGGTGCATGCTCTGCTGCTGAGACTACCCAGGAGGAGCAGTTGGTGGCAGAGGGTAGTGTAGATGATGAGGTCCTTGACCCATCGTGGCGTGAGGGACAGGAAGGTGGTGGGAGCAGCTCTGAGGAAGAGATTCCCCGAACGGGCCAAAGAGGGAGAGGGAGGGGGAAGACTGCGGATCCTGTAGCCTCCACTTTGGCACCCGTTAGGAGCGTGTCTCTTCCAACAGCCAAAAAGGGCGCTCCCAAGACTTGCAGTGCCTGGTCCTTTTTTGACACAGTTGCAGATGACATTTGCTATGTCAAATGCAAGGTGTGTCATCGCAAAGTCAAAAGAGGGAGAAATGTCAGCAACCTCAATACCTCCAACATGTGGAAACATGTGCGGACCAGGCACGTGGCGGAGTTACAGAAACGCACTGAAGAGATAGGCCAACCAACAGCGGCAGCTACCACCCCTTCTGCTCGTGTTGCCTCTTCCTCCAGCTCACACGCAGCTGGTTCGGCTTCCTCCCAGGATCGCCGTGGAAGAACCTCTGGCACTGTTGTCCAGAGACCCACTGTAATTCCACCCGCAGCACCACGTTCCCAGTTATCCTCACACTCCCAGGCCAGTCTACAGCCATTGGTAGTACAGGCATGGGAGAAAAGGCGGTCTTTCTCGGCAAACCACCCACGAGCACAGGCTCTGACTGCAGGCATTGCCAAACTTCTGTCACTGGAAATGCTGTCATTCAGGCTGGTGGAGACTGACAGCTTCCGTGACTTGATGTCATTGGCAGTCCCACAGTACAATGTGCCCAGCCGCTTTTATTTCAGCAGGCAAGCCGTCCCTGCCCTGCACAAGCATGTGGAGGGACACATAAAACACGCGCTACTGAACGCCGTCAGTAGCAAGGTCCACCTCACCACCGATGCGTGGACCAGTCAACATGGACAGGGGCGATACCTTTCCCTCACTGCCCATTGGGTTAATGTCGTTGAGCCGGGTACAGACCGTGCGAGTGGCGCAGGACGTGCCCACTCCAAGGATTGCAGGAATCCAGTCTGTACACATTGACTCCTCCTCTTACACAAGTTCCTCAGAATCGTCGCTGCAGGAGCCGTCACAGTCCACCTCCACATGGACCCGTGAACCTTTACCTGTTACGACCGACATGAGCACAGCCGTGGCCAAACGTCAACAGGCCGTCTTGAAATTTATTTCTTTGGGCAATCGAAGCCACACAGCGCAGGAGCTCTGGAATGCCATCAAGCAGGAGAGCGATGTGTGGTTTGTGGCAGCAAATCTCCAGCCAGGCATGGTAGTGTGTGATAATGGCCGAAATCTGGTGGCAGCTCTGGGCCTCGGCAACCTCACTCACATCCGATGTCTGGCACATGTGCTCAATTTGGTCGTGCAGAGTTTTTTGAGGGACTATCCGGATCTTGATGCACTGCTGCACAAGGCCCGCCTAGAGTGTGCTCACTTGCGGCGTTCCAGCATGGCAAAATCGCGCATTGCGGCTCTGCAGCACCGATTCCGCCTTCCGGAACATCGCATCATATGTGACCTTCCTACCAGGTGGAATTCCACGTTACATATGTTGGAGCTGTTGTGTGAGCAGCAGCAAGCAGTAATGGAGTACCAGCTGCATCAGGCGCAAAGAAGTCGCACTCCGCGCCGTTCAGACTTCACAACCACAGAGTGGTCCACTATGAAGGACGTCTGCCAGGTTTTGCGTCCCTTCGATTATTCCACGCGGATGGCGAGTGCAGATGATGCACTAGTCAGAATGACTGTCCCCCTTATCTGCCTGCTTAAAAAATCACTGCAAGCGCTAAGGGATGATGTTGTGGAAGAGGTGGAGGATGAGGATTCACCATTTCCATCATCTTCTGGACAGTCAGCGCCACGTGGTTCCTCACAAACGCGTAGGCAGGGGACACTTTGTGAGGAGGATGAGGAGGAGTCAATGGAGGAGGAAGACATCCGTCCAGAGGAGGGAGTTACACAATTGTCCAGTAGTCAGTGAGTACAGCGAGGGTGGGGTGATAACGAGCGGGCAGAGATCACGCCTCAAGCAGGGAACAGCGTTTCTTGGCCAGTTGGCAGTCTGCAGCACATGGTGGATTACAAGCTGCAGTGCCTGAGAAACGACCGCCGCATCGCCCACATTCTCCACATGTCTGATTATTGGGTGTTCACCCTCCTCGATCCTCGCTACTGGGACAACGTAGAAAGCCTCATCACACCGTTGAACCGGGAGCGAAAAATGCGGGAGTACCAAGACACACTGGTGAATTCCATCATCTTCTCCAGTCCAACTGAGAGAAGTGCTGCTAGTGCATTACAAAGCAGCTCAGTGCGTCCAGGCAGTGGAAGAGGCTCTGCACAAAGAGGGATCAGAAGCAGTGCCTCTGCCCAAGGCAAGACCAGTATGGCCCAACTGTGGCACAGTTTTGTGTGCCCGCCACAAAGGTCTACACCATCACAGACGGCTCCAGTCAGCAGGAGGCAACGGTTCCGTCAGATGGTGACAGACTACATGTCTTGCCCTCTTGCTGTACTCCCAGACGGCTCTTCCCCTTTCAAGTTTTGGGTCTCAAAGCTGGATACATGGCCAGAGCTAAGCCAGTATGCATTGGAGGTGCTGGCTTGCCCTGCGGCTAGTGTATTATCGAAACGCGTCTTTAGTGCTGCAGGTGGTGTACTAACTGACCGTCGCATGCGACTATCCTCCGAAAACGTTGACCGGCTTACTTTCCTGAAAATGAACCAGGCCTGGATCTCGCAGGAATTTGCCACTCCTCTTCCTGATTAAATAATTAGGTGACTGTCTACAGTATCCAGGTCTCCTGTTGTGTTCATCTTTGTACCACCTGAACTTTAATTCCTGGGCTCCAACACCGCCAGTTGAGGCTCAGAAGTGCTGTCTGCACAGTCAAAACATACGACCCAGTGTTATTGGGTGTCAGTAACGTCAGCTGATCCCCAGCTGTGTAGCCGGCAATGTGTCCTGCGACCCCCACGCTGACACAACAACTGAAATGTAAGGGAACCTGTCCCCCCCCATGCGTTTGTTACTGAAAGAGCCACCTTGTGCAGCAGTAATGCTGCACAAGGAAAAGGTAGCTATTTTTGTTTAGCTCCTTGCACACGCAGAACTTAACACTTATAAAATGTGTCCACTGATACCGTAAAACCATCCCGTAGGTGGGACTTTCCTTCGTAATGTGACGCAGCACAGCCGTCATTCCTACCCCCTTGGCGCCGTGCGCCGGCTCCTCAGCGTTGTTTGATTCTGTCCCGAAGCCTGCGCTGTTATGTTATCCCTTGGCCAGGCACACTTAGCGCTGCCCCTCTTTTGACATCACTTGGTGTCAACCTGACTGCGCCTGTGCGTCCGCGCTGGCCGAGATCCCTCCTCGCAGTGTCTTCTGATTTAATCACACTGCGGGCCTGGGATCCATGGGCATGCGCAGTGCATATCTTCACCTCTGCCTCTCACTCATCTCCCTTCGCCTTCTTCAGACTGTGAACCGTCAGCTGATCCCTAATAGCATGCCACGGCCGTGACACCGCACAGTCTGAAGAAGCCGTAGGGAGGGGAGTGAGAGGCGAGGATATGCACTGCGCATGGCCACGGATCCCAGGCCCGCTGTGGGATTACATTAGACGACACTGCGAGGCGGGATCTCGGCCAGCGCGGACGCACAGGCGCAGCAAGACTGATACCAAATGATGTCAGAAGATGGGCAGCGCTAAGTGTGCCTGGCTCAGGGATAACATAACAGCGCAGGCTCCGGGACGGAATTAAACAATGCTGAGGAGCCGGGGCATGGCGCCAAGGGGGTAGGAATGACGGCTGTGCTGCGTCATATTACGAAGGAAAGTCCCACCTCCGGGATGGTCTCATGGTATCAGGGGACACATTTTATAAGTGTTTAGTTCTGTGTTTGCAAGGAGCATAATGAAAAGAGCCACCTTTTCCTTTTGCATCCTTTGTGCTGCACAAGCTGACTCTTTCAGCTACAAACACCTTGGGGGGGGTTAAAGGTTCCCTTTTGACTTTCTCCAATCAGGCTTCGGCCTACACTGTGTTCCTCTGCTCCTCCTGCTGTCCCTGGGCTCCAACACCGCTAGTTGGTGCCTGGAAGTGCTGTCCGCACAGTCAACACTTGCTGCCGTGTTATTGGGGTTCAGTAACGTCAGCTGCTCCCCTGCTGTGTGTGCTGCAATACCTCCTATCTGCTCCTCCTTCTGTCCCTGGGCTCCAACACCGCCTTTTGTTGCCTGGAAGTGCTGTCCGCACAGTCAACAGTCGCTCCTCTGTTATTGGGGTTCAGTAACGTCAGCTGTTCCCCAGCTGTGTGTGTGGCAATCCCTCCTCTCTCCTCCACCTCCTCCTCCTTCTGTCCCTGGGCTCCAACTCCGCTAGTTGTTGTCCGGAAGTGCTGTCTGCACAGAGCCAAACACCTCGCCAATGTGTTAGTGGGGTTCAGTAATGCCTGCTGCTCCCCTGCTGTGTATACGGCAACGTGTCATGCGACCGCCACGCAGGCACAACAACTTAAATTTAAGGGAACTCCCCCAGGCGTTTGTTACTGAAAGAGCCACCTTGTTCAGCAGTAATGATGCAAAAGGAAAAAGTGCCTCTTTTCGTGGTGCTCCTTGCACATGCTGAACCTAACACTTATGAAATGTGTCCCCTCACACCGTTAAACCGTCCGGTAGGTGGAACTTTCATTTGTCATGTGACGCAGCACAGCCGTCATTCTTACCCCCTTGGCACCATGCGCCGCCTCCTCAGCGTTGTTTGAATCTGTCCCGGAGCCTGCGCTGTTATGTTAGCCCTTGGCCAGGCACACTTAGCGCTGCCCGTCTTCTGACATTATTTGGTGTCAGGCTGGCTGCGCCTGTGCGGCCGCGCTGGACGAGATCCCGCCTCGTAGTGTCTTCTGATTTAATCCCACTGCGGGCCTGTGATCCATGGACATGCGCAGTGCATATCTTAACCTCCGCCTCTCACTCATCTCCCTACGCCTTATTCAGACCGTGCGCCGTCAGCTGATCCCTAATAGCATGCCACGGCCGTGACGCCGCACAGTCTGAAGAAGCCGTAGGGAGGGGAGTGAGAGGCGAGGATATGCACTGCTCATGCCCATGGATCACAGGTCCGCAGAGTGATTACATTAGATGACACAGTGAGGCGGGATCTTGGCCAGCGCGGCCACACAGGCGCAGCCAGCCTGACACCAAATTATGTCAGAAGACGGGCAGAGCAAAATGTGTGCATGGCCAAGGGCTAACATAACAGCGCAGGCTCCGGGACAGATTCAAACAACGCTGAGGAGGCGGCGCACGGCACCAAGGGGGTAAGAATGACGGCTGTGCTGCGTCACATGACAAATGAAAGTTCCACCTACCGGACGGTTTAACAGCGTGAGGGGACACATTTCATAAGTGTCAAGTTTAGCATTTGCAAGGACCATAATTAAAAGAGCTAAGTTTACCTTTTTCAGCATTAGTGCTGTACAAGATGGCTCCTTCAGCTACAAACGCCTTGGGGGGGGGGTTAAAGGTTCCCTTTCAACTTGCTCCAGTGCAGGCTTTGGCCTACACTCTGCTCTTCCTGCTGACCCTAGGCTCTAACACCGCCAGTTGGGGCCCAGAAGTGCTGGCTGCACAGAGCCAAACACCTTGCCAATGTGTCAGTGGGGTTCAGCAGCGCCAGCTGTTCCCCTGCTGTGTAACCGGCATCGTGTCCTGCAAAAGCCACGCAGACACAAGAACTGAAATTGAAGGGAACCTGTCCCCCCCAGGCGTTTGTATGTATAACAGCCACCGTGTACAGCAGTAATGCTGCATTTGTACAAGGTGGCTCACTAAGTTATTCTCCTTGCACACGTGGAATGAAACACGTCTAAAATGTGTCCCCTGAGACCATTAGGTGTAACTTTCCTTTGTAATGACACGCAGCGACCCCCTTGGAAGCGCAGCCCTTCTTCTGACATCATTGTTTGGCTGGCTGCGCCTCTGCGGCCGCCCTGCCCCACACAACGCCCCTCGGTGTCTTATTTATTTTGACTGCGAGAGTGTGATTGACGGGCATGAGCAGTGCATATCTTCGCCAGGCTGTCACTCAGCTCCTTCCGCCTTCTTCAGACTGTGCGGCTTCATGGCCGTGGCATGCAATAAGGGATCAGCTGACGCCGCACAGTCTGTAGCACGTGTAAGGACACGAGTGAGAGGCGAACATATGTACTGCGCAAGGCCATGAATCCCAGCCCCGCAGTGTGAAACAATGTAAAGACACTGCTGGGCTGGGATTCATGGGCATCGCGAACCGCACCAGACGACATGAAATGATGTCAGAAGACGGACAGCGCATGGCCAAGGGATAACGCAACAGCGCAGACTCCTGTACATCAAAATGCGATGCTCAGGAGGCCGCGCCAAGCACCAAGTAGGTATTTTTGCCACCTGTGCTGCGTCTCATTACGAGGGGAACTCCCTCCTCCAAGACAGTTTTGACTGTATGAGAGCCTAAATGTGGTACGTGTTTCACTCAGCGTGTGCAAGGAACAAAATTAAAAGAGCAACCTTTGACTTGGGCAGCATTACTGCTGCCCAAGGTGTGGCTCTTCTAGTTTGTAACACCTGAGGGGGGGTTAAAGGTTACCTTTAAAATTGGTTCAATTAGGCTTCGGCCTACACTCTGCTCCCTCTGCTCCTTCTGACCCTGGGCTCTAACAATGCCAGTTGGTGCCCGAAAGTGCTGGCTGCACAGAGCAAAACACTCGCCAATGTGTCAGTGGGGTTCAGCACCGCCAGCTGTTCCCCTGCTGTGTAGCCGGCAACGTGTCCTGCAACAGCCACGCAGACACAAAGCTGCCTCCAGTGCAGGCTTCGGCCTACACTCTGCTCCCACTGCTCCTCCTGCTGACCCCGGGCTCGAACACTGCCAGTTGGTGCCCCGAAGTGCTGGCTGCACAGATAAAAACACCCGCCACTCTGTCAGTGGGGTTCAGCACCGCCAGCTGTGCCCATGGTGTGTAGCCGGCAAAGTGTCCTGCAAAAGCCACGCAGACACAAAGCTGCCACCAGTGCAGGCTTCAGCCTACACTCTGCTGTTATGGTTCTCAATGGCAAGAGAACATAGCCCAGCATACATAGGAACTAGCTCTTGGAAGGATGGAAACTAAACTGACCATGAACTAAACCTGCCGCACAACTAACAGTAGCCAGGTAGCGTAGCCTGCGTTTTATCCCTAGACGCCCAGCGCCGGCCGGAGGACTAACTAATCCTGGCAGAGGAAAATATAGTCCTGGCTCACCTCTAGAGAAATTTCCCCGAAAGGCAGACAGAGGCCCCCACATATATTGGCGGTGATTTAAGATGAAAATGACAAACGTAGTATGAAAATAGGTTTAGCAAAATCGAGGTCCGCTTACTAGATAGCAGGAAGACAGAAAGGGTACTTTCATGGTCAGCTGAAAACCCTATCAATACACCATCCTGAAATTACTTTAAGACTCTAGTATTAACTCATAACATCAGAGTGGCAATTTCAGATCACAAGAGCTTTCCAGACACAGAAACGAAACTGCAGCTGTGAACTGGAACAAAATGCAAAAAACAAACAAGGACAAAAGTCCGACTTAGCTGGAAGTTGTCTGGTAGCAGGAACATGCACAGAAAGGCTTCTGATTATAATGTTGACCGGCATGGAAGTGACAGAGGAGCAAGGTTAAATAGCGACTCCCACATCCTGATGGGAACAGGTGAAAAGAGGGGATGATGCACACAAGTTCAATTCCACCAGTGGCCACCGGGGGAGCCCAAAATCCAATTTCACAACAGTACCCCCCCCTCAAGGAGGGGGCACCGAACCCTCACCAGAACCACCAGGGCGATCAGGATGAGCCCTATGAAAGGCACGGACCAGATCGGAGGCATGAACATCAGAGGCAGTCACCCAAGAATTATCCTCCTGACCGTATCCCTTCCATTTGACCAGATACTGGAGTTTCCGTCTGGAAACACGGGAGTCCAAGATTTTTTCCACAACGTACTCCAACTCGCCCTCAACCAACACCGGAGCAGGAGGCTCAACGGAAGGCACAACCGGTACCTCATACCTGCGCAACAATGACCGATGAAAAACATTATGAATAGAAAAAGATGCAGGGAGGTCCAAACGGAAGGACACAGGGTTAAGAATCTCCAATATCTTGTACGGGCCGATGAACCGAGGCTTAAACTTAGGAGAAGAAACCCTCATAGGGACAAAACGAGAAGACAACCACACCAAGTCCCCGACACAAAGCCGAGGACCAACACGACGACGGCGGTTGGCAAAAAGCTGAGTCTTCTCCTGGGACAACTTCAAATTGTCCACCACCTGCCCCCAAATCTGATGCAACCTCTCCACCACAGCATCCACTCCAGGACAATCCGAAGATTCCACCTGACCGGAGGAAAATCGAGGATGAAACCCCGAATTACAGAAAAAAGGAGACACCAAGGTGGCAGAGCTGGCCCGATTATTGAGGGCAAACTCCGCTAAAGGCAAAAAAGCAACCCAATCATCCTGATCTGCAGACACAAAACACCTCAAATATGTCTCCAAAGTCTGATTCGTCCGCTCGGTCTGGCCATTAGTCTGAGGATGGAAAGCAGACGAGAAAGACAAATCTATGCCCATCCTAGCACAGAATGCCCGCCAAAATCTAGACACGAATTGGGTTCCTCTGTCAGAAACGATATTCTCCGGAATACCATGCAAACGAACCACATTTTGAAAAAACAGAGGAACCAACTCGGAAGAAGAAGGCAACTTAGGCAGGGGAACCAAATGGACCATCTTAGAGAAACGGTCACACACCACCCAGATGACAGACATCTTCTGAGAAACAGGAAGATCCGAAATAAAATCCATCGAGATGTGCGTCCAAGGCCTCTTCGGGATAGGCAAGGGCAACAACAATCCACTAGCCCGAGAACAACAAGGCTTGGCCCGAGCACAAACGTCACAAGACTGCACAAAGCCTCGTACATCTCGTGACAGGGAAGGCCAACAGAAGGACCTTGCCACCAAATCCCTGGTACCAAAGATTCCAGGATGACCTGCCAACGCAGAAGAATGAACCTCAGAAATGACTTTACTGGTCCAATCATCAGGAACAAACAGTCTACCAGGTGGGCAACGATCAGGTCTATCCGCCAGAAAATCCTGCAAGGCCCGCCGCAGGTCTGGAGAAACGGCAGACAATATCACTCCATCCTTAAGGATACCTGTAGGTTCAGAATTACCAGGGGAGTCAGGCTCAAAACTCCTAGAAAGGGCATCCGCCTTAACATTCTTAGAACCCGGTAGGTATGACACCACAAAATTAAACCGAGAGAAAAACAACGACCAGCGCGCCTGTCTAGGATTCAGGCGTCTGGCGGACTCAAGATAAATTAAATTTTTGTGGTCGGTCAATACCACCACCTGATGTCTAGCCCCCTCAAGCCAATGACGCCACTCCTCAAAAGCCCACTTCATGGCCAAAAGCTCCCGATTCCCAATATCATAATTCCGCTCGGCGGGCGAAAATTTACGAGAAAAAAAAGCACAAGGTTTCATCACGGAGCAGTCGGAACTTCTTTGCGACAAAACCGCCCCAGCTCCGATTTCAGAAGCGTCGACCTCAACCTGAAAAGGAAGAGCAACATCAGGCTGACGCAACACAGGGGCGGAAGAAAAGCGGCGCTTAAGCTCCCGAAAGGCCTCCACAGCAGCAGGGGACCAATCAGCAACATCAGCACCCTTCTTAGTCAAATCAGTCAATGGTTTAACAACATCAGAAAAACCAGCAATAAATCGACGATAAAAGTTAGCAAAGCCCAAAAATTTCTGAAGACTCTTAAGAGAAGAGGGTTGCGTCCAATCACAAATAGCCCGAACCTTGACAGGATCCATCTCGATGGAAGAGGGGGAAAAAATGTATCCCAAGAAGGAAATCTTTTGAACCCCAAAAACGCACTTAGAACCCTTCACACACAAGGAATTAGACCGCAAAACCTGAAAAACCCTCCTGACCTGCTGGACATGAGAGTCCCAGTCATCCGAAAAAATCAGAATATCATCCAGATACACGATCATAAATTTATCCAAATAATCACGGAAAATGTCATGCATAAAGGACTGAAAGACTGAAGGGGCATTTGAAAGGCCAAAAGGCATCACCAAATACTCAAAGTGGCCCTCGGGCGTATTAAATGCGGTTTTCCACTCATCCCCCTGCTTAATTCGCACCAAATTATACGCCCCACGGAGATCTATCTTAGAGAACCACTTGGCCCCCTTTATGCGAGCAAACAAATCAGTCAGCAGTGGCAACGGATATTGATATTTAACCGTGATTTTATTCAAAAGCCGATAATCAATACACGGCCTCAAAGAGCCATCTTTCTTAGACACAAAGAAAAAACCGGCTCCTAAGGGAGATGACGAAGGACGAATATGTCCCTTTTCCAAGGACTCCTTTATATATTCTCGCATAGCAGCATGTTCAGGCACAGACAGATTAAATAAACGACCCTTAGGGTATTTACTACCCGGAATCAAATCTATGGCACAATCGCACTCCCGGTGCGGAGGTAATGAACCAAGCTTAGGTTCTTCAAAAACGTCACGATAGTCAGACAAGAATTCAGGAATCTCAGAGGGAATAGATGACGAAATGGAAACCAAAGGTACGTCCCCATGCATCCCCTTACATCCCCAGCTTAACACAGACATAGCGTTCCAGTCGAGGACTGGGTTATGAGATTGCAGCCATGGCAATCCAAGCACCAACACATCATGTAGATTATACAGCACAAGAAAGCGAATAATCTCCTGATGATCCGGATTAATTCGCATAGTTACTTGTGTCCAGTATTGTGGTTTATTACTAGCCAATGGGGTGGAGTCAATCCCCTTCAGAGGTATAGGAGTTTCAAGAGGCTCTAAATCATACCCACAGCGTTTGGCAAAGGACCAATCCATAAGACTCAAAGCGGCGCCAGAGTCGACATAGGCATCCGCGGTAATAGATGATAAAGAACAAATCAGGGTCACAGATAGAATAAACTTAGACTGAAAAGTGCCAATTGAAACTGACTTATCAAGCTTCTTAGTACGCTTAGAGCATGCTGATATAACATGAGTTGAATCACCACAATAAAAGCACAACCCATTTTTTCGTCTAAAATTCTGCCGTTCGCTTCTAGACAGAATTCTATCACATTGCATATTCTCTGGCGTCTTCTCAGTAGACACCGCCAAATGGTGCACAGGTTTGCGCTCCCGCAGACGTCTATCGATCTGGATAGCCATTATCATGGACTCATTCAGACCCGCAGGCACAGGGAACCCCACCATAACATCCTTAACGGCATCAGAGAGACCCTCTCTGAAATTCGCCGCCAGGGCGCACTCATTCCACTGAGTAAGCACAGATCAGTTACGGAATTTTTGGCAGTATATTTCAACTTCATCTTGCCCCTGAGATAGGGACATCAAGGCTTTTTCCGCCTGAAGCTCTAAATGAGGTTCCTCATAAAGCAACCCCAAGGCCAGAAAAAACGCATCCACATTGAGCAACGCAGGATCCCCTGGAGCCAATGCAAAAGCCCAATCTTGAGGGTCGCCCCGGAGCAAGGAAATCACAATCCTGACCTGCTGAGCAGGATCTCCAGCAGAGCGAGATTTCAGGGACAAAAACAACTTGCAATTATTTTTGAAATTTTGAAAGCAAGATCTATTCCCCGAGAAAAATTCAGGCAAAGGAATTCTAGGTTCAGATATAGGAACATGAACAACAAAATCTTGTAAATTTTGAACTTTCGTGGTGAGATTATTCAAACCTGCAGCTAAACTCTGAATATCCATTTTAAACAGGTGAACACAGAGCCATTCCAGGATTAAAAGGAGAGAGAGAGAGGAAGGCTGCAATATAGGCAGACTTGCAAGTGATTCAATTGAAAGCACACTCAGAACTGAAGGAAAAAAAAAAAAAAAAAAAAAAATTTTCAGCAGACTTCTTTTTTCTCTCCTTTCTCTGCCAATTAATTTAACCCTTTGTGGGCCGGTCAAACTGTTATGGTTCTCAATGGCAAGAGAACATAGCCCAGCATACATAGGAACTAGCTCTTGGAAGGATGGAAACTAAACTGACCATGAACTAAACCTGCCGCACAACTAACAGTAGCCGGGTAGCGTAGCCTGCGTTTTATCCCCAGACGCCCAGCGCCGGCCGGAGGACTAACTAATCCTGGCAGAGGAAAATATAGTCCTGGCTCACCTCTAGAGAAATTTCCCCGAAAGGCAGACAGAGGCCCCCACATATATTGGCGGTGATTTAAGATGAAAATGACAAACGTAGTATGAAAATAGGTTTAGCAAAATCGAGGTCCGCTTACTAGATAGCAGGAAGACAGAAAGGGTACTTTCATGGTCAGCTGAAAACCCTATCAATACACCATCCTGAAATTACTTTAAGACTCTAGTATTAACTCATAACATCAGAGTGGCAATTTCAGATCACAAGAGCTTTCCAGACACAGAAACGAAACTGCAGCTGTGAACTGGAACAAAATGCAAAAAACAAACAAGGACAAAAGTCCGACTTAGCTGGAAGTTGTCTGGTAGCAGGAACATGCACAGAAAGGCTTCTGATTACAATGTTGACCGGCATGGAAGTGACAGAGGAGCAAGGTTAAATAGCGACTCCCACATCCTGATGGGAACAGGTGAACAGAGGGGATGATGCACACAAGTTCAATTCCACCAGTGGCCACCGGGGGAGCCCAAAATCCAATTTCACAACACTCTGCTCCCTCTCCTCCTGCTGACCCTGGGCTCTAACACCGCCAGTTGGTGCCCGGTAGTGCTAGCTGCACAGAGAAAAACACCAGCCAATGTGTCAGTGGGGTTCAGCAGAGCCAGCTGTTCCCCTGCTGTGTAGCCGGCATCGTGTCCTGCAAAAGCCACGCAGACACAAGAACTGAAATTGAAGGGAACCTGTCCCCCCCCAGGTGTTTGTATGTATAACAGCCACCTTGTACAGCAGTAATGCTGCATTTGTACAAGGTAGCTCACTAAGTTATTCTCCTTGCACACGCCGAACGTAACACGTCTAAAATGTGTCCCCTGAGACCAATAAACCGTCCCTGAGGTGTGACTTTCCTTTGTAATGACACGCTGCAACCCCCTTGGTAGCGCTGCCCGTCTTCTGACATCATTGTTTGGCTGGCTGCGAATCTGCGGCCGCCCTGCCCGACACAACGCCCCTCAGTGTCTTATTTATTTTGACTGCGAGGGTGTGATTGACGGGCATGAGCAGTGCATATCTTCGCCAGGCTGTCACTCAGCTCCTTCTGCCTTCTTCAGACTGTGCGGCTTCATGGCCGTGGCATGCGATAAGGGATCAGCTGACGCCGCACAGTCTGAAGCAGGTGTAAGGACCCGAGCGAGAGGCGAACATATGTACTGCGCAAGGCCATGAATCCCAGCCCCGCAGTGTGAAACACTGTAAAGGCACTGCGGGGCTGGGATTCATGGTCATCACGAACCGCAGCGGCCGACATTAAATGATGTCAGAAGACGGGCAGCGCTAACAGCGCAAGGCCAAGGGATAACACGACAGCGCAGACTCCTGTACAGCAAATAACGACGTTCAAGAGGCCGCGCCCAGCACCAAGGTGGGATTCTTGACATCTGTGCTGTGTCTCATTAAGAAGGAAACTCCCGCCTCCAAGACAGTTTTGATTGTTTAAGGGGCTAAATGTCATACGTGTTTCATTCAGCGTGTGCAAGGAACAGAATTTAAAAGAGCAACCTTTGACTTGTGCAGCATTACTGCTGCCCAAGGTGTGGCTCTTCTAGTTTGTAACCCCTGAGGGGGGTTAAAGGTTACCTTTAAAATTGGTTCAATTAGGCTTCGGCCTACACTCTGCTCCTCCCGCAGAGCCTGGGCTCTAACACCGCCAGTTGGTGCCTGGAAGTGCTGGCTGCACAGAACAAAACACCCGCCACTCTGTCAGAGGGGTTCAGCACCGCCAGCTGTTCCCCTGCTGTGTAGCCGGCAACGTGTCCTGCAACAGCCACGCAGACACAACAGACCTACAAATGCCTCCAGTGCAGGCTTCGGCCTACACTCTGCTCCCTCTGCTCCTCCTGCTGACCCCGGGCTCTAACACCGCCAGTTGGTGCCCCGAAGTGCTGGCTGCACAGAGAAAAACACCCGCCACTCTGTCAGTGGGGTTCAGCACCGCCAGCTGTTCCCCTGCTGTGTAGCCGGCAACGTGTCCTGCAAAATCCACGCAGACACAAAGCTGCCACTAGTGCAGGCTTTGGCCTACACTCTGCTCCCTCTCCTCCTGCTGACCCTGGGCTCTAACACCGCCAGTTGGTGCCCGGTAGTGCTAGCTGCACAGAGAAAAACACCAGCCAATGTGTCAGTGGGGATCAGCAATGCCAGCTGTTCCCCTGCTGTGTAGCCGGCATCGTGTCCTGCAAAAGCCACGCAGACACAAGAACTGAAATTGAAGGGAACCTGTCCCCCCCCAGGCGTTTGTATGTATAACAGCCACCTTGTACAGCAGTAATGCTGCATTTGTACAAGGTAGCTCACTAAGTTATTCTCCTTGCACACGCCGAACGTAATACGTCTAAAATGTGTCCAGTGAGACCATTAAACCGTCCCTGAGGTGTGACTTTCCTTTGTATTGACACGCTGCAACCCCCTTGGTAGCGCTGCCCGTCTTCTGACATCATTGTTTGGCTGGCTGCGCCTCTGCGGCCGCCCTGCCCGACACAACGCCCCTCAGTGTCTTATTTATTTTGACTGCGAGGGTGTGATTGACGGGCATGAGCAGTGCATATCTTCGCCAGGCTGTCACTCAGCTCCTTCCGCCTTCTTCAGACTGTGCGGCTTCATGGCCGTGGCATGCAATAAGGGATCAGCTGACGCCGCACAGTCTGAAGCAGGTGTAAGGACCCGAGCGAGAGGCGAACATATGTACTGCGCAAGGCCATGAATCCCAGCCCCGCAGTGTGAAACACTGTAAAGGCACTGCGGGGCTGGGATTCATGGTCATCGCTAGGGTTGAGCGAAACGGGTCGATCATTTTCAAAAGTCGCCGACTTTTGGCTAAGTCGGCGTCTCATGAAACCCGATCCGACCCCTGCGCTTGTCGGCCATGCGGTACGCGACTTTCGCGCCAAAGTCGCGTTTCAATGACGCGAAAAGCGCCATTTCTCAGCCAATGAAGGTGAACGCAGAGTGTGGGCAGCGTGATGACATAGATCCTGGTCCCCACCATCTTAGAGAAGGGCATTGCAGTGATTGGCTTGCTGTCTGCGGCGTCACAGGGGCTATAAAGGGGCGTTCCCGCCGACCGCCATCTTACTGCTGCTGATCTGAGCTTAGGGAGAGGTTGCTGCCGCTTCGTCAGAAGCAGGGAGAGCGTTAGGCAGGGTCCACTAACCACCAAACCGCTTGTGCTGTAGCGATTTCCACTGTCCAACACCACCTTCGGTGTGCAGGAACAGTGGAAGCTTTTTTTTTTTTTTTTTTTCCTCAGCGCTGTAGCTCATTGGGCTGCCCTAGAAGGCTCCGTGATAGCTGTATTGCTGTGTGTACGCCACTGTGGAAACCAACTGCTTTTTTCAAAGCACATATCCTCTTGTTCCTTTCTGCACAGCTATCTTTTTTGTTTGTCCACACTTTTTATTTAATTTGTGCATCAGTCCACTCCTATTGCTGCCTGCCATACCTGGCTTAGATTACTGCAGGGAGATAGTAATTGTAGGACAGTCCCTGTTTTTTTTTTTTTTGTGGGAGATTAAGATTGGCATTTCTGCTACAGTGCCATCCCTGTGTGTGCCATCTCTCACTGAGTGGGCCATAGAAAGCCTATTTATTTTTTCCGTGATTTGTGTTCTAAATTCTACCTCAACACAAAAACACTACATCAATCAGTGGTAGAAAAATATTGGCCTCAGTCAGGGCTTGTGTGCCACTGCTGTGTGTGCTATCTCTCATTCAGTGGGCTATAGAAAGCCTATTTATTTATTTTTTTTTTCTTATTATTTGGTTTCTAAAGTCTCCCTGAAAAAAAAAAAAAAAAAAAAAACAGTGGGAGAGTAATATTGCCCTTTCAGCTTGTGTGCCAGTCTTGACTCCTGGGTGTGCCACCTCTCTCATTCAGTGGGCCATAGAAAGCATTTTTTTTTTCCTTGATTTGTGTTCTAAAATCTACCTCAACACAAAAACACTACATCAATCAGTGGTAGAAAAATATTGGCCTCAGTCAGGGCTTGTGTGCCACTGCTGTGTGTGCTATCTCTCATTCAGTGGGCTATAGAAAGCCTATTTATTTATTTATTTTTTTTCTTATTATTTGGTTTCTAAAGTCTCCCTGAAAAAAAAAACAAAAAAAAAAAAACAGTGGGAGAGTAATATTGCCCTTTCAGCTTGTGTGCCAGTCTTGACTCCTGGGTGTGCCACCTCTCTCTCATTCAGTGGGCCATAGAAAGCCTATTTATTTTTTTGGTTTTTTTAATATTATTTGGTTTCTAAAGTCTCCCTGAAAAAAAAAAAAACATAAAAAAACAGTGGGAGAGTAATATTGCCCTTTCAGCTTGTGTGCCAGTCTTGACTCCTGGGTGTGCCACCTCTCTCATTCAGTGGGCCATAGAAAGCCTATTTTTTTTTTTTTTTTAATATTATTGGGTTTCTAAAGTCTCCCTTAAAAAACAAAAAATACATAAAAAAACAGTGGGAGAGTAATATTGCCCTTTCAGCTTGTGTGCCAGTCTTGACTCCTGGGTGTGCCACCTCTCTCTCTCATTCAGTGGGCCATAGAAAGGCTATTTATTTTTTTGGTTTTTTTAATATTATTTGGTTTCTAAAGTCTCCCTGAAAATAAAAAAAAAAAAACTTAAAAAAACAGTGGGAGAGTAATATTGCCCTTTCAGCTTGTGTGCCAGTCTTGACTCCTGGGTGTGCCACCTCTCTCTCTCATTCAGTGGGCCATAGAAAGGCTATTTATTTTTTTGGTTTTTTTTAATATTATTTGGTTTCTAAAGTCTCCCTGAAAAAAAAAAAAAAATAAATTAGGTGGGAGATTAATATTGACATTAGTGCTTGAGTGACAGTCCTGCGTGTGTGTCATCTCTGTGATTTTGTGCCACAGAAAACAGAGTGTGTAACATTGTGCCTGATTTTCCTTGTGGTCTCACCAACCTGTTAAGGGATATTGAAATCATACTGAAGTTATAGCTCACTGTGTAAGTTGTTTGACAGCAACAAATAAAGTTACTTTGGTTAAGATTTTAAAACAATGAGGAAGTCTGGTGCAAGAGGTCGTCGTGGGCGTTCATTGTCAGCTGGTAATGATGGTAGTGGTAGTGGAGCATCAGGTGGTCGTGGGGATAAAAATATTCCACCTAAGTCTGGAGCTGTGGAGCCAGTTTCGTCGTCAGGCTACACAAGGCCTCGAACGCTCTCTTTTCTGGGAGTAGGAAAACCGCTTTTAAAGGCGGAGCAGCAACAGCAAGTTTTGGCTTACATTGCAGACTCAGCCTCTAGCTCTTTTGCCTCCTCTTCCGAAACTGGTAAATGTAAAAGCAGCGCGTCGCTTGTGGATGTTCACGGTCAGGGACAAGTCGCTTCCTTGTCCTCCTCAGCAAAAACTACAACAAGAGAGAAGGATGCAGCAGGCGACACAACGGGTCACTCCATGGAGCTCTTTACACATACCGTCCCTGGCTTAGAAAGTGAAACATTTAACAGGCCATGCCCATTACAAGTATATTCTGACATGGAGTGCACTGATGCACAGCCACAGCCAGAGTACTATGCTGCTCCTTTGACTCAGACCACCACATTGCCCTCTCAGGGTACAGATCCACAATCAGACCCTGATGAGACTATGTTGCCCCGCCACGAACGCTATACCACCGACCGACACAGTGACACAGACGAAGTTGCACACGAGCTCGAAGAGGAGGTAATAGATGACCCAGTTATTGACCCCGATTGGCAGCCATTGGGGGAACAGGGTGCAGGCGGCAGTAGTTCAGAAGCGGAGGTGGAGGAGGGGCCGCAGCAGGCATCAACATCGCAACAGGTTCCATCTGCCGGGCCCGTATCTGGCCCAAAACGCGTGTCAAAGCCAAAACCTGTTGGAGGACAGCGTGGCCATCCGGTTAAAGCTCAGTCTGCAATCCCTGAAAAGGGATCCGAGTCTAGGAAGAGTGCAGTCTGGCATTTTTTTAAACAACATCCAACTGATCAGCGCAAAGTCATCTGTCAAAAATGTTCAACTAGCTTAAGCAGAGGTCAGAATCTGAAAAGTCTAAATACTAGTTGCATGCATAGACACTTAACCACCATGCATTTTCAAGCCTGGACTAACTACCAAACGTCCCTTAAGGTTGTAGCACCCTCGGCCAATGAAGCTAGTCAGCAACGCAACATCCCTTCCGTCACTGTAAGGCCACCATTTTCCGCACCACCGGCAGTATCTGTGCAGGTTTCTTTGCCAGCCAAAAGCAGTCAGGGTCAGGGAACCACCAGTTTTGTAGGAGGAAATATTGCATCTAGGGCACCGGCGGAAACAATACCGTCTCCAACCGTCTCTCAGTCTGCCATGTACACCGGCACACCCGAAAGTTCCACGATCTCCAGCTCTCCAGTCCAGCTCACCCTACATGAGACTCTGGTTAGAAAAAGGAAGTACTTATCCTCGCATCCGCGTACACAGGGTTTTAACGCCCACATAGCTAGACTAATCTCGTTAGAGATGATGCCCTACCGGTTAGTTGAAAGCGAAGCTTTCAAAGCCCTGATGGAGTACGCTGAACCACGATACGAGCTACCCAGTCGACACTTTTTTTCCAGAAAAGCCATCCCAGCCCTGCACCAGCATGTTAAACAGCGCATCGTCCATGCACTCAGGCAATCTGTGAGTACAAAGGTGCACCTGACTACAGATGCATGGACCAGTAGGCATGGCCAGGGACGTTATGTGTCCATCACGGCACACTGGGTGAATGTGGTGGATGCAGGGTCCACAGGCGACATCAATTTAGGGACAGTTGTGCCTAGCCCACGGTCTAGGAAACAGTTGGCTGTAGGCGTTCGCACCCCCTCCTCCTCCTCCTCCTCGTCCTCCTGCAGAAGCTACAGCTCTTCCACAGAACGCAGTCTGCCAACCACTCCATCGGCAGATGACACTGTTGCACACCAGTTGTCCCATTATGGGCCAGCTACTGCCAAGCGTCAGCAGGCTGTATTGGCTATGAAGTGTTTGGGCGACAACAGACACACCGCGGAAGTTCTATCCGAGTTCTTGCAACAAGAAACGCAGTCGTGGCTGGGCACAGTAGATCTTGAGGCAGGCAAGGTAGTGAGTGATAACGGAAGGAATTTCATGGCTGCCATCTCCCTTTCCCAACTGAAACACATTCCTTGCCTGGCTCACACCTTAAACCTGGTGGTGCAGTGCTTATTGAAAACTTATCCTGGGTTCTCCGACCTGCTCCTCAAAGTGCGTGCACTTTGCTCACATATCCGACGTTCGCCTGTACACGCCAGCCGTATGCAGACCTATCAGCGGTCTTTGAACCTTCCCCAGCATCGCCTAATCATAGACGTTGCAACAAGGTGGAACTCAACACTGCACATGCTTCAGAGACTGTGCGAACAGAGGCGTGCTGTTATTTATTTGTGGGAGGATACACGGGCAGGCAGTAGGATGGCAGACATGGAGTTGTCAGGTGTGCAGTGGTCTAAGATACAAGACATATGTCAAGTCCTTCAGTGTTTTGAGGAATGCACACGGCTGGTTAGTGCAGACAACGCCGTAATAAGCATGAGCATCCCCCTAATGCGTCTGCTGATGCAAAGTTTGACGCACATAAAGGAGCAGGCGTCTGCACCAGAGGAAGAGGAAAGCCTTGATGACAGTCAGCCATTGTCTGGTCAGGGCAGTGTACAGGACGAGGTAGCGGGCGAAGAGGAGGTGGAGGACGAGGAGGATGATGGGGATGAGTATATTTTTAATGCCGAACCTTTCCCGGGGGCACAGGAAATTGGTTGCGTGTCACGGCCGGGTTCTGGTTTTTTGAGGGACACAAGTGACGTAGATTTGCCTGCAACTGCCCCTCAACCAATCACAACCGGAGATTTGACAACTGGAACTTTGGCCCACATGGCGGATTATGCCTTACGTATCCTAAAAAGGGACACACGCATTACGAAAATGATGAACGATGACGATTACTGGTTGGCCTGCCTCCTTGATCCACGCTATAAAGGCAAATTGCAAAATATTATGCCACATGAGAACTTGGAACTAATATTAGCAACCAAACAATCAACTCTTGTTGACCGTTTGCTTCAGGCATTCCCAGCACACAGCGCACGTGATCGTTCTCACACGAGCTCCAGGGGGCAGCAGACTAGGAGTGTTAGGGGTGCACACATCAGAAGTGGCGTTGGACAGAGGGGTTTTCTGACCAGGTTGTGGAGTGATTTTGCTATGACCGCAGACAGGACAGGTACTGCTGCATCAATTGAAAGTGACAGGAGACAACATTTGTCCAGTATGGTTACTAACTATTTTTCATCCCTTATCGATGTTCTCCCTCAACCGTCATTCCCATTTGATTACTGGGCCTCCAAATTAGACACCTGGCCAGAATTGGCAGAATATGCATTGCAGGAGCTTGCTTGCCCGGCAGCAAGTGTCCTATCAGAAAGAGTATTCAGTGCTGCAGGTTCAATATTAACCGAAAAAAGGACTCGTCTGGCTACCCAAAATGTTGACGATCTAACATTCATTAAAATGAACCACAACTGGATTTCGAAATCTTTTGCCCCACCTTGCCCGGCCGACACCTAGCTTTCCTATGAAAAGCTCTTGCCTGTGAATTACTTTTCTAATGTCTAATTTGCTGCAGCTGATTGTACAGCATACGACATGTTTACACCTCCCTAAATGGCAAAACTCCCCACACGGGGCCGTGGTATCGCGACTTGGCGCAAGCACCCGTGAGACTGCTGTTTGTCTGAAGAGGTGGGTGTGCTCGCTTTTGGTTGACGGCATTGCTACTGGGTCCCTCATAGTACAATGTAGTGTCTCTGGTGGTGGTGGTGCGCACCCAACGTCAGACACACCGTTGTAACATGAGGGGCCCTGGGGCGGTCCCGCCGGCCTCAAGAGAGTTCCCCCCTACCCCAGCTCAAAATGTGCTCTACCACGTGCAAAATTATGTCGCACAGCTCCACCAATCTTTAGTCTATTCGCTGACATCATTCAATGTCTGGCACTGACAATACAAATTTGTAGACATCTATGATGCAACTTAAAGTAGTCTGTGTCTGTGTCCTATATTGGCACCATTAAATAGTTACTGCCAAATTACTATGTCAGAAACTCAGTAGATGAGCCCACCCCTGTACCTAAGTATGCCACCTTTTTTTTTGTTTTGGTTGTTTTGCGAGACATTAACATCTATTTATATTTTGGGAGTACTGGGACAGACACTCCTTGCACTACTCCTCCACTGACCACCAAGCTGCCTGTGTATCCATGTAACCGCTGTAAAGCTGCCATGAGCCTATTGTTTGTTATTTTAGGCCTTTGATAGCCTGTCTGCGGTCCCTACTTTAAATACTCCTCCACTCATCACCAGCTGCCTGCCCGTGTATCCATGTAACCGCTGTAAAACTGCCATGAGCCTATTGTTTGTTATTTTAGGCCTTTGATAGCCTGTCTGCGGTCCCTACTTTAAATACTCCTCCACTCACCACCAAGCTGCCTGTGTATCCATGTAACCGCTGTAAAACTGCCATGAGCCTATTGTTTGTTATTTTAGGCCTTTGATAGCCTGTCTGCGGTCCCTACTTTAAATACTCCTCCACTCATCACCAGCTGCCTGCCCGTGTATCCATGTAACCGCTGTAAAACTGCCATGAGCCTATTGTTTGTTATTTTAGGCCTTTGATAGCCTGTCTGCGGTCCCTACTTTAAATACTCCTCCACTCATCACCAGCTGCCTGCCCGTGTATCCATGTAACCGCTGTAAAACTGCCATGAGCCTATTGTTTGTTATTTTAGGCCTTTGATAGCCTGTCTGCGGTCCCTACTTTAAATACTCCTCCACTCACCACCAAGCTGCCTGTGTATCCATGTAACCGCTGTAAAACTGCCATGAGCCTATTGTTTGTTATTTTAGGCCTTTGATAGCCTGTCTGCGGTCCCTACTTTAAATACTCCTCCACTCATCACCAGCTGCCTGCCCATGTATCCATGTAACCGCTGTAAAACTGCCATGAGCCTATTGTTTGTTATTTTAGGCCTTTGATAGCCTGTCTGCGGTCCCTACTTTAAATACTCCTCCACTCATCACCAGCTGCCTGCCCGTGTATCCATGTAACCGCTGTAAAACTGCCATGAGCCTATTGTTTGTTATTTTAGGCCTTTGATAGCCTGTCTGCGGTCCCTACTTTAAATACTCCTCCACTCACCACCAAGCTGCCTGCCCGTGTATCCATGTAACCGCTGTAAAACTGCCATGAGCCTATTGTTTGTTATTTTAGGCCTTCGAAGCCTGTCTGCGGTCCCTCCTTACACTAGGCCTCCACTGACCAGACCACTGCTGCCCGTGTACCCCTGGAACCAATTTTAAAGTGCCTACAGCCAGCCCATTTTATTGTGTTAGGCCTTCGAAGCCTGTCTGCGGTCCCTCCTTCCACTAGGCCTCCACTGACCAGACCACTGCTGCCCGTGTACCCCTGGAACCAATTTTAAAGTGCCTACAGCCAGCCCATTTTATTGTGTTAGGCCTTCGAAGCCTGTCTGCGGTCCCTCCTTCCACTAGGCCTCCACTCACCAGACCACTGCTGCCCGTGTGCCCCTGGAACCAATTTTAAAGTGCCTACAGCCAGCCCATTTTATTGTGTTAGGCCTTCGAAGCCTGTCTGCGGTCCCTCCTTCCACTAGGCCTCCACTGACCAGACCACTGCTGCCCGTGTACCCCTGGAACCAATTTTAAAGTGCCTACAGCCAGCCCATTTTATTGTGTTAGGCCTTCGAAGCCTGTCTGCGGTCCCTCCTTCCACTAGGCCTCCACTGACCAGACCACTGCTGCCCGTGTACCCCTGGAACCAATTTTAAAGTGCCTACAGCCAGCCCATTTTATTGTGTTAGGCCTTCGAAGCCTGTCTGCGGTCCCTCCTTCCACTAGGCCTCCACTGACCAGACCACTGCTGCCCGTGTACCCCTGGAACCAATTTTAAAGTGCCTACAGCCAGCCCATTTTATTGTGTTAGGCCTTCGAAGCCTGTCTGCGGTCCCTCCTTCCAATAGGCCTACACTGACAAAGGTACACCTGACAACAGACACGTGGACCTGTAGGCATGGCCACGGAAGGTTACGTGTCCTTTGTGGCTCAATGGGTTAATGTATTGGATGCATGGTCCACACAGGGGACAGCCTGCTAAGTCTGTATGCAGTCCCTAATTCAAGTTGTCCTCAACTGAATAAAGCTGAGCTTCTACCTTCTGGCTCTCATTAAGTGTTTTTTAAAAAACAAAATGGTGGTTAGGGCCTACTAACGGCTTCTGCCCCTCCCTGGTGTTGCCCTCAACTGAATAAAGCTGAGCTTCTACCTTCCGGCTCTGATTAACTGCTGTTTTTAAACACATTGCTGGTTCCGGCCTACTAACGGTGTCTGCCCCTGCCTGGTGTTGCCCTCAACTGAATAAAGCTGAGCTTCAACCTTCTGGCTCTCATTAAGTGTTTTTTAAAAAACAAAATGGTGGTTCCGGCCTACTAACGGTGTCTGCCCCTGCCTGGTGTTGCCCTCAACTGAATAAAGCTGAGCTTCAACCTTCTGGCTCTCATTAAGTGTTTTTTAAAAAACAAAATGGTGGTTAGGGCCTACTAACGGCTTCTGCCCCTCCCTGGTGTTGCCCTCAACTGAATAAAGCTGAGCTTCTACCTTCCAGCTCTGATTAACTGCTGTTTTTAAACACATTGCTGGTTCCGGCCTACTAACGGTGTCTGCCCCTGCCTGGTGTTGCCCTCAACTGAATAAAGCTGAGCTTCAACCTTCTGGCTCTCATTAAGTGTTTTTTAAAAAACAAAATGGTGGTTCCGGCCTACTAACGGTGTCTGCCCCTGCCTGGTGTTGCCCTCAACTGAATAAAGCTGAGCTTCAACCTTCTGGCTCTCATTAAGTGTTTTTTAAAAAACAAAATGGTGGTTAGGGCCTACTAACGGTGTCTGCCCCTCCCTGGTGTTGCCCTCAACTGAATAAAGCTGAGCTTCAACCTTCTGGCTCTCATTAAGTGTTTTTTAAAAAACAAAATGGTGGTTAGGGCCTACTAACAGTGTCTGCCCCTCCCTGGTGTTGTCCTCAACTGAACAAAGCTGAGCTTCCACATTCTGGCTTTCGGCCTATACTATCAGATATTAAACTGCATTTGGCCTACTAGTGTGGTTAGGCCCTTGAAACAGTGTCTGCTGCTCTTGGGTTTGCTACTCCACTGAACAAAGCAATGCCGCCTGTTTAGTCCTGTTACCAGTTTTGATCTGCATTTAGCCTACTTTATTCTTTGGCCCTATATCTGTTTCCTCATCATCCTGCCCATTGCCCAGCCACTGCTAGATGAGTCTGCTGGTACATTGACCTAGACCACTACATTCCCCTTGTACTCTACACAGCCAGAATCTGACCCTGCTGAAAGTAAGGTTCCCCTTCCCGCATATTATACCACCTTACACAGGGACAAAGAGGAAGGTGCAGATGAAAGTGCAGGTTCCTTCATCAGGTGGGGGGGCATACTCGTTGGCGATGTCACTGGCACAGGGCCACTCAGAGTACGCAAAAGTGTCGCTGCTGGTGGGAGGCGCCCCCGCCATGCAAACACACCGCCGTACTTTGAGGGGCCCTGTGCCAGTGCCAATGCGAACGAGTGGCCCCCCCCTGCTTGCTCAGGATCACAGCACTTGCAACGTTGAAATACTTACCTCTCCCTGCTCCACCGCCATGACGTAGTCCATGTTTCCTGGGCCCACTAAAACCTTGAACCAGCCCTACCCCCACAACTTTTGCCAAATGACCACCAATTTCCAGTGCCCAACTATTATTATAAAGTTAATTAAGATTGACAAGCTTCAGAAAACAAGAATGGATGTTTTTGGCAGTAAAATGTGCACTGTAGGTGTTTTCCTGGCCTCCACTCACTGCCGGCTATGCTTCCCCATTGACTTGCATTGGGTTTCGTGTTTCGGTCGATCCCCGACTTTTAGCGATAATCGGCCGACTTCACTCGACTCGACTCTGGACTAAATCGGGTTTCACAAAACCAGACTCGATCTTAAAAAAATGAAAGTCGCTCAACCCTAGTCATCGCGAACCGCACCGGCCGACATTAAATGATGTCAGAAGACGGGCAGCGCTAATAGCGCAAGGCCAAGGGATAACACGACAGCGCAGACTCCTGTACAGCAAATAACGACGCTCAGGAGGCCGAACCCAGCACCAAGGTGGGATTCTCGACATCTGTGCTGTGTCTCATTAAGAAGGAAACTCCCGCTTCCAAGACAGTTTTGATTGTTTAAGGGGCTAAATGTCATACGTGTTTCATTCAGCGTGTGCAAGGAACAGAATTTAAAAGAGCAACATTTGACTTGTGCAGCATTACTGCTGCCCAAGGTGTGGCTCTTCTAGTTTGTAACCCCTGAGGGGGGGTTAAAGGTTACCTTTAAAATTGGTTCAATTAGGCTTCAGCCTACACTCTGCTCCTCCCGCAGAGCCTGGGCTCTAACATCGCCAGTTGGTGCCCGGAAGTGCTGGCTGCACAGAGCAAAACACCCGCCACTCTGTCAGTGGGGTTCAGCACCGCCAGCTGTTCCCCTGCTGTGTAGCCGGCAACGTGTCCTGCAACAGCCACGCAGACACAACAGACCTACAAATGCCTCCAGTGCAGGCTTCGGCCTACACTCTGCTCCCCCTGCTGACCCTTTGCTCCAACACCGCTAGTTGGGACTCTAGGAAGACAAGCTTGAATAGGTCCCCATCCTGGTTCCAGCACCGTCAGCTGGTTCCGGGCAGAGCCTTTGGCTTAGGTGCCTCCTTCTGGGTATCCGAGTTCCACCAACGTCAGGTGGTCCTTGATAGTGCTTTCAGGCACGGGTACCTCCTGCTTAGTAACCGGGTTCCAGTAACGTCAGCTGGTCCGCGGTAGTTCCATTGGCTTTTGGACCTTCGGCTACCCATCGGGGTTCCAGTACCGTCAGCTGGTTCTCGGCAGTGTCTTTTGCTCTTGTACCTTCTGCTCCCCATCCTGGTTCCAGTACCGTCAGCTGGTTCCGGGCAGAGCCTTTGGCTTAGGTGCCTCCCTCTGGGTATCCGAGTTCCACCAACGTCAGGTGGTCCTTGGTAGTGCTTTCAGGCACGGGTACCTCCTGCCTAGTAACCGGGTTCCAGTAACGTCAGCTGGTCCTCGGTAGTTCCATTGGCTCTTGGACCTTCGGCTACCCATCCGGGTTCCAGTACCGTCAGCTGGTTCTCGGCAGTGTCTTTTGCTCTTCTACCTTCTGCCCCCCATCCTGGTTCCAGTACCGTCAGCTGGTTCCGGGCAGAGCCTTTGGCTTAGGTGCCTCTGTTGTGATTCGGTTCGTGGGCTCCCCCGGTGGTCTCTTGTGGTACTGGTGTCCTGCAAGCTTTGCCTTCTCAGTTCACCTGTTCCTATCAGGATGTGGGAGTATCTTATTTAACCTTGCTCCTCAGTCATTCTAATGCTGGCCATCAATGTATCCAGATTCCAGAGTGATTCTGTTGCATGTTCCTGCTCCCAGTTTTCTGCTCAGCTAAGTTGGACACTTTAGTCCTTAAGTCTATTTTTGTATGTTTTGTCCAGTTTGCACTTATGTGAATCTCTGCAGCTGGAAGCTCTTGTTGGGCTGAAATTACCACTCCGGTGTCATGAGTTGTCACATGAGTTAAGGTAATTTCAGGATGGTGTTTTGAAGGGTTTTGCAGCTGACCGCGAAGTCCTCTGTTGTATATTTCTGCTATTTAGTTTGCGGGCCTCTCTGTGCTAAATCTGCTTTCATACTACGTGTGTCTTTTCATCTGCTCTCACCGTTATTATATGTGGGGGGCTGCTATCTCCTGTGGGGACATTCTCTGGAGGCAAGCCAGGACTGTGTTTTCTTCTACCAGGGGTAGTTAGTTCTCCGGCTGGCGCGCGGCATCTAGAGACAACGCAGGAATGCCCCCTGGCTACTTCTTTTTTGGGGTTCAGAAGATTTCTTTTTTGGGGTACATTTTTTCCCCCTCTTCTATTGAGATGGATCCTGTGAAGGTTCGGGCTATTTGTGACTGGACGCAACCGACTTCTCTTAAGGGCCTTCAGAAATTTTTGGGCTTTGCTAACTTTTATCGTCGATTCATAACTGGTTTTTCTAGCGTTGTCAGGCCTTTGACTGATTTGACTAAAAAGGGTGCTGATGTTGCAGATTGGTCTCCTGCTGCTGTGGAGGCCTTTCGGGAGCTTAAGCGCCGTTTTTCTTCTGCTCCGGTGTTGTGCCAGCCTGATGTTTCTCTTCCTTTTCAGGTGGAAGTTGATGCTTCCGAGATCGGAGCGGGGGCGGTTTTGTCGCAGAAAAGTTCAGATTGTTCAGTGATGAGACCTTGTGCGTTCTTTTCTCGAAAATTTTCGCCCGGCGAGCGAAATTATGACGTCGGTAATCGGGAGCTTTTGGCGATGAAGTGGGCATTCGAGGAGTGGCGTCATTGGCTTGAGGGTGCTAAACATCAGGTGGTGGTCTTGACTGATCACAAAAATTTGATTTATCTTGAGTCGGCCAGACGTCTGAATCCTAGACAGGCGCGCTGGTCGTTGTTTTTCTCCCGGTTTAATTTTGTGGTTTCGTATCTGCCAGGTACTAAGAATGTGAAGGTGGATGCCCTTTCTAGGAGTTTTGAACCTGATTCCCCTGGTGATTCTAAACCTACGGGTATACTTAAGGATGGGGTGATATTGTCTGCTGTCTTCCCAGACCTGCGACGTGCTTTACAAGAGTTTCAGGCGGATCGGCCTGATCGTTGTCCGCCTGGTAGATTGTTTGTGCCGGATGAGTGGACCAATAGAGTCATCTCGGAGGTTCATTCTTCTACGTTGGCAGGTCATCCGGGAATTTTTGGTACCAGAGATTTGGTGGCTAGGTCCTTCTGGTGGCCTTCCCTGTCTCGGGACGTGCGTACTTTTGTGCAGTCTTGCGATGTTTGTGCTCGGGCCAAGCCTTGTTGTTCTCGGGCTAGTGGGTTGTTGTTGCCCTTGCCTGTTCCTAAGAGGCCTTGGACACACATCTCTATGGATTTTATTTCTGATCTCCCTGTTTCTCAGAAGATGTCCGTCATTTGGGTGGTGTGTGACCGCTTTTCTAAGATGGTTCATTTGGTGCCCTTGCCCAAGCTGCCTTCCTCATCTGAGTTGGTGCCCCTGTTTTTTCAGAATGTGGTTCGGCTGCATGGTATTCCGGAGAATATCGTTTCCGACAGGGGATCCCAGTTTGTGTCCAGATTTTGGCGGGTGTTTTGTGCCAGGATGGGCATTGATTTGTCTTTTTCATCTGCATTTCATCCCCAGACAAATGGCCAGACGGAACGTACTAATCAGACCTTGGAGACTTATTTGAGGTGTTTCGTGTCTGCTGATCAGGATGACTGGGTCTCCTTTTTGCCGTTGGCTGAGTTTGCCCTTAATAATCGGGCCAGTTCTGCCACTTTGGTCTCCCCTTTCTTTTGCAATTCAGGGTTCCATCCTCGTTTTTCATCTGGTCAGGTGGAGTCTTCGGATTGTCCTGGAGTGGATACCATGGTGGATAGGTTGCATCGTATTTGGGGGCAGGTGGTGGACAATTTGGAGTTGTCCCAGGAGAGGACTCAACGTTTTGCTAATCGTCATCGTCGTGTTGGTCCTCGTCTTCGTGTTGGGGACTTGGTGTGGTTGTCCTCCCGTTTTGTCCCTATGAGGGTCTCTTCTCCTAAGTTTAAGCCTCGGTTCATCGGTCCTTATAAGATTTTGGAAATTCTTAACCCTGTGTCTTTTCGTTTGGACCTCCCAGCATCCTTTGCTATCCATAATGTCTTCCATCGGTCATTATTGCGGAGGTATGAGGTACCACTTGTGCCTTCTGTTGAGCCTCCTGCTCCTGTGCTGGTTGAGGGTGAATTGGAGTACGTGGTGGAGAAAATCTTGGACTCCCGTGTTTCCAGACGGAGACTTCAATATCTGGTGAAATGGAAGGGCTACGGTCAAGAGGATAATTCTTGGGTTACAGCTTCTGATGTTCATGCTTCTGATTTGGTCCGTGCCTTTCATAGGGCTCATCCAGATCGCCCTGGTGGTTCTTGTGAGGGTTCGGTGCCCCCTCCTTAAGGGGGGGGTACTGTTGTGATTCGGTTCGTGGGCTCCCCCGGTGGTCTCTTGTGGTACTGGTGTCCTGCAAGCTTTGCCTTCTCAGTTCACCTGTTCCTATCAGGATGTGGGAGTATCCTATTTAACCTTGCTCCTCAGTCATTCTAATGCTGGCCATCAATGTATCCAGAGTGATTCTGTTGCATGTTCCTGCTCCCAGTTTTCTGCTCAGCTAAGTTGGACACTTTAGTCCTTAAGTCTATTTTTGTATGTTTTGTCCAGTTTGCACTTATGTGAATCTCTGCAGCTGGAAGCTCTTGTTGGGCTGAAATTACCTCTCCGGTGTCATGAGTTGTCACATGAGTTAAGGTAATTTCAGGATGGTGTTTTGAAGGGTTTTGCAGCTGACCGCGAAGTCCTCTCTTGTATCTTTCTGCTATTTAGTTTGCGGGCCTCTCTGTGCTAAATCTGCTTTCATACTACGTGTGTCTTTTCATCTGCTCTCACCGTTATTATATGTGGGGGGCTGCTATCTCCTGTGGGGACATTCTCTGGAGGCAAGCCAGGACTGTGTTTTCTTCTACCAGGGGTAGTTAGTTCTCCGGCTGGCGCGCGGCATCTAGAGACAACGCAGTAATGCCCCCTGGCTACTTCTAGTGTGGTGTGTAGGTTTAGCATCGCGGTCAGCTCTAGTTTCCATCACCCGAGAGCTTGTCCGTTTATTCTATGCTTCTGATGTTTCCTTGCCATTGGAAACCATAACATGCCTCCCTCTGGGTATCCGAGTTCCACCAATGTCAGGTGGTCCTTGGTAGTGCTTTTAGGCACGGGTACCTCCTGCTTAGTAACCGGGTTCCAGTAATGTCAGCTGGTCCTCGGTAGTTCCATTGGCTCTTGGACCTTCGGGTAGCCATCCGAGTTCCAGTTCCATCAGCTGTTTCTCGGCATTTTCTCAGCCTTCTTGTACCTTCTGCTACATTTCCAAGTTCAAGACCCTAGAGACGATGACCCGGAAGACCACCCCTAAGATGACGACGACACCAGAGATGACAACCACTAAGATGACGACGACCCTGGAGACGATGACCCTGAAGACCACCCCGATGACGACGACCCCGGAGACGACGACCCTGGAGACGACGACAACATGGGAGACCGAGAAGCAGAAGAACAAGAGGCTGCAGAACAAAGAGCAGAAGAACATTAAGCATAACACTAAATATCAGAGCAAAAGATATTATCAAAATTATAAGCAGAAGAAGACTAAGCAGTGTATGGGGGTGAGTCCGTTCCTCCTCGTGGTGCCCCTGGATAAAGCCTGATGCTGCAGGCCAAACTGAACGCAGACAAATTTAACTCTTTTGTGACAGGCAGAAGGGAAGGTGTAATCTTCAAACTTTTATAGATAACAACTACGGGAATGCCTGTCACAAATAAGAATATGATGAAGAAGTTGAATATGAAGAAGAATAATAGTTAAATAAAAAGAATATGAACAATGTAAAAAAAAAAATTATAGGTAGAAGATGAAGAAGAAGATGAATAAGGTGAAGAAGAAGTTGATGTCAAAGATGCTGATGAAGAAGAAAGTGTGGGAGAAGTAAAAAAGAGGGTGAAGGGCGTGGAAGTAGTGAAACATCAATATCTGACAAAATAAAAAAAATCTTAACATAGTCAATATCTTTGTAACTCCGAACGTCTTTAAAAAAAATTAAAATTCCTGCTATTCTATTTGATTGGGCTAAACATCTATGCCTTTAATGTCTCCGCCACCTCCCCCAATACATCCTACATTATTCTTATTTGTTTTCCTTCATATAGAATGAACCTACAAGGAAAAAAAGGGTTTATTTTAATTCTGATATTTTCGTCCCATTGACTTGCATTGGGATCGGGTATCGGAATCGGCGAGATCCGATACTTTGCCGGTCTCGGCCGATACGGCCGATACTTTCCGATACCGATACTTTCTGATATCAGAAGGTATCGCTCAACACTAGTGCCTTTCATTTGGCTTGTCCGGATCGGCCTGGGGGCTCTGGTGAGGGTTCGGTGACCCCTCCTCAAGCGGGGGTACTGTTGTGAATTCTGCTCTTGGGCTCCCTCCGGTTGTTGTAAGTGGTAGCGCTGCTGTCTCTGAATCACAGCATTTATCAGGTGTTTTCACTTTTTGCAATTTGGACAGGGCTATTTATTCTTGCTTCACTCTTTAGTCAGTGCCAGTTGTCCACTGTTCCTGGAGGATTCACATCCCTGCCTGGTCTCTTCTGCTTTGCAGTTCTTTTCAACAAAGATAAGTTCTGGCCTTGATTTTGCTGTCCACATGTTGTGGTCTTATTTTTCAGTTCCTTTCTATGTTTTGTCTTGTCCAGCTTGGTCTGTATTAGGATTTTTTTAGCCAAGCTGGTATTTCTGGAGATGCAGATATACCCTCCATATCTTTAGTTAGCTGTGGAGTTGTTGTATTTTCTGTGGTGGATATTTTCTAGTGTTTTAATGCTGACCGCATAGTACTCTGTCCTGTCATTTCTATTTAGCTAGAGGTGGCCTCCTTTGCTAAATTCTCATTTCAGTCTGTGTATGTTTTTCCCTCTCCTCTCACAGTCAATATTTGTGGGGGGCTGCCTGTTCTTTGGGGATTTTCTCTGAGGCAAGATAGTTTTCCCTTTTCTATCTCTAGGAGTAATTAGTCCTCCGGCTGTGTCGAGATGTCTAGGGAGCGCTAGGTACATTCCACGGCTACTTCTAGTTGCGGTGTTAGGTTCAGGGTCTGCGGTCAGTAAAGGTACCACCTTCTCCAGAGTACGTCCCATGCTGCTCTTAGGCCACCAGATCATAACAGGCTACTCTGCTGACGTGCAGACACTGCTCCTAGGCCCAAAACCCCAAAACTATTAACTGGATTAGATGCAGTAAAAATTGAGATACACAGGCGGTGTAGCTAGCTTCACAGGCGGGCTACTCTGCTGACGTGCAGACACTGCTCCTAGGCCCAAAATCCCCAAACTATTAACTGGATTAGATGCAGTAATAATTAAGATACACAGGCGGTATAGTTTGTTTAACAGGTGGGCTACTCTGCTGACGTTCAGACACTGTTCCTAGGCATAAAACCCCAAAACAATTAACTGGATTAGATGCAGTAAAAATTGAGATACACAGGCTGTGTAGCTAGCTTCACAGGCGGGCTGCTCTGCTGACGTGCAGACACTGCTCCTAGGCCCAAAACCCCAAAACTATTAACTGGATTAGATGCAGTAAAAATTGAGATACACAGGCGGTGTAGCTAGCTTCACAGGTGGGCTACTCTGCTGACATGCAGACACTGCTCCTAGGCCCAAAACCCCCAAACTATTAACTGGATTAGATGCAGTAAAAATTGAGATACACAGGCAGTATAGTTTGTTTCACAGGCGGGCTACTCTGCTGACGTGCAGACACTGCTACTAAGCCCAAAACCCCAAAACTATTAACTGGATTAGATGCAGTAAAAATTGAGATACACAGGTGATGTACCTAGCTTCACAGGCGGGCTACTCTGCTGATGTGCAGACACTGCTCCTATGCCCAAAACCCGAAAACGTTTAACTGGATTAGATGCAGTAAAAATTAAGATACACAGGCGGTGTGGCTAGCTTCACAGGCTGGCTACTCAGATGACTATCAGACAATGCTACTAGCCCAAACGGATTGGCTGAGCTAGATTACACCAAATGCTGTGACTAACACTTGCACAGCACTGGCTGAGACCTGCCTGGCAAACAGTGCTATGAACTGCTGTAACCTACCCTGAAAAGGGCTGATATTACAATTAGTCCCAACACCTACCGACTCCCTAAACCTATCTCTCTGAGAATTTGCTCCAAAAAAACACTCTTAGTCTGTATAGCGCCCACAGCAGCAGCGGTGCCGTCTAACACTCAGCTGCAGCAGTGAGGAAATGGTGGCGACGGGGCAAATGGCTGGTTCTTATAGGGCAAAGACATGTGACATACACAGCCAACGACAAATGACCTTGCTTGTGTGCATCACATGCACATTGCTGTGTGTGTGTGCGCACTGCTGATAGGCTGAGAGACTGCACCGCCCCTCTGTAATTGCGGGAAAAAAAAATGGAGATCGGCGTTATTTCAGCACAGATCTATCCCCTGCCCCCCCCCGCCCACTATACACTGAAACAGTCCAGTAACAATGATAAACAGTTTTAATGTGCAAATCAAGTTACGCTTTTGGTGAACGAACGTTAATCGAACAGAAACTCGAACAGCTGAATTTTAAGCAAATTGTTCGGGTTCGTCGAACGACTCGAACACCGCCCAAAACAGCTTGAATTTTAAATTGGCGAACAGTTCGACTCAAACACTGCTCATCTCTAGTCTCTACCTGTTCCTTCATACAGCAAACCAGCCTGCCCCGTGTCTCAGCTGTGCCTGCCTGCCCCTTGTCTCTGCCATGCCTGCCCTGTGTGCTTGCCTGCCCCATGTCTCTGCCATGCCTTCCTGCCCTATGTCTCTGCTGTGCCTGCCTGCCCCATGTCTCTGCTGTGCCTACCTGCCTCGTGTCTCTGCTGTGCCTGCCCGCCCTGTGTCTCTGCCGTGCCTGCCTGCCCCATGTCTCTGCCGTGCCTTCCTGCCCCGTGTCTCTGCCGTGCCTATCAGAGTACTAGCTATGCTCACAAGCCACTCTGCTACTCGTACCTGTCCTAGGGTGCCGTTTCCCCAAGCGGGATCAGCAGCCACAGACAGACGCCACCCAGGAGTGGCACCTGGCAGCTGCCTGCTGCACAAGCCTGACCTCACCATCAGAGGCTCCAGTGAAAACCAAGGCAGCTGTCCTAGTCACACCCCTTCCAGGGTAGTCTGGTTTGTGGCACAGTGGGGCCACAAGCCCCAGGCTCACACCCATCAGTCAGGGCGTGAGCGTGACAACCATAAATAAATTTTAAAAATGGCGTAAATTCCCCTGTGTTTTTGATAACCAGCCAGGCAAAACAGATAGCTGTGGGCTGCAGCCACACAGAAAAGGCACATCTATTAGATGTGCCAATTATGCCACTTGGCCCAGCTTTTCCCACTTGTCCTGTAGTGGTGGCAAGTAGAGTAATATTTGTGGGCTTGGTGTCACCTTTCGGCTGCTATTTTTAGGTTGTGAGGTCAATATCCATGGCCCTTACCATCCTGAGAATACCAGCCCCCAGCTGTCTTCTTTAGCAAGGCATCTGTCAGTTTTGCCTGGCTGGTTATCATAACTACAGGGGAACCCATGCTGTTTTTTAATTTATTTATAGCACATGAATACTCTCATCAACTGCCAGCTGCTTTCACTGTTATTAGAGGCAGGAGGTGTAGGCTGATGGGAGTAATAGTCCCATCAGCGCCCTCCTGCTCCCGCTGTTATTAGTTGATTCCAGTGTGAACATTGGAGAATGATGAGAGCCGTCTTCAGCACCTGGTGCTGGAAGACAGTGAGAACAGTACCGCTGCTTCCCAGGCACCAGTGAGAGTCACACTGATGACATACAGGTGTCACACGTGTGCACGTGTGAGGGAAGTGTTGCGGCCCATGCTGATGTTAAAAAGCAGACATGTCAGCATATTTTGCCCATGGACACATAGTCTGTGGAAACACATTGACAGTCGACACACATACCAGACACAGTGACATCTGAAAGAGGCCAAAGACTGATAGTAATCCTGATTTTAATTAATTGTCTATCTTGTTTATACAGTTATTAAAAAATACAAAGAAAAATAATAAAACATTGGTATAATAAACTCTTTTTTTTACTTTCCAGTGAAAAGTGTGTGTTGCAATCATTCTACAGAAGTTAGTCAAAAGAGGCTTGTTGTTTTTTTTCTGTCAAATTATCACTAGGTAAACTTTTGATTTGAGCAATTGTTTACCTTGTTCAAACATTAGAGGTTTTATCTCTATTGGGACACTTTTCAAATTTTCTAACCATTATTCAGAGTTTATGTGCATATTCCTCACAGAAAGGAGCAACAGGTCTTTATATAACACCCCTCCCACTCTCTGCATTCCTTGACTGATTTCGTAATAAATAATTTATGTAAGGGGGTAGTTCATTTAGAGATTAAAAACTAGACCAGTCCGTGCACAGCTCACTTTAGGAAAAGCAGAGGTGGAAGAAGCAAGCTCACAACAGGACACATGCTCAATTAATGGTCTTTTAAAATGTCTTTACTGGGATATGTACTTCTGCTTGCATCTGCCCTATGCTGTACTGCAGAGGCTTCAGCTGACGGTAAGACTTTGCAATTATATCTCAATTTTAAATTTCCACAACTAATGTCTGCTACTATATACTTCACATGCAAATAAGTCCCACAACTCAAAAAATCCAGAATTAAATATTTGCCAAATAATTGAGTGATAAAATATTGTAACTTTTTCTTTGTGTATTTTCTGCATCTATTGTCCAAGGAAATGTTATATTAGTGAAAATCAATTAAACAAGATCTTACAATGTATTTGGAATAATGATGAAATACGTTACATTTTTCATGTATGTTTGGTCATAGAAGAGATTTAAGTAACAGGATTAAATTTGCTGTATGTCGTAAGATGTGATACAATGTAAAACTGACTTCAATTTCAGTAATGTCTGTGACGTAATGATAAAAGTGTTACATGTCTCTTAGCGTGTGTTCACATGGGCATAATTATGTCAAGAAATGAAATATATTTAACTGAAAAATACGTATTGTAGATATGTGTTTACCAGATGGAATTGCATTTTTGGTTGAAGTGAAAAGTATAATAAAAATCATAAAAATGTAGAGTGAAAATATGTTGAGCTATTTTGTATTTCAGTAAGCAACAATGACATATTTAACATGAAATGAACCATATAAGCCTATTATGGGCTGCATCAAGCAAAGATTAAAAGAAAAGTTAAGGCAATGCTTGGATGGTTGTGTCTTACAATGACAACATCAATTTTTTGCTGGACGTACTAGAAGTGAGAATAAGTGGTGATCAGCTGATTGCCATGATTTTATGTACTTTGAAAAGAGTTGTTTTTGACAATGTGTTTTTTTTTAGCTGATCTGTGAAAAAAAATACTTAAAATTACTTGAAAGATTTTTCTATAGAGTTCTATTGTAAAATTAGTTTGCTGGTCATATTTTCAATGTTTGAGTGTTTTTTTCTGACTCACATTTTGAAAAACACATGATGGGATAAAATAGTGTATATCATTAGTTTGATGCAAATCTAGACAGAATTTGCTCCACACTAGGCACTGTTCAATCAAAAAGCTGCATTAAACATTTCTTCCAAAATCTCTTCAAAACTGTTTCAGAAAATGATTCACAAAACCAAAAAATAACTCCTCCAAAAATTCCGCAAAAAACAAGTGTTTCCTGAAATAGTTTCCATTTGAAAAAGTATTTTGTTGCATAAAAATATTTTCATTTACACATAGTCTTAGGAGAAAAAAAAAAGATTTATATTTGAATTTTAACAAATAAACTTTGCAGGGTAAAAAAAAATAACTCCACAGCATTGATACATTTTACTACGCTATGGCTGTATATGAACAGAATGACTAAAAATGTAAAAACAATGCTAGTAACCCAATAGGATTATATGAATAGTTATCCAGTTACGGTAATGGTACAGATGTTCTATAGAAATAAAGACTGAGAGGTATTTAGGATTATGAATGCGCAAACTTGTATTTAGAGCTCATTCTCAGTGCACTTCTCTAGCTGTTTAAAATGCATGAGAATGAAAATAAAATAAAAAATTTCTAATATGACATGGATTTTTTAGCCTTTTTATGGCTACTTTGCTGCCATTTTGTACTTTCACAAAAGCTTCTTGTGTGTTACTGATCCAATAAGTGCAACAAATTCACAAAACAAATTGATTGTATATAACACGTTTTAGATTACGGCATACGCTGAACACACTTCAATCTGGCTGCAAACAAATAAATTTGCAAATAATTTAAAGGGAACCTGTTATACAAAAATACTATTTACCTGCAGATATAGTGTTTATATGCAGGTGGATAGTGCTAAAATTTTGCCTTACTGAAAACACGGCAACTGGAAAATGTGAACTTACATTCTCCCAGGAGCTGCTGGCTTCATATCATAGGGATGTGCTTTTATTGGTTACAGTCACCCCTCACTATACCGTGAGTGACAGCTGTAATCCCTCCCCTGCCCTGTGACTGACATCTCGCTCTGTACAGATGCGCTGCAGAGCAGGCTGTTAATCAAGGTGCCAGGCAGGGATTACAGCTGCTGATTAATGTGAGCGGTAACTGTAACTGCTCCCTACATGACATTGTAATTGAAAGCAAGTGGCTACAGGGAGGATATAAATTTAATTCCTGCTGGTAGTAATGCTTTCAGTTAGGCCTTTTTCAAACATCCATCTTTTCTGTCTGTTTTTTTAAGGACCGCAAATACAGACACATGCACACCCATTGTAATCCATTGTGGTGTGCACAAGTCAGATTTTTCCAAGCTCATCTGGAAATGCCCCAATGATCCGCAGTAACCTCGATGCGCTAACAGATGCTTATTCCTCAGTGGTTCTCAGCCTGGACGGTTGCATTTTAGCACCACGAGCAGGGGAGAACTATATGAGCCATCTTCAGCACCCGACACCGGGGAACAGTGCTAACAGTACCGCCGATTCCCAGGTGCTGGTATGTGTGATACTGATGCGGCACACTGTTGCCACACATATGCCACAAGTATTACACACATGTACACACAAACACTGATATCTCCAGTACTGTTTTGTCTTGTACCGGAAACATCAGGACGTGAAAAAGAGCCCTTAGTAGTGTTTTTGTGACTTCATTAGAGATACTGATGATGACTGATGATCAACAGTTAATATCTCAGCACACTGAAAAAGTTTATCTTAATCATTTGTGACCAGTCAGACTGTCCTTTGCAGAAGACTGACTTAGGCCGGAGTCACACTTGCGAGTGTGATGCGAGAAACTCGCCCATCATTCCCTGGCACTGACACCGGCACTAGTGCGAGTTTCTCACATCACGCTTGCAAAAGTGACACCGGCCTTAAACTGACGATGTCCCTGTCAGAGGTAACATCTTACTGCTGTGACTGAGACAAGTAATGTGTCATAAATTTCATTTAAATCCTTCAATTCCTCCCCACTAATATACTTGTTGGAGGCAAGGGAAGTCAATTATGACCTGTTTTTTGTAGTACTACTACCTTGACAGCTGAATCCAATGTTATTAGTGGGTTTTAGGCTTCTGCCAGCGGGTTCCCCATTCTTAGTCTAGTATGTTTTTTTTCTTATATACTAGCCCTTGCATTGACCATGACATTTTTTCTTTTACAATAGATTTTGCATAGCACTATGATTATCTTTTAACAATCTTTTCAATCAATCCCAATTGTAACTCCTGCCAAAAAAGGATGCAACAAGAAATGCTAGGTAAACAGGAAACAAATACAGAAAGTAAAATAATTCAGCAGGCTGTAGTGTACCTTAGGATGTGTGTGAAAAGTTGGAATTAATAAAATAGGTTTGCAAAAACAGGCATTCATAGATAAACATCAACATTTTTAAAAAATATAACTACTTTCCCACAAATGGCAAAGTAATAAATTATAGCTAGCTGCATATAAAAAAAGCCAAAAGCTGCAACAGGGTACTGTACTGGTATAATGCATGTGCATGTAAAATTTGACTAGTAAAACAGATGTGCAATAAATATTTAGAAGACAATCTTTTTGAGATAGTCACACATTTGATGCATTTTCATTTGTATTTAAAGGAAATCCTAGTATGTAGGAGAAAATATGAAAAAAAACCTGTTTTTAATAAAATAGCGGTGCTTCTTATAATCCATGTGTCTTATTGCTTACTGAGGTGGTGGCTGCGGTGAAGCGGGGTCCCAGGGTCGCTGCTGGAGGAGGCAAGAGTCGATGCTGCAGGCTGGGATGAGGGGTTGTTTGGATGTGCGGCGCACCACTGCGGGTTTTCGGTGCTGCAGGTGTTCTGCGCCACGAATGTTCGGTGCTGCAGGGGCTCTGCCAACATCTTGTGGAAGCCCACAGCCCCTGCAGTTACATGGTTTCCTATGCGATGGACTCCCAGAAAATGGCTGCCGGGTTCGGCGCATGGGCAGAAGGAGATCTCTGCACCAAGATCTCAGTTGATGAGATCTCTGCGCTGATCATGAATGATACCATTGGTAGAATACGAATGAGTGCTATGCGAGAAAACATCGCATAGCACTTGGACCAGTGTTAATCTTTGGGGCAACTCACATCACCATACATTTTCTTGGGTGTATTCTCTGTGCGAGTGAAATCGCACCATGCTGTGATTGTACTCATATATCGACCTAGACTCACCAATGCAAGCCTATGGGTGTGAGAAAAACTCGGACACCACACGGACCATCCGTCCAGCTTGCGACAAACACGCACACATTTCCCACATTTCCCTCATTTCTGCCCATTCAGAAATTTAATTCAATAGGGAAAATCAATGAGAAATGTAAAGCCATACACATGTCATATGGACGCCATGCGGATACATGGGTGTGAGATAATCGCATCATCGCATTGTAAACACATTACACATGGATTACCATAGAGAGACTTGGGCCGATTTTCCATACGTTTAGTGTGACGCTGGCCTAATAGAAGAAAAAGCATAGCGAAAGTGAAAGTCATACCTGATGTATGGCTTCTTCAGAGAAATCCCTTAGTGAAGTCTAGCTCTTTTTAACATCTCCTTTTAATCATGTCCGATATATTTTGTTTTATATGTTCTCCACAAAGTTTATAGATTTTTTTTCTCATACTTTTTTTGCAGGATCTATATTTATGCACATCATATGTCATGTCTCTGCCTTTGTTAGCTATACATAGTGCATCAGTCTTTCTATGTATAACACAAGTGACCAGAAAAATTGCAGCTTCATGTCCCATAAGGGGACTATTACATACATTAAAAAGTAAAAAAATAAAAGGTTTTAAAAATATGAAAAAAAAACACAAAAGTTCAAATCACCCCAATTTTAACCCATTAAAAATAAAAACTCTCAAAAATATAAATATTTGGTATCACTGCATTTGCAGAAGTCCTATTAAAATCTAAAGTAAATTAATTTGAAAGAAAAAAAAGTCAAAACGCCACATTTACGTTATTTTGGCTGCCGCAACAATGATATCAAATGCAATAAGAAGCAATGAAAACATCGTATGTACCCCAAAATGGTGACAGGTAAAACATAAGGTCAGGGTGCAAAAAATAAGCCCTCAGCTCTATATCTTTAAAATTTAAAGTGTTACGGGCATCGGAAAATCTTGATACAAGCAAAGTTGTGGGTTTTTTTTTGTTTTTTTTTTTGCAAATATCAAAAAAAATGTACCACTTAAAAAAAAAAACTATATATGCTGGGTATCCTGCATACTCATACTGACCTGAAGAATTATCTTGCCAGGTTATTTTACTGGGAACATGGTATTTAAAAATAAAATTGTGAAATTGCAAAATTTTTGCAGTTTCAGAGTGCTTGAAATTTGTATCTCTTTTCAGTGAATTACATGATAAATGAATTATGTAGTTGAAAAGTATAGCTGGTCCCGCAAACAACATATGGTTATATGGACAGAATACTATAATAGTTATGGATCATAAAAGAAGGGGAGAAAAAAATGAAAATAAAAAAAATAGAAAAATCACCCATGGTGAAGGGATTAAGATTGCGACCAGTGAATAAGCTAAATCAATGAAGTTGGAAAAAAGATACCGTATATACTCGAGTATAAGCCGAGATTTTCAGCCCATTTTTTTTAGGCTGAAAGTGCCCCTCTCGGCTTATACTCGAGTCATTGTTCCAGGGGGTCGGCGGGGGAGGGGGAGCGGTGGCTGTGACATACTATCCTGCTCCTGGCATGGTCCCTGCATCTCCGATGGTCTCGGGGCGCCGGCAACTTCTTCCCGCGTTAAGCGGTCACATGGTACCGCTCATTTGAGTAATGAATATAGACGTGAGTCCACTCCCATAGGGGTGGAGCCGGATATTCATTACTGTAATGAGTGGTAACGGTGACCACTCAATGCTGGAAGAAGCTGTCTGCGCCCAGAGAAGACTATCAGGGAAGCTGCCAGGGACCGCGCTGGGAGCAGGTGAGTATAATGGGGAGGGTGAGCAGCATTGCGCGATATTCACCTGTCCTCGATCCACCGCCGGGCGCTGCTCCATCTTCCTTGTCCTCTGCTATGACTCTCAGGTCAGAAGGCACGATGACATGTTAGTGCGGGTCCTCTGCCTGAAGGTCAGTGCAGAGGATGCAGAAGACAGAACCGGCGCCTAGCGGTGGAACGCGGACAGGTAAATATTGCAAGTGCCGGGGGCCTGAGCGACGAGAGGTGAGTATGTGATTTTTTTTTTAATTGCAGCATATGGGGCAAGTGTCTCTATGGAGCATCTTATGGGGCCATAATCAGCATTTGTGCAGCATTATATGGGGCAAACATCTCTATGGAGCATCTTATGGGGCCATAATCAGCATTTGTGCAGCATTATATGGGGCAAATATCTCTATGGAGCTTCTTATGGGGCCATAATCAGCATTTGTGCAGCATTATATGGGGCAGATGTCTATGGGGCAGATGTCTATGGAGCATCTTATGGGACCATTATTAACCTTTGTGCAGCATTATATGGGGCATATTTTAATATGGAGCATCTTATGGGGTCCATCATAAACTTTATGGAGCATTATATGGGGTGTATTTTGTATGGGGCCCATCATGAACTGTATGGAGCATTATATGGGGCGTATTTTGTATGAAGCATTATATGGGGCTCCTGATTCAATGTGGATATTCAAAAACACTTATCCTACTGATGTCTCAATTAATTTTACATTTATTGGTACCTATTTTTATTTAGGCTTATACTCGAGTCATTAAGTTTTCCGAGTTTTTTGTGGCAAAGTTAGGGGTCTCGGTTTATACTCGGGTCAGCTTATACTCGAGTATATACGGTACATTTATATTTCCAGTAGAAATGAATGAATGATTGAATGAATGAATATATTCAAAAGGAATTGAAATCTATTTGAATTTTGCAAATATCTGCAATTGTCAAGATGGCCACTAACCTTCTTTTTCTAAGCTGTAAAGGGATATTAAAAATTATACTTGCACTATCGCTCATCTCTTTGGCCCCTCTGATCCACACCATTACTTGTCCTCACTAGGGTTGAGCGACTTTCATTTTTTTAAGATCGAGTCTGGTTTTGTGAAACCCGATTTAGTCCAGAGTCGAGTCGAGTGAAGTCGGCCGATTATCGCTAAAAGTCGGGGATCGACCGAAACACGAAACCCAATGCAAGTCAATGGGGAAGCATAGCCGGCAGTGAGTGGAGGCCAGGAAAACACCTACAGTGCACATTTTACTGCCAAAAACATCCATTCTTGTTTTCTGAAGCGTGTCAATCTTAATTAACTTTATAATAATAGTTGGGCACTGGAAATTGGGGGTCATTTGGCAAAAGTTGTGGGGGGGTAGGGCTGGTTCAAGGTTTTAGTGGGCCCAGGAAACATGGACTACGTGTCATGGCGGTGGAGCAGGGAGAGGTAAGTATTTCAACGTTGCAAGTGCTGTGATCCTGAGCAAGCGGGGGGGGGCCACTCGTTCGCATTGGCACTGGCACAGGGCCCCTCAAAGTACAGCGATGTGTGTTTGCATGGCGGGGGCGCCTCCCACCAGCAGCGACACTTTTGCGTACTCTGAGGGGCCCTGTGCCAGTGACGTCGCCAACGAGTATGCCCCCCCCACCTGATGAAGGAACCTGCACTTTCATCTGCACCTTCCTCTTTGTCCCTGTGTAAGGTGGTATAACATGCGGGAAGGGGAACCTGACTTTCAGCAGGGTCAGATTCTGGCTGTGTAGAGTGCAAGGGGAATGTAGTGGTCTAGGTCAATGTACCAGCAGACTCATCTAGCAGTGGCTGGGCAATGGGCAGGATGAAGAGGAAACAGATATAGGGCCAAAGAATAAAGTAGGCTAAATGCAGTTCAAAATTGGTTACAGGACTAAACAGGTGGCATTGCTTTGTTCAGTGGAGTAGCAAACCCAAGAGCAGCAGACACTGTTTCAAGGGCCCAACCACACTACTAGGCCAAATGCAGTTTAATATCTGATAGTATAGGCCGAAAGCCAGAAGATAGAAGCTCAGCTTTATTCAGTTGAGGACAACACCAGGCAGGGGCAGACACCGTTAGTAGGCCGGAACCATCAATTTTTAAAAAAACAGCAGTTAATCAGAGCCAGAAGGTAGAAGCTCAGCTTTATTCAGTTGAGGACAACAGAAGGCAGGGGCAGACACCGTTAGTAGGCCGGAACCACCAATGTGTTTAAAAACTGCAGTTAATCAGAGCCGGAAGGTAGAAGCTCAGCTTTATTCAGTTGAGGACAACACCAGGGAGGGGCAGATACCGTTAGTAGGCCGGAACCACCATTTTTTTTTTAAAAACAGCAGTTAATCAAAGCCAGAAGGTAGAAGCTCAGCTTTATTCAGTTGAGGACAACACCAGGGAGGGGCAGACACCGTTAGTAGGCCGGAACCACCATTTTTTTTTTAGAAACAGCAGTTAATCAAAGCCAGAAGGTAGAAGCTCAGCTTTATTCAGTTGAGGACAACAGAAGGCAGGGGCAGACACCGTTAGTAGGCCGGAACCACCAATGTGTTTAAAAACAGCAGTTAATCAAAGCCGGAAGGTAGAAGCTCAGCTTTATTCAGTTGAGGACAACACCAGGCAGGGGCAGACATTCACCTTTAGTAGGCCGGAACAGCCAATTTTATAAAAAAAAAAGCAGTTAATAAGAGGCAGAAGGTAGAAGCTCAGCTTTATTCAGTTGCAGCTTCTTGGCAATAATATAAAGAAGACGCGACAGGACAACACTCGGTGGATGCCATATCTGTGTTTTCAATGGAAAAAAACCTTTCAGTTAACTACTTGCAGGAGAAAGTTTTTGTAGCTGGTGGCCAATTTTTGTACTGTACCAGTTTTTTGTTGTATGTGTTTTTGTTTTTAATGTTAAAATGTCTGCATTTGATATCTCTCCAGTATTTTCTTTTTTATAAGCAAAATACTGCAGTTTTACATCGGTTACATGGATACACGGGCAGGCAGCTTGGTGGTCAGTGGAGGAGTATTTAAAGTAGGGACCGCAGACAGGCTATCAAAGGCCTAAAATAACAAACAATAGGCTCATGGCTGTTTTACATCGGTTACATGGATACACAGGCAGCTTGGTGGTGAGTGGAGGAGTATTTAAAGTAGGGACCGCAGACAGGCTATCAAAGGCCTAAAATAACAAACAATAGGCTCATGGCTGTTTTACAGCGGTTACATGGATACACAGGCAGCTTGGTGGTGAGTGGAGGAGTATTTCAAGTAGGGACCGCAGACAGGCTATCAAAGGCCTAAAATAACAAACAATAGGCTCATGGCAGTTTTACATCGGTTACATGGATACACAGGCAGCTTGGTGGTGAGTGGAGGAGTATTTAAAGTAGGGACCGCAGACAGGCTATCAAAGGCCTAAAATAACAAACAATAGGCTCATGGCTGTTTTACATCGGTTACATGGATACACAGGCAGCTTGGTGGTGAGTGGAGGAGTATTTCAAGTAGGGACCGCAGACAGGCTATCAAAGGCCTAAAATAACAAACAATAGGCTCATGGCAGTTTTACATCGGTTACATGGATACACAGGCAGCTTGGTGGTGAGTGGAGGAGTATTTCAAGTAGGGACCGCAGACAGGCTATCAAAGGCCTAAAATAACAAACAATAGGCTCATGGCTGTTTTACAGCGGTTACATGGATACACAGGCAGCTTGGTGGTGAGTGGAGGAGTATTTCAAGTAGGGACCGCAGACAGGCTATCAAAGGCCTAAAATAACAAACAATAGGCTCATGGCAGTTTTACATCGGTTACATGGATACACAGGCAGCTTGGTGGTGAGTGGAGGAGTATTTAAAGTAGGGACCGCAGACAGGCTATCAAAGGCCTAAAATAACAAACAATAGGCTCATGGCTGTTTTACATCGGTTACATGGATACACAGGCAGCTTGGTGGTGAGTGGAGGAGTATTTCAAGTAGGGACCGCAGACAGGCTATCAAAGGCCTAAAATAACAAACAATAGGCTCATGGCAGTTTTACATCGGTTACATGGATACACAGGCAGCTTGGTGGTGAGTGGAGGAGTATTTCAAGTAGGGACCGCAGACAGGCTATCAAAGGCCTAAAATAACAAACAATAGGCTCATGGCAGTTTTACATCGGTTACATGGATACACAGGCAGCTTGGTGGTGAGTGGAGGAGTATTTCAAGTAGGGACCGCAGACAGGCTATCAAAGGCCTAAAATAACAAACAATAGGCTCATGGCTGTTTTACAGCGGTTACATGGATACACGGGCAGGCAGCTGGTGGTGAGTGGAGGAGTATTTAAAGTAGGGACCGCAGACAGGCTATCAAAGGCCTAAAATAACAAACAATAGGCTCATGGCAGTTTTACATCGGTTACATGGATACACAGGCAGCTTGGTGGTGAGTGGAGGAGTATTTCAAGTAGGGACCGCAGACAGGCTATCAAAGGCCTAAAATAACAAACAATAGGCTCATGGCAGTTTTACATCGGTTACATGGATACACAGGCAGCTTGGTGGTGAGTGGAGGAGTATTTAAAGTAGGGACCGCAGACAGGCTATCAAAGGCCTAAAATAACAAACAATAGGCTCATGGCTGTTTTACAGCGGTTACATGGATACACGGGCAGGCAGCTGGTGGTGAGTGGAGGAGTATTTAAAGTAGGGACCGCAGACAGGCTATCAAAGGCCTAAAATAACAAACAATAGGCTCATGGCAGTTTTACATCGGTTACATGGATACACAGGCAGCTTGGTGGTGAGTGGAGGAGTATTTCAAGTAGGGACCGCAGACAGGCTATCAAAGGCCTAAAATAACAAACAATAGGCTCATGGCAGTTTTACATCGGTTACATGGATACACGGGCAGGCAGCTGGTGGTGAGTGGAGGAGTATTTAAAGTAGGGACCGCAGACAGGCTATCAAAGGCCTAACATAACAAACAATAGGCTCATGGCAGTTTTACAGCGGTTACATGGATACACGGGCAGGCAGCTTGGTGGTGAGTGGAGGAGTATTTAAAGTAGGGACCGCAGACAGGCTATCAAAGGCCTAAAATAACAAACAATAGGCTCATGGCAGCTTTACAGCGGTTACATGGATACACAGGCAGCTTGGTGGTGAGTGGAGGAGTAGTGCAAGGAGTGTCTGTCCCAGTACTCCCAAAATATAAATAGATGTTAATGTCTCGCAAAACAACCAAAACAAAAAAAAAGGTGGCATACTTAGGTACAGGGGTGGGCTCATCTACTGAGTTTCTGACATAGTAATTTGGCAGTAACTATTTAATGGTGCCAATATAGGACACAGACACAGACTACTTTAAGTTGCATCATAGATGTCTACAAATTTGTATTGTCAGTGCCAGACATTGAATGATGTCAGCGAATAGACTAAAGATTGGTGGAGCTGTGCGACATAATTTTGCACGTGGTAGAGCACATTTTGAGCTGGGGTAGGGGGGAACTCTCTTGAGGCCGGCGGGACCGCCCCAGGGCCCCTCATGTTACAACGGTGTGTCTGACGTTGGGTGCGCACCACCACCGCCAGAGACACTACATTGTACTATGAGGGACCCAGTAGCAATGCCGTCAACCAAAAGCGAGCACACCCACCTCTTCAGACAAACAGCAGTCTCACGGGTGCTTGCGCCAAGTCGCGATACCACGGCCCCGTGTGGGGAGTTTTGCCATTTAGGGAGGTGTAAACATGTCGTATGCTGTACAATCAGCTGCAGCAAATTAGACATTAGAAAAGTAATTCACAGGCAAGAGCTTTTCATAGGAAAGCTAGGTGTCGGCCGGGCAAGGTGGGGCAAAAGATTTTGAAATCCAGTTGTGGTTCATTTTAATGAATGTTAGATCGTCAACATTTTGGGTAGCCAGACGAGTCCTTTTTTCGGTTAATATTGAACCTGCAGCACTGAATACTCTTTCTGATAGGACACTTGCTGCCGGGCAAGCAAGCTCCTGCAATGCATATTCTGCCAATTCTGGCCAGGTGTCTAATTTGGAGGCCCAGTAATCAAATGGGAATGACGGTTGAGGGAGAACATCGATAAGGGATGAAAAATAGTTAGTAACCATACTGGACAAATGTTGTCTCCTGTCACTTTCAATTGATGCAGCAGTACCTGTCCTGTCTGCGGTCATAGCAAAATCACTCCACAACCTGGTCAGAAAACCCCTCTGTCCAACGCCACTTCTGATGTGTGCACCCCTAACACTCCTAGTCTGCTGCCCCCTGGAGCTCGTGTGAGAACGATCACGTGCGCTGTGTGCTGGGAATGCCTGAAGCAAACGGTCAACAAGAGTTGATTGTTTGGTTGCTAATATTAGTTCCAAGTTCTCATGTGGCATAATATTTTGCAATTTGCCTTTATAGCGTGGATCAAGGAGGCAGGCCAACCAGTAATCGTCATCGTTCATCATTTTCGTAATGCGTGTGTCCCTTTTTAGGATACGTAAGGCATAATCCGCCATGTGGGCCAAAGTTCCAGTTGTCAAATCTCCGGTTGTGATTGGTTGAGGGGCAGTTGCAGGCAAATCTACGTCACTTGTGTCCCTCAAAAAACCAGAACCCGGCCGTGACACGCAACCAATTTCCTGTGCCCCCGGGAAAGGTTCGGCATTAAAAATATACTCATCCCCATCATCCTCCTCGTCCTCCACCTCCTCTTCGCCCGCTACCTCGTCCTGTACACTGCCCTGACCAGACAATGGCTGACTGTCATCAAGGCTTTCCTCTTCCTCTGGTGCAGACGCCTGCTCCTTTATGTGCGTCAAACTTTGCATCAGCAGACGCATTAGGGGGATGCTCATGCTTATTACGGCGTTGTCTGCACTAACCAGCCGTGTGCATTCCTCAAAACACTGAAGGACTTGACACATGTCTTGTATCTTAGACCACTGCACACCTGACAACTCCATGTCTGCCATCCTACTGCCTGCCCGTGTATCCTCCCACAAACAAATAACAGCACGCCTCTGTTCGCACAGTCTCTGAAGCATGTGCAGTGTTGAGTTCCACCTTGTTGCAACGTCTATGATTAGGCGATGCTGGGGAAGGTTCAAAGACCGCTGATAGGTCTGCATACGGCTGGCGTGTACAGGCGAACGTCGGATATGTGAGCAAAGTGCACGCACTTTGAGGAGCAGGTCGGAGAACCCAGGATAAGTTTTCAATAAGCACTGCACCACCAGGTTTAAGGTGTGAGCCAGGCAAGGAATGTGTTTCAGTTGGGAAAGGGAGATGGCAGCCATGAAATTCCTTCCGTTATCACTCACTACCTTGCCTGCCTCAAGATCTACTGTGCCCAGCCACGACTGCGTTTCTTGTTGCAAGAACTCGGACAGAACTTCCGCGGTGTGTCTGTTGTCGCCCAAACACTTCATAGCCAATACAGCCTGCTGACGCTTGGCAGTAGCTGGCCCATAATGGGACAACTGGTGTGCAACAGTGTCATCTGCCGATGGAGTGGTTGGCAGACTGCGTTCTGTGGAAGAGCTGTAGCTTCTGCAGGAGGACGAGGAGGAGGAGGAGGGGGTGCGAACGCCTACAGCCAAGTGTTTCCTAGACCATGGGCTAGGCACAACTGTCCCTAAATTGATGTCGCCTGTGGACCCTGCATCCACCACATTCACCCAGTGTGCCGTGATGGACACATAACGTCCCTGGCCATGCCTACTGGTCCATGCATCTGTAGTCAGGTGCACCTTTGTACTCACAGATTGCCTGAGTGCATGGACGATGCCCTGTTTAACATGCTGGTGCAGGGCTGGGATGGCTTTTCTGGAAAAAAAGTGTCGACTGGGTAGCTCGTATCGTGGTTCAGCGTACTCCATCAGGGCTTTGAAAGCTTCGCTTTCAACTAACCGGTAGGGCATCATCTCTAACGAGATTAGTCTAGCTATGTGGGCGTTAAAACCCTGTGTACGCGGATGCGAGGATAAGTACTTCCTTTTTCTAACCAGAGTCTCATGTAGCGTGAGCTGAACTGGAGAGATGGAGATCGTGGAACTTGCGGGTGTGCCGGTGGACATGGCAGACTGAGAGACGGTTGGAGACGGTATTGTTTCCGCCGGTGCCCTAGATGCAATATTTCCTCCTACAAAACTGGTGGTTCCCTGACCCTGACTGCTTTTGGCTGGCAAATAAACCTGCACAGATACTGCCGGTGGTGCGGAAAATGGTGGCCTTACAGTGACGGAAGGGATGTTGCGTTGCTGACTAGCTTCATTGGCCGAGGGTGCTACAACCTTAAGGGACGTTTGGTAGTTAGTCCAGGCTTGAAAATGCATGGTGGTTAAGTGTCTATGCATGCAACTAGTATTTAGACTTTTCAGATTCTGACCTCTGCTTAAGCTAGTTGAACATTTTTGACAGATGACTTTGCGCTGATCAGTTGGATGTTGTTTAAAAAAATGCCAGACTGCACTCTTCCTAGACTCGGATCCCTTTTCAGGGATTGCAGACTGAGCTTTAACCGGATGGCCACGCTGTCCTCCAACAGGTTTTGGCTTTGACACGCGTTTTGGGCCAGATACGGGCCCGGCAGATGGAACCTGTTGCGATGTTGATGCCTGCTGCGGCCCCTCCTCCACCTCCGCTTCTGAACTACTGCCGCCTGCACCCTGTTCCCCCAATGGCTGCCAATCGGGGTCAATAACTGGGTCATCTATTACCTCCTCTTCGAGCTCGTGTGCAACTTCGTCTGTGTCACTGTGTCGGTCGGTGGTATAGCGTTCGTGGCGGGGCAACATAGTCTCATCAGGGTCTGATTGTGGATCTGTACCCTGAGAGGGCAATGTGGTGGTCTGAGTCAAAGGAGCAGCATAGTACTCTGGCTGTGGCTGTGCATCAGTGCACTCCATGTCAGAATCTACTTGTAATGGGCATGGCCTGTTAAATGTTTCACTTTCTAAGCCAGGGACGGTATGTGTAAAGAGCTCCATGGAGTGACCCGTTGTGTCGCCTGCTGCATCCTTCTCTCTTGTTGTAGTTTTTGCTGAGGAGGACAAGGAAGCGACTTGTCCCTGACCGTGAACATCCACAAGCGACGCGCTGCTTTTACATTTAACAGTTTCGGAAGAGGAGGCAAAAGAGCTAGAGGCTGAGTCTGCAATGTAAGCCAAAACTTGCTGTTGCTGCTCCGCCTTTAAAAGCGGTTTTCCTACTCCCAGAAAAGAGAGCGTTCGAGGCCTTGTGTAGCCTGACGACGAAACTGGCTCCACAGCTCCAGATTTAGGTGGAATATTTTTATCCCCACGACCACCTGATGCTCCACTACCACTACCATCATTACCAGCTGACAATGAACGCCCACGACGACCTCTTGCACCAGACTTCCTCATTGTTTTAAAATCTTAACCAAAGTAACTTTATTTGTTGCTGTCAAACAAATTACACGGTGAGCTATAACTTCAGTATGATTTCAATATCCCTTAACAGGTTGGTGAGACCACAAGGAAAATCAGGCACAATGTTACACACTCTGTTTTCTGTGGCACAAAATCACAGAGATGACACACACGCAGGACTGTCACTCAAGCACTAATGTCAATATTAATCTCCCACCTAATTTATTTATTTTTTTTTCTCAGGGAGACTTTAGAAACCAAATAATATTTTAAAAAAAAAATAAATAGGCTTTCTATGGCCCACTGAATGAGAGAGGTGGCACACCCAGGAGTCAAGACTGGCACACAAGCTGAAAGGGCAATATTACTCTCCCACTGTTTTTTTTTTTTTCAGGGAGACTTTAGAAACCAAATAATATTTAAAAAAAACAATAAATAGGCTTTCTATGGCCCACTGAATGAGAGAGGTGGCACACCCAGGAGTCAAGACTGGCACACAAGCTGAAAGGGCAATATTACTCTCCCACTGTTTTTTTTTTTTTCAGGGAGACTTTAGAAACCAAATAATATTTTTTAAAAAAAATAAATAGGCTTTCTATGGCCCACTGAATGAGAGAGGTGGCACACCCAGGAGTCAAGACTGGCACACAAGCTGAAAGGGCAATATTACTCTCCCACTGTTTTTTTTTTTTTCAGGGAGACTTTAGAAACCAAATAATATTTAAAAAAAAAAATAAATAGGCTTTCTATGGCCCACTGAATGAGAGAGGTGGCACACCCAGGAGTCAAGACTGGCACACAAGCTGAAAGGGCAATATTACTCTCCCACTGTTTTTTTTTTTTTCAGGGAGACTTTAGAAACCAAATAATATTTAAAAAAAACAATAAATAGGCTTTCTATGGCCCACTGAATGAGAGAGGTGGCACACCCAGGAGTCAAGACTGGCACACAAGCTGAAAGGGCAATATTACTCTCCCACTGTTTTTTTTTTTTTCAGGGAGACTTTAGAAACCAAATAATATTTTTTAAAAAAAATAAATAGGCTTTCTATGGCCCACTGAATGAGAGAGGTGGCACACCCAGGAGTCAAGACTGGCACACAAGCTGAAAGGGCAATATTACTCTCCCACTGTTTTTTTTTTTTTCAGGGAGACTTTAGAAACCAAATAATATTTAAAAAAAAAAAATAAATAGGCTTTCTATGGCCCACTGAATGAGAGAGGTGGCACACCCAGGAGTCAAGACTGGCGCACAAGCTGAAAGGGCAATATTACTCTCCCACTGTTTTTTTAAGTTTTTTTTCTTTTATTTTCAGGGAGACTTTAGAAACCAAATAATATTAAAAAAACCAAAAAAATAAATAGCCTTTCTATGGCCCACTGAATGAGAGAGAGGTGGCACACCCAGGAGTCAAGACTGGCACACAAGCTGAAAGGGCAATATTACTCTCCCACTGTTTTTTTATTTATTTATTTTTTTTCAGGGAGACTTTAGAAACCAAATAATAAGAAAAATAAATAAATAAATAAATAGGCTTTCTATAGCCCACTGAATGAGAGATAGCACACACAGCAGTGGCACACAAGCCCTGACTGAGGCCAATATTTTTCTACCACTGATTGATGTAGTGTTTTTGTGTTGAGGTAGAATTTAGAACACAAATCACGGAAAAAATAAATAGGCTTTCTATGGCCCACTCAGTGAGAGATGGCACACACAGGGATGGCACTGTAGCAGAAATGCCAATCTTAATCTCCCACAAAAAAAAAAAAAAAACAGGGACTGTCCTACAATTACTATCTCCCTGCAGTAATCTAAGCCAGGTATGGCAGGCAGCAATAGGAGTGGACTGATGCACAAATTAAATAAAAAGTGTGGACAAACAAAAAAGATAGCTGTGCAGAAAGGAACAAGAGGATATGTGCTTTGAAAAAAGCAGTTGGTTTGCACAGTGGCGTACACACAGCAATACTGCTATCAGGGAGCCTTCTAGGGCAGCCCAATGAGCTACAGCGCTGAGGAAAAAAAAAAAAAAAAAATAGCTTCCACTGTTCCTGCACACCGAAGGTGGTGTTGGACAGTGGAAATCGCTACAGCACAAGCGGTTTGGTGGTTAGTGGACCCTGCCTAACGCTATCCCTGCTTCTGACGAAGCTGCAGCAACCTCTCCCTAAGCTCAGATCAGCAGCAGTGAGATGGCAGTCGGCGGGAACGCCCCTTTATAGCCCCTGTGACGCCGCAGACAGCAAGCCAATCACTGCAATGCCCTTCTCTAAGATGGTGGGGACCAGGATCTATGTCATCACGCTGCCCACACTCTGCGTTCACCTTCATTGGCTGAGAAATGGCACTTTTCGCGTCATTGAAACGCATGGCCGACAAGCACAGGGGTCGGATCGGGTTTCATGAGACGCCGACTTAGCCAAAAGTCGGCGACTTTTGAAAATGATCGACCCGTTTCGCTCAACCCTAGTCCTCACCACACCTTCTGATGGTGGGAAGTGGAGAGGCTGTTGAGGGGAGTGATGAGGTAAGAAAAAAGGATTTATTTGTCACTATGTGACGACGTGGGAACCGTGGGTCTCTGACTGGCAATAAGGCCGGGGTCACACTAGAGAGAAATACAAACGAGTGAGAGGCGCAAAAACAACGCATTGCACTCGGACCAATGTTTCTCTATGGGGCAGCTTCCATCAGCCATATATTTCTCAGCAGTATTTTACGGGCTGAGAAAATTGCAGCATGCTGCGATTGCCAGCGTTTTCCTCCAAAAATCCGCCAATGAAAGTCTATAGGGATGAGAAAAATACGGATTACACACGGACCACATGTCTGACTTGCGATAAATACGCACCTGTGTGCTATAGAAAATCCGGTAATTCAGTATGGTGTACAGTAAAATCACACTGAGGCTATGGTCACACTATCAGTATTCGGTCAGTATTTTACATCAGTATTTGTAAGCCAAAACCAGAAGTAGAACACTCAGAGGATAAGTATAATAGAAACACGTCACAACTTATGTATTTTTCACCCACTCCTGGTTTTGGCTTACAAATACTGAAGTAAAATACTGACTAAATACTGAACGTGTGACTGCAACCTGACAGGTTAAAAATAGAACAGATAAAATATATATATACACATATATATATATATATATATATATATATATATATATATATATATATATATATATACAGTACAGACCAAAAGTTTTGACACACCTTCTCATTTAAAGATTTTTCTGTATTTTCATCACTATGAAAATTGTACATTCACACTGAAGGCATCAAAACTATGAATTAACACATATGGAATTATATACTTAACAAAAAAGTGTGAAACAACTGAAATGATGTCTTATATTCTAGGTTCTTTAAAGTAGCCACCTTTTGCCTTGATGACTGCTTTACACACTCTTGGCATTCTCTTGATGAGCTTCAAGAGGTAGTCCCATAGCACACAGAGTTCCTCTATTCTAATCCAACTTGGGGACATTGTATTGACTTTTTATTGACAGTCACTCAAGGTAGCTTGCAGGACCTAATAGACACAGTCAGCATTAAACCATTGCGGGCTTTCTACACTACCAGCTACATTGCATTGGTAGTCATTTTGTATGGTTTGCAGATTATAACAGGCACGCCAGCATCAATCCAATGCGGGTTCTCCAGACTATCATTCATCCACTTCTCAGTGGATACGTCGTTTGGGGATTCTACTGCTAGATCTTGACAGGGTGATCCCCACCATTTACATATTTCTCTTTGTGCATCCTTGTTTTGGAGCTGATCATGGCATCTCCTTGCGTGAATTACATTCTGAGTCAATAAATACTTTTGTTCCTGAGCAAACTTGCACACAAGGACTTCTGCTTCAAACTGGTGAGCTGAATTTTTACCCCTTCCCTTTTTTCCTTTGCATACACACAGGTTTTTAATATCTTTTTTGTACGCTCAATCCAAAGTAAAGCCCTTGTTCTTCCGAAAAAAATAAAAATAAAAAAACAACAATATCCCATACCTGTCCGCCGTACAGTCAAGTCCCACAATGTAAATCCATTGGAAGGGGTTAAACACATTTACAACCAGGAGCGCTGCTAATGCTCCAGCTGCTGGCTGTAAACGATTGGGGAATGTATGGAATGCAGGGAACGGAGCTTCAGTGACTAACGGTGCTGTCACCGAAGCTGCGCCCCCGGGCGGTATGAACTTATTTGAGCTGTAGCGTGAGAAAATATTTAGAAACCTTCCCATGCTACAGTGGGAAGAGAGAGTTAAGTGCCAGAATAGGCACATTTTGCAGATGCGCCTTTTCTGGGGTGGCTGGGGGCAGATTTTTTTAGCTGGGGGGGCAATAGCCATGGTCCCTCTCTAGGCTATTAATTTCTGCCCTCAGTCACTGGCTTTCCCTCTCTGGCAGAGAAAATTGTGCGGGAGCCCACACCAGTTTTTTCTTTAAATTAACACCTACACCTCACAAATTTTACACACAAACAATTCTAACATTATTAGTGAGGAATATGTAAAAATCTAACGGATATGAAATGGTTTACTGTATGTAAACCATGGCTCATATCCTGTCGGGTTCGGTAAGGACATAGCAAAAGCCGGCAATTGAATTACCAGCATTTCTGCTATCTAGCTCTGTATTAAATATATATATATATATATATATATATATATATATATATATATATATATATATATATATATATATTGTATATATAGACTGTATAGATGTTTTCAAGAATATTTGAGCCCATGAATCCATTATATGTCCATTTTGCAAGCCGGCGAGAAAATCTCGCCATATGGATGTCATACGGATGACATACGGATGACACATGGATATTTATTGGAGAAAAAAATATTGCATCCTCGCATTGAATAAGGATCACTGTTCAGGAACTTTTCTGCGTATCTCAGCCGTTAAAAACAGACTGTATTTTTATACGTTAGGTGTGACGCCAGCCTAATGATTCTTTGTTGATCAGAGCCACCTGTGTTTCTCACACTGTCACATAGAAGACAGCATGGGAAACAGCCGATGCTCAGGGTTCTAAACCCAAACAGCAACACAGGCTTCCTGGAGAAGTCCATGTTTGGGGTTCATGCACGGACACTAGGTGTTCTGTACTGACCCTGAACTTTACTGATTTGGTTTGTCCACCACTGATGGAGAATTACTATTTTTTGCAAATAAAATCTCCTGGAAAAATCAGCATTTATAGGTGAATTCAATTTTTTTCTGATCTATTTATCGCTAATTGCTAGAATTCACAAATTTGGACAGAACAACAAAGGATGAGATTGAGCGAAATATGTTAGAGGAACAATCTGAAAGCAGAAATAAATATGAAATGATTAGCCATGCCAAGAGTGAACCAAGTGCCCGTGCTTTATTTAAGTAGTCATTTTGTATGGACAGACTCCCTTTAAACAAGAGACGACAAAGACAGGCAAAAGCCTTCATGATAATGGTGATGAGCAATATCGTGTTTTGTGGTGTTGGGCAGCTGCAATATTATTTATAGGATGTTAAGAAGAGAAACCTCCGACTCCATGTAGATGGAAGGCCGTCTTCACATGTACATGTTTCCGGTACGTGTAGTATCCATTTTTACATGTACTGGAGACTAGTGTTGAGCGATACCTTCTGATATTTGAAAGTATCGGTATCGGATTGTATCGGCCGATATCCGAAAAATATCGGATATCGCCGATACCGATACCCGATACCAATACAAGTCAATGGGACACAAATATCGGAAGTGATCCTGGATGGTTCCCAGGGTCTGAAGGAGAGGAAACTCTCCTTCAGGCCCTGGGATCCATATTCATGTGTAAAATAAAGAATAAAAATAAAAATAGGGATATACTCACCCTCTGACGCGCCCTGGTTGTAACCGCTGCAACCGGCAGCCTCCGTTCCTAAGAAGGACCTTCGATGACGTGGCGTCTTGTGATTGGTCGCGTGACCGCTCATGTGACCGCTCACGCGACCAATCACAAGACCGCGACGTCATCGCAGGTCCTTCACTCGCTCATTCTTATCAGCCGATACCCGATACTTACGGTATCGGAATGCTCAACACTACTGGAGACATGTATTCGCACTTACCTATTAAAACCTATTCTGATCTTCACATGTCCGTGTTTTCAAAAGACTGTTTGTCTGTCTGAACCACACAGAGACATGTCAGTTTTTTTTCCAGCCTCATGGATGACCAGGGCCAATATAAGTCTATGGATTTGTGTAAAACATGCACAGCACATGGATGGTATTTGTGCATCATCCATTTGCCTCCTGTATGCTGTATGTGTTTAACATTGCTAAGTATAGGAGATGCTTTGAAATTGATTTTTCTTAAGTCATACCAGAAAAAAAACAAATGGCAAACAAATGGCACACTGATGACACATGGATGACAACTGATGGCTCACTGGTGGCACACTGATCCAAAACACTAATGACAATGGTATAGTTTTTTTTCCGATACCGGTACTATACAAATGTGTGAAGGAGCATGAGGCTGCCTTCAAACATCATGTGTGGCTTTGTTCACACGACTGTAATATTTACTTAGTTATATAGGTTGAAAAAAGACCTAGGTCCATGAAGTTCAACCTTTCTTCACCAATTGTACATTTTGTCACTAAATTAACTATAACTCGCAATGTTATGTGTATTGAGGAAATCGTCTAGCCCTTTTTTAAAAGCTGTTATAGTGTCTGCTATTACTACCTCTTGTGGTAGGGCATTTCACAGTCTGACTGTTTGAACTGTAAAGAACCCTTTCCTGTTTAGCTGTCAGAATCCCCTTTCTTCCCCCTGTAATGAGTGCCCCCTGGTCCTTATTATGGTCTTTGGAAGGAATATGTCATGTGCCAGTCCTTTGTACTGACCACATATATATTTATACATGTAAATGAGATCCCCTCTGCGATGTCTTTTTTCTAGGCTAAACAAGCTCAACTATTCTAACCTGTCATCATATGAGAGGCCTTCCATCCCTTCTAATCTAGTTGCCTGCCTTAAAACTGACTCTAATTTCTGAATATCCTTTATTAAATACATTGGGATCACAGGATTTTATCTCTCTTTTTATACACCTTAATATCTTGTTTGCTTTTGTGGCTGCTGCTTGACATTGAGTACTGCTGCTCAGCTTACTTGTAACCAGAATACCCATATCCTTCTCTCGTTCTCTATTACCAAGTTTACTCCCATTTCATGCATATGCAACAAAAGGATTACTCTGACCCTACATTTATCTACATTAAACCTCATTTGCCAAGTGATTGCCAATTCAGACATCTTATCCAGATCGTTTCACAATATTGTACTATCAAGGTCAGATTTTAATATTCTACATAGCTTGATGTCAACAGCAAAGACTGACACTTTACACTCAATCCCATCCACAAGGTCATTAATAAAGAGGATAAAAATTAATTGGTTATAGCACATATAAAAGTTGAGCGACTTTTACTTGTTTCGGATCGAGTCGGGTTTCGAGAAAACCGACTTTGTCAAAAGTCGGGTCGGGTGAAATCGGCCAATTATTGCGAAAAGTCGGGAACCTGACTTTCAGCAGGGTCAGATTCTGGCTGTGTAGAGTGCAAGGGGAATGTAATGGTCTGGGTCAATATACCAGCAGACTCATCCAACAGAGGCTGGGCAATGGGCTGGATGAGGAGGAAACACAGATATAGGCCCAAATAATAAAGAAGGCTAAATGCAGTTCAAAATTGGTAACAGGACTAAACAGGCGGCATTGCTTTCTTCAGCAGAGGACAACTGTAAGGAGTGGCAGACACAGTTAGTAGGCCCAAATAATAAAGTGGGTTAAATGCAGTTCAAAATTGGTAACAGGAATAAACAGGTGGCATTGCTTTGTTCAGCGGAGGACAACTGTAAGGAGTGGCAGACACAGTTAGTAGGCCCAAATAATAAAGTGGGCTACATGCAGTTCAAAATTGGTGACAGGACTAAACTGGCGACATTGCTTTCTTCAGCAGAGGACAACTGCAAGGAGTGGCAGACACAGTTAGTAGGCCCAAATAATAAAGTGGGCTAAATGCAGTTCAAAATTGGTAACAGGAATAAACAGGTGGCATTGCTTTGTTCAGCGGAGGACAACTGTAAGGAGTGGCAGACACAGTTAGTAGGCCCAAATAATTAAGTAGGCTAAATGCAGTTCAAAATTGGTAACAGGACTAAACAGGCGGCATTGCTTTGTTCAGTGGAGGACAACTGTAATGAGGGGCAGACACAGTTAGTAGGCCCAAATAATTAAGTAGGCTAAATGCAGTTCAAAATTGGTAACAGGACTAAACAGGCGGCATTGCTTTGTTCAGTGGAGGACAACTGTAATGAGGGGCAGACACAGTTAGTAGGCCCAAATAATTAAGTAGGCTAAATGCAGTTCAAAATTGGTAACAGGACTAAACAGGCGGCATGGCTTTGTTCAGCGGACGATAACTGCAAGGAGTGGCAGACACAGTAAGTAGGCCCAAATAATAAAGTGGTCTAAATGCAGTTCAAAATTGGTAACAGGGCTAAACAGGCGGCATTGCTTTGTTCAGTGGAGGACAACTGTAATGAGGGGCAGACACAGTTAGTAGGTCCAAATAATTAAGTAGGCTAAATGCAGTTCAAAATTGGTAACAGGACTTAACAGGCGGCATGGCTTTGTTCAGCGGAGGACAACTGTAATGAGCGGCAGACACAGTTAGTAGTCCCTAACACTAAAGTAGGCTAAATGTCTGCCAAAAAATTGTTCATAAATAAACAGGTGGCATAGCTAGGTACAGGGGTGGGCTCCTCTGCTGAGTAGCAGACAGTGGTAGTAGGCGCAAAGTATTAACTGGTCTAAATGGAGGCCATGGCCCCTGTATATTTTAACTATCATCTATCATCTCAAAAAATTTGTATTGGCAGTGCCATTGAAGGATTTAACAGCACAGACTACACAGTGGTGGAGCAGGGAGAGGTAATTTTGCAAGTGGTAGAGCACTGTTCGAGCTGGGGAGGAACACTCTCTCATGGGCGGCGGTACTGGCACAGGGCCCCTCATATTACGACGGTGTGTCTGATGTTGGTTGTGCACCACCACCGTCAGAGACACTTCATTGTACTATGAGGGACCCTGTGCCAGTGCCGTCACCCAAGATTGGGCACACCCACCTGTCCAGGCAAACGGCACTCGCACGGGTGCTTGCGCCAGGTGGTGACCATGGCCCTGTGGGGGGAGTCAGCCCATTTAGGGAGGTATAAAAATGGTCTATTGTGGACATTCAGCAGCTGCAAATGGAGGTATTGAAGCAGTCAGTATGAGGAGGCCAAAAGCAAGACATTTTTCAGGCAAGCTTCGTGTCAGCAGAGGAAGGTGGGGCCAAATAATTTGAAATCCATGATTGGTACATTTTAATAAAGGTTAGATCATCGACATTTCGGGTAGCCAGACATGTCCTTTTTTCGGTCAGTATTGAACCAGCAGCACTGAAGACTCTTTTGGATAGCACACTAGCAGCAGGGCAAGCGAGCTCCTGTAAGGCATATTCTGCCAATTCAGGCCAGGTGTCTATTTTAGATGCCCAGTAATCAAAGGGGAATGACCTTTGAGGGAGAACATCGATGAGGGAGGAAAAGTAGTTTGTAACCACACTGGAAAAATGCTGTCTCCTGTCCCTTTGAATCGATGCAGCAGTACTTGTCGTGTCAGTAGTCATTGCGAAATCACTCCACAACCTGGTCATAAAACCCCTCTGTCCAACGCCACTTTGGATTTATGCACCTCTAACACCTCTGCCATGTTGCCCCCTACGACTCGTGTGAGAACCATCACCGCCGCTGTGTGCTGGGAATGCCTGAACCAAGCGGTCTACAAGAGTTGCTTGTTTGGTAGCCAATATTTGCTCAAGGTTCTCATGTGGCATGATATTTTGTAATTTTCCTTTATATCGTGGATTCAGGAGGCAGGCCAACCAGTAATCGTCATCGGTCATCATTTTGATAATGCAGGGGTCCCTTTTTAGGATACGCAAGACATACTCAGCCATGTGGGCCAATGTTCCAGGTGTTAATTCACTGCTTGTGCTGGGTTGAGGAGCACTTTCTTGCAAATCAACATCACTTGTGTCTCGCAAAAAACCTGTACCTGATCTTGCAACGCCACCAGTTTCTATTGCCCCCTGAGAAGCATCCTCCTCCCATAAATATTCATCCCCATCATCCTCCGCTTCGTCCACCACCTCGTCTGTTGTGAATTCTGCTCTTGTGCTCCCTCCGGTGGTTATAAGTGGTAGCGCTTGGATCGCTGCATTCATCAGGTGTGTCCACTTATTGCAATTTTGACTGGGCTATTTAGTCTTGCTTGACCCTTTGCTCAGTGCCAGTTGTCCATTGTTCCTGGAGGATTCACATCCCTGCCTGGTCTCTCCTGCTTTGCTGTTCATTTCAACAAAGATAAGTTCTGGCTTTGATTTTTGCAGTCCACATGCTGTGGGCCTTATTGTTCAGTTCTTTTCCATGTTTTGTCTTGTCCAGCTTGCTCTGTATAAGGATTTGTTTAGCCAAGCTGGTATCCCTGGAGGTGCAGATATACCCTCCATATCTTTAGTTAGATGTGGAGATTTAGTATTTTCTGTGGTGGATATTTTCTAGTGTTTTAATACTGACCGCATAGTACTCTGTCCTATCCTTTCTATTTAGCTAGAGTGCCTCCTTTGCTAAATCCTGATTTCAGTCTGCGTATGTTATTTCCCTCTCCTCTCAGTCAATATTTGTGGGGGGCTGTCTATCCTTTGGGGATTTTCTCTGAGGCAAGATAGTTTTCCCTTTTCTATCTCTAGGGGTATTTAGTCTTCCGGCTGTGTCGAGATGTCTAGGGAGTGTTAGGTACATTCCACGGCTACTTCTAGTTGCGGTGTTAAGTTCAGGGTCTGCGGTCAGTACAGGTACCACCTTCTCCAGAGTACGTCTCATGCTGCTCCTAGGCCACCAGATCATAACAGTACAACTGACCAACAATGAGTTAATCGCATCTCAGAAGAAGGGAAGGAAAGTGCTGAGCCACTTTTTTTTCTGTAGTCTGTTGTGTCTTTTATTCCCTCTTTACCTCTGGGTGGCTCAGGAGTTTGGCGCTGGCATGGATGTTCAGGGATTGGCTTCTCGTGTGGATCAACTTGCTGCTAGAGTACAGGATATTTCCGATTATATTGTTCAGACTCCGGTTTTAGAGCCTAGAATTCCAATTCCTGATTTGTTTTTTGGGGACAGGTCCAAATTTTTGAGCTTTAAAAATAACTGTAAACTGTTTTTTGCTCTGAAACCCCGTTCCTCTGGTGATCCCACCCAGCAGGTTAAAATAGTCATCTCTCTGCTGCGTGGCGATCCTCAAGATTGGGCATTTTCCCTGGAATCTGGGAATCCTGCTTTGCTTAATGTAGATACCTTTTTTCAAGCGCTAGGGTTATTGTATGATGAACCTAATTCAGTGGATCATGCTGAGAAGACCTTGTTGGCCCTGTGTCAGGGTCAAGAAGCGGCAGAATTGTATTGCCAGAAATTTAGAAAATGGTCTGTGCTGACTAAATGGAATGAGGATGCCTTGGCGGCAATTTTCAGAAAGGGTCTTTCTGAATCCGTTAAAGATGTTATGGTGGGGTTCCCCAGGCCTGCTGGTCTGAGTGATTCTATGTCTCTGGCCATTCAAATTGATCGGCGCTTGCGCGAGCGCAGAGTTGTGCACACTATGGCGTTGTCTTCCGAGCGGAGTCCTGAGCCTATGCAGTGTGATAGGATTGTGTCTAGAGCTGAACGACAAGGATTCAGACGTCAGAATAGGTTGTGTTTTTACTGCGGCGATTCTGCTCATGTTATTTCTGATTGTCCTAAGCGTACCAAGAGAATCGCAAGTTCCGTTACCATCAGTACTGTACAACCCAAATTTCTGTTATCTATGACCCTGATCTGCTCATTATCGTCATTTTCTGTCATGGCATTTGTGGATTCAGGCGCCGCTTTAAACTTAATGGACTTAGAATTTGCCAGACGTTGTGGTTTCCCCTTGCAGCTTTTGCAGAATCCTATTCCTTTGAGGGGCATTGATGCTACATCGTTGGCTAAAAATAAACCTCAGTTTTGGACACAGCTGACCATGTGCATGGCGCCAGCCCATCAGGAAGATTGTCGTTTTCTGGTGTTGCATAATTTGCATGATGCTATTGTGCTGGGTTTCCCATGGTTACAGGTGCGTAATCCGGTATTGGATTGGAAATCTATGTCTGTGACTAGTTGGGGTTGTCAGGGGGTTCATGGTGACGTTCCTTTGATGTCAATTTCCTCCACCCCCTCTTCTGAAATTCCTGAGTTTTTGTCAGATTTCCAGGATGTATTCGATGAGCCCAAATCCAGTTCCCTTCCACCACATAGGGACTGTGATTGTGCTATTGACTTGATTCCAGGCTGTAAGTTCCCTAAGGGCCGACTTTTCAACCTGTCTGTGCCAGAACATGCCGCCATGCGGAGTTATGTTAAGGAGTCTTTGGAGAAGGGGCATATTCGGCCATCTTATTCACCACTGGGTGCAGGGTTTTTTTTTGTTGCCAAGAAGGATGGCTCCTTGAGACCCTGTATTGATTATCGCCTCTTGAATAAGATCACGGTCAAATTCCAATACCCTTTGCCTTTGCTTTCTGATTTGTTTGCTAGGATTAAGGGGGCTAGTTGGTTTACTAAGATTGACCTTCGAGGGGCATATAATCTTGTTCGTATTAAGCAGGGTGACGAATGGAGAACTGCGTTTAATATGCCCGAAGGCCATTTTGAATACCCTGTGATGCCATTCGGACTCTCTAATGCTCCATCTGTGTTTCAGTCCTTCATGCATGATATATTTCGGAATTATCTTGATAAATTCATGATTGTATATTTGGATGATATTTTGATTTTTTCAGATGATTGGGAGTCTCATGAGAAACAAGTCAGGATGGTGTTTCAGATCCTTCGTGATAATGCCTTGTTTGTGAAGGAGTCCAAGTGCCTTTTTGGAGTACAGAAGGTTTCATTTTTGGGCTTCATTTTTTCTCCCTCATCTATAGAAATGGATCCGGTTAAGGTTCAGGCCATTCATGATTGGATCCAGCCCACATCTGTGAAGAGCCTTCAGAAATTTTTGGGCTTTGCTAATTTTTATCGCCGTTTTATTGCCAACTTCTCCAGTGTGGTTAAACCCCTGACCGATTTGACGGAGAAAGGCACTGATGTGACAAATTGGTCCTCTGCGGCTGTTTCTGCCTTTCAGGAGCTTAAACGCCTATTTACTTCTGCCCCTGTGTTGCGTCAGCCGGATGTTTCTCTTCCTTTTCAGGTGGAGGTTGACGCTTCTGAGATTGGGGAAGGGGCCGTTTTGTCTCAGAGGAATTCTGATGGTTCCTTGATGAAACCGTGTGCCTTCTTTTCTCGAAAGTTTTCGCCTGCAGAACGCAATTATGATGTCGGCAATCGTGAGTTGTTGGCTATGAAGTGGGCATTTGAGGAGTGGCGACATTGGCTTGAGGGGGCCAAGCACCGTATTGTGGTCTTGACCGATCATAAGAATCTGATTTACCTCGAGTCTGCCAAACGGCTGAATCCTAGACAGGCCCGATGGTCCCTGTTTTTCTCCCGTTTTGATTTTGTGGTCTCATATCTTCCGGGTTCTAAGAATGTTAAGGCTGATGCCCTCTCTAGGAGCTTTTTGCCTGATTCCCCTGGGGTCCTTGAGCCGGTCGGCATTCTGAAGGAAGGGGTGATTCTTTCTGCCATCTCCCCTGATTTACGACGGGTTCTTCAGGATTTTCAGGCTGATAAACCTGACCGCTGTCCAGTGGGGAAACTGTTTGTTCCTGACAGATGGACTAGTAAAGTGATTTCTGAGGTTCATTGTTCTGTGTTGGCTGGCCATCCTGGGATATTTGGTACCAGAGATTTGGTTGGTAGATCCTTTGGTGGCCTTCCTTGTCACGGGATGTGCGTTCTTTTGTGCAGTCCTGTGGGACTTGTGCACGGGCCAAGCCTTGCTGTTCCCGCGCTAGTGGGTTGCTTTTGCCTTTGCCGGTCCCTGAGAGGCCTTGGATGCATATTTCTATGAATTTTATTTCAGATCTTCCGGTTTCCCAGAGGATGTCGGTTATCTGGGTGGTTTGTGACCGGTTTTCTAAGATGGTTCATTTGGTACCTTTGCCTAAATTGCCTTCTTCTTCTGATTTGGTTCCGTTGTTTTTCCAGCATGTGGTTCGTTTGCATGGCATTCCGGAGAATATTGTGTCCGATAGAGGTTCCCAGTTTGTTTCTAGGTTTTGGCGGGCCTTTTGTGCTAGGCTGGGCATTGATTTGTCTTTTTCTTCCGCATTTCATCCTCAGACAAATGGCCAAACCGAGCGAACTAACCAGACTTTGGAAACTTATTTGAGATGCTTTGTGTCTGCTGATCAGGATGATTGGGTGGCTTTCTTGCCATTGGCCGAGTTTGCCCTTAATAATCGGGCTAGTTCTGCTACCTTGGTTTCACCCTTCTTTTGTAATTCTGGTTTTCATCCTCGTTTTTCTTCAGGGCAGGTTGAGCCTCCTGATTGTCCTGGGGTGGACCCTGTGGTTGACAGGTTGCAGCAAATTTGGGCTCATGTTGTGGACAAATTGGTGTTGTCTCAGGAGGAGGCTCAGCGTTTTGCTAACCGTCGTCGGTGTCTTGGTTCCCGGCTTCGGGTTGGGGATTTGGTCTGGTTGTCTTCCCGTCATGTTCCTATGAAGGTTTCTTCCCCTAAGTTCAAGCCTCGGTTTATTGGTCCTTATAGGATTTCTGAGATTATCAATCCTGTGTTTTTTTGTTTGGCCCTTCCAGCATCTTTTTCCATCCATAATGTTTTTCATAGATCTTTGTTGCGGAAATATGTGGTGCCCGTTGTTCCCTCTGTTGATCCTCCTGCCCCAGTGTTGATTGATGGGGAGTTGGAGTATGTGGTTGAGAAGATTTTGTATTCTCGTATTTCGAGGCGGAAGCTTCAGTATCTTGTCAAATGGAAGGGTTATGGCCAGGAGGATAATTCTTGGGTTGTTGCGTCCGATGTTCATGCTGACGATTTGGTTCGTGCCTTTCATTTGGCTCATCCTGGTCGGTCTGGGGGCTCAGGTGAGGGTTCGGTGACCCCTCCTCAAGGAGGGGTTACTGTTGTGAATTCTGCTCTTGGGCTCCCTCCGGTGGTTATAAGTGGTAGCGCTGCTGTCTTTGGATCGCTGCATTCATCAGGTGTGTCCACTTATTGCAATTTTGACTGGGCTATTTAGACTTGCTTGACCCTTTGCTCAGTGCCAGTTGTCCATTGTTCCTGGAGGATTCACATCCCTGCCTGGTCTCTCCTGCTTTGCTGTTCATTTCAGCAAAGATAAGTTCTGGCTTTGATTTTTGCAGTCCACATGCTGTGGGCCTTATTGTTCAGTTCTTTTCCATGTTTTGTCTTGTCCAGCTTGGTCTGTATAAGGATTTGTTTAGCCAAGCTGGTATCTCTGGAGGTGCAGATATACCCTCCATATCTTTAGTTAGATGTGGAGATTTTGTATTTTCTGTGGTGGATATTTTCTAGTGTTTTAATACTGACCGCATAGTACTCTGTCCTATCCTTTCTATTTAGCTAGAGTGCCTCCTTTGCTAAATCCTGATTTCAGTCTGCGTATGTTATTTCCCTCTCCTCTCACAGTCAATATTTGTGGGGGGCTGACTATCCTTTGGGGATTTTCTCTGAGGCAAGATAGTTTTCCCTTTTCTATCTCTAGGGGTATTTAGTCCTCCGGCTGTGTCGAGATGTCTAGGGAGTGTTAGGTACATTCCACGGCTACTTCTAGTTGCGGTGTTAAGTTCAGGGTCTGCGGTCAGTACAGGTACCACCTTCTCCAGAGTACGTCTCATGCTGCTCCTAGGCCACCAGATCATAACACTCATCCAGGAGAGTTCCCTGAGCAGACAATGGCTGACTGTCACCAAGGCTTCCCTCCTCCTTGGCTGCAGATGCCTGCTCCTTAATGTGCGTCAAACTTTGCATCAGCAGACGCATTAGTGGGATGCTCATGCTTATGATGGCGTCATCTGCACTTACCAGCTGTGTGCATTCCTCAAAACACTGAAGGACATGACAGAGGTCTTGTAGCTTCGACCACTGCACACCAGACAACTCCATGTCTGCCATGCAAGTGCCTGCCCGTGTATGTGTATCCTCCCACAAATAAATTACAGCACACCTCTATTCGCACAGCCTCTGAAACACGTGCAGTGTGGAGTTCCACCTTGTTGCAACGTCGATTATTAGGCGGTGCTGGGGAAGATTCAGCGATCGCTGATGGTTCAGCACACAGCTGGAGTGTACGGGCGACCGGCGGATGTGCGAGCAAAGTTTTTGAACCTTTAAGAGCAGGGCTGGTAACCCCGGATAATTTTTCAGGAAGCACTGCACCACCAGGTTCAAGGTGTGAGTCAGGCAAGGTATGTGTTTCAGTTCTGAAAGGGCTATGACAGCCATAAAATTCCTTCCGTTATCACTGACTACCTTGCCTGCCTCAAGATGTACACTGCCCAGCCATGACTGAGCTTCTTGCTGCAAGTACTTGGCCAGTACTTCCGCGGTGTGTCTATTGTCACCCAAACACTTCATTTGTAACTAGTGTTGAGCGATACCTTCCGATACTCAAAGGTATCGGTATCAGATGGTATCGGCCGATATCCAAAAAGTATCGGATATCGCCGATACCGATACCCGATACCCGATACCAATGCAAGTCAATGGGACACAAGTATCGGAAGGTATCCAGGATGTTTCCCAGGGTCTGAAGGAGAGGAAACTCTCCTTCAGGCCCTGGGATCCATACTCATGTAAAAAATAAAGAATTAAAATAAAAAATATGCATATACTCACCTCTCCGGTGGCCCCTGGACCTTACCGATGTAACCGGCAGCCTCCGTTCCTAAGAATGAGCACGTGAAGGGCCTTCGATGACGTCGCGGCTTCTGATTGGTCACGTGACCGCTCATGTGACCGCTCACGCGACCAATCACAAGCTGCGACGTCATCGCAGGTCCTTCACGCGCTCATTCTTAGGAACGGAGGCTGCCGGTTACAGCGGTAAGGTCCAGGGTCCGCCGGAGAGGTGAGTATATCCATATTTTTTATTTTAATTCTTTATTTTTTACATGAATATGGATCCGATTCCAATTTCCGATATCACAAAAGTATCGGAACTTGGTATTGGAATTCCGATACCGCAAGTATCGGCCGATACCCGATACTTGCCGTATCGGAATGCTCAACACTATTTGTAACACAGCTGTCATGATTCCCAATGGCAGGGACTTAGGCAAAAACGGACTAGCTCTAGGAAGATGGAATGTCAGATGACCGCGATGCTGAACCTAACACACAAATAATAGTAGCCGGGGGGCGTGCCTACGTTTTATCCCTAGACGTCTCGCACCAGCCGGAGATCTAGCTACCCCTAGTAGAGGAATACACAGACCTGACTTGCCTCCAGGGAAACCCCAAAAGTGATAGTAGCCCCCCACATATAATAACGGTTAGGTAAGAGGAAAACACGTACGCAGTATGAATATAGGTTCAGCAAAGAGAGGCCCTCTGACTAGATAGCAGAAAATACAAAAGAGGACTTCGCGGTCACCTCAAAACCCTAATCAGCCATCCTGAAATTACTTTAACTCCGATATCAACTCATGACACCGGAGTAGTAATTTCAGATCACTAGAGCTTCCAGCAGCAAGAGTGAAAAAATGCGTGCTGGACAAAACAAACACAAAAAATACAAAAGATCCAACTTAGCTGAATTGCAGACTTGGAGCAGGTAGCAAGCAACAGAGGTGCTCTGGTAACATTGATTGCCGGCACTAGAATGACTGAGAAGCCAAACTAAATAGGAAACTCCCAATTCCTGATGGGAACAGGTGCACTGGAAATAAAAGACAAAAGTAAGCCAGTACCACCAGTAGCCACCAGAGGGAGCCAAAAACAGAATTTACAACAGTACCCCCCCCCTTAAGGAGGGGGCACCGAACCCTCATGAGAACCACCAGGGCGATCTGGATGCGCCCTATGAAAGGCGCGGACCAAATCAGAGGCATGAACATCGGAGGCAGTCACCCAAGAATTATCTTCCTGCCCGTATCCCTTCCATTTAACCAAATATTGAAGTCTCCGTCTGGAAACGCGAGAGTCCAAAATCTTTTCCACAACATACTCCAATTCACCCTCCACCAGCACAGGAGCAGGAGGCTCAACAGAAGGAACAACCGGCACCTCGTACCTCCGCAACAACGACCGATGGAAGACATTATGAATGGCGAAAGATGCTGGTAGGTCCAAACGAAAAGATACAGGATTAAGAATCTCCAAAATCTTATAAGGACCTATGAACCGAGGTTTAAACTTAGGAGAAGAGACCTTCATAGGGACAAAACGAGAAGATAACCACACCAAGTCCCCAACACGAAGACGATGACCCACACGACGATGACGATTAGCAAACTGCTGAGTCTTCTCCTGAGACAACTTCAAATTGTCCACCACATGACTCCAAATCCGGTGCAGTCTATCCACCACAGTGTCCACTCCATGGCAATCCGAAGATTCCCCCTGACCAGATGAAAAACGAGGGTGAAACCCTGAATTGCAAAAGAAAGGAGAAACCAGAGTGGCAGAACTGGCCCGATTATTAAGGGCAAACTCTGCCAACGGCAAAAAGGCGACCCAATCATCCTGATCAGCAGACACAAAACACCTCAAATAAGTCTCCAAGGTCTGATTAGTTCGCTCCGTCTGGCCATTAGTCTGAGGATGGAAAGCAGACGAGAAAGATAAATCAATGCCCATCCTGGCACAGAACGCTCGCCAGAACCTAGACACAAATTGAGATCCCCTGTCAGAAACGATGTTTTCTGGGATACCATGTAAACGAACCACATTCTGAAAAAACAAAGGAACCAACTCCGATGAAGAAGACAATTTGGGCAAGGGTACCAAATGAACCATCTTAGAAAAACGGTCACACACCACCCAAATGACGGACATCTTCTGAGAAACCGGGAGGTCCGAGATAAAGTCCATAGAGATGTGCGTCCACGGCCTCTTCGGAATAGGCAAGGACAACAACAATCCACTAGCCCGAGAACAGCAAGGCTTGGCCCGAGCACAAACATCACAAGACTGTACAAAAGTACGCACATCCCGAGACAGGGAAGGCCACCAGAAGGACCTGGCCACCAAATCTCTGGTACCAAAGATTCCAGGGTGGCCTGCCAACACAGAAGAATGAACCTCCGAGATGACTCTACTGGTCCACTCATCTGGAACAAACAGTCTCCCAGGCGGACAACGATCAGGCCTATCAGTCTGAAACTCCTGCAAAGCACGTCACAAGTCTGGGGAGACAGCAGACAAAATCACCCCATCCTTAAGGATACCCGTAGGCTCAGAATCACCAGAAGAGTCAAGCTCAAAACTCCTAGAAAGGGCATCTGCCTTCACATTTTTCGAACCCGGCAAGTATGAAACCACAAAATTTAACCGGGAGAAAAACAACGACCAGCGCGCCTGTCTAGGATTCAGACGCCTGGCAGACTCAAGGTAAATCAGATTCTTGTGATCAGTCAAGACCACCACCTGATGTCTAGCACCCTCAAGCCAATGACGCCACTCCTCAAATGCCCACTTCATAGCCAAGAGCTCCCGATTACCGACATCATAATTTCGCTCGGCGGGTGAAAACTTTCGAGAGAAGAATGCACATGGTCTCATCACTGAGCAATCGGGACTTCTCTGCGACAAAACCGCACCGCTCCAATCTCGGAAGCATCAACCTCGACCTGAAAAGGGAGCGAAACATCAGGCTGGCGCAACACAGGGGCAGAAGAAAAGCGGTGCTTAAGCTCCCGAAAGGCCTCCACAGCCGCAGAGGACCAATTGGCAACATCAGCACCCTTCTTAGTCAAATCAGTCAGAGGCTTAGCAACACTTGAAAACCCAGTTATAAATCGACGATAGAAATTAGCAAAGCCCAAGAATTTCTGAAGACTCTTCAGGGAAGTAGGCTGCGTCCAATCACAAATGGCCCGAACCTTGACAGGATCCATCTCAATAGAAGAAGGGGAAAAAATGTACCCCAAAAAAGAGATCTTCTGAACCCCAAAAATACACTTAGAACCCTTTACAAACAAAGAATTGGCCCGCAAAACCTGAAAAACCTTCCTAACCTGTTGAACATGCGACTCCCAGTCATCCGAAAAAATCAAAATATCATCCAAATACACAATCATAAATTTATCCAGATATTTACGGAAAATATCGTGCATAAAGGACTGAAAGACTGAAGGGGCATTAGAAAGACCAAAAGGCATTACCAAATACTCAAAATGGCCCTCGGGCGTATTAAATGCAGTTTTCCACTCATCTCCCTGCTTAATCCGCACCAAATTATACGCACCCCGAAGATCAATCTTAGAGAACCACTTTGCCCCTTTAATACGAGCAAATAAATCAGTCAATAGTGGCAAAGGATACTGGTATTTGACTGTAATCTTATTCAACAGGCGATAATCAATGCAGGGTCTCAGGGAGCCATCTTTTTTACCCATGAAAAAAAAACCTGCTCCTAAAGGGGATGAGGATGGACGGATATGTCCCTTTTCCAAGGACTCCTTAATTTACTCTCGCATAGCAGCATGCTCAGGCACAGACAGATTAAACAAACGACCCTTAGGAAACTTGCTGCCAGGAATTAGGTCTATAGCACAATCGCAATCCCTGTGAGGGGGGAGTGTTGTGAATTTGGATTCTGGGCTCCCCCGGTGGCTACTGGTGGAATTGAACTGGTGTCTTCATCTTCTCTGTTCACCTGTTCCCATCAAGATGTGGGAGTCGCTATATAATCTTGCTTCTCTGTTAGTTGCTTGCCGGTCAACAATGTTATCAGAAGCCTCTCTGTGCTTGTTCCTGCTCCTAGACAACTACTAGATAAGTTGGACTCTTGTCCATGTTTGTTTTTGCATTTTTGTTCCAGTTCACAGCTGTAGTTTCGTTACTGTGTCTGGAAAGCTCTTGTGAACAGGAATTGCCACTCTGGTGTTATGAGTTAATTCCAGAGTTTTAAAGTAATTTCTGGATGGTGTTTTGATAGGGTTTTCAGCTGACCATGAAAGTGTCCTTTCTGTCTTCTGCTATGTAGTAAGTGGACCTCAAATTTGCTAAACCTATTTTCATACTACGTTTGTTATTTCATCTTAATTCACCGCCAATACATGTGGGGGGCCTCTGTCTCCTTTCGGGGTATTTCTCTAGAGGTGAGCTAGGACTAATATTTTCCTCTGCTAGCATTATTTAGTCCTCCGGCTGGTGCTGGGCATCTAGAATCAACGTAGGCATGCTACCCGGCCACTGCTAGTTGTGCGGTAGGTTTAGTTCATGGTCAGCTCAGTTTCCATCTCCAAGAGCTAGTTCTTTTATATGCTTATGCTATGTTCTCTCGCCATTGAGAACATGACAGTTTGACCGGCCCACTAAAGGGTTAATATCCTTGGCTGAGAAAGGAGAGAAATTAGAAGTCTGCTGAGATTTTTTTTTTTTCTCCTTTGAATGGCTCTGTGTCCACCTGTTTGTAATGGATCTTCAGAGTGTAACTGCAGGTTTGAATAATCTCGCCACGAAGGTACAAAATTTGCAAGATTTTGTTTGTCATGCACCTGTATCTGAGCCGAGAATTCCTTTGCCGGAATTTTTCTCGGGGAATAGATCTGGGTTTCAGAATTTTCGAAATAATTGCAAATTATTTTTGTCCCTGAAATCTCGCTCTGCCGGAGACCCTGCACAGCAGGTCAGGATTGTGATTTCCTTGCTCCGGGGCGACCCTCAAGACTGGGCTTTTTCATTGACACCAGGGGATCCTGCGTTGCTCAATGTGGATGCGTTTTTTCTGGCCTTGGGGTTGCTTTATGACGAACCTCATTTTGAGCTTCAGGCAGAAAAAACTTTGATGTCCCTATCTCAGGGGCAAGATGAAGCGGAAGTTTACTGCCAAAGATTCCGTAAATGGTCTGTGCTTACTCAGTGGAATGAGTGCGCCCTGGCGGCGACTTTCAGAGAGGGTCTCTCTGATGCCATTAAGGATGTTATGGTGGGGTTCCCTGTGCCTGCGGGTCTGAATGAGTCCATGACAATGGCTATTCAGATCGATAGGCGTTTGCGGGAGCGCAAACCAGTGCACCATCTGGCGGTGTCCACTGAGAAGTCGCCAGAGAGTATGCAATGTGATAGAATTCTGTCCCGAAGCGAGCGACAGAATTTTAGACGGAAAAATGGGTTGTGTTTCTATTGTGGTGATTCTACTCATGTTATATCAGCATGCTCTAAGCGCACTAAAAAGCTTGATAAATCTGTTTCCATTTGCACCTTACCGTCTAAGTTTATTCTATCTGTGACCCTGATTTGCTCTTTGTCATCTATTACCACGGACGCCTATGTTGACTCTGGCGCCGCTTTGAGTCTTATGGATTGGTCCTTTGCCAAACGCTGTGGGTATGATTTAGAGCCTTTGGAGACTCCTATTCCTCTGAAGGGGATTGACTCCACCCCATTGGCTAATAATAAACCACAATACTGGACACAAGTAACTATGCGTATTAATCCGGATCACCAGGAGATTATTCGCTTTCTGGTGCTGTATAATCTACATGATGATTTGGTGCTAGGATTGCCTTGGCTGCAATCTCACAACCCAGTCCTCGACTGGAGAGCTATGTCTGTGTTGAGCTGGGGATGTAAGGGGGCTCATGGGGATGAACCTGTGGTTTCCATTTCATCATCTATTCCCTCTGAAATTCCTGAGTTCCTGTCTGACTATCGTGACGTCTTTGAAGAATCCAAGCCTGGTTCGTTACCTCCGCACCGAGAGTGCGATTGTGCCATAGATTTAATTCCGGGTAGTAAATACCCAAAGGGTCGTTTATTTAATCTGTCTGTGCCTGAACATGCTGCTATGCGAGAATATATAAAGGAGTCCTTGGAAAAGGGACATATTCGTCCATCGTCATCTCCCTTAGGAGCCGGTTTTTTCTTTGTGTCAAAAAAAGACGGCTCTTTGAGACCATGTATTGATTATCGGCTTTTGAATAAAATCACTGTTAAATATCAATACCCATTGCCGTTGCTGACTGATTTGTTTGCTCGCATAAAGGGGGCCAAGTGGTTCTCTAAGATTGACCTTCGTGGGGCGTATAATTTGGTGCGAATCAGGCAGGGGGATGAGTGGAAAACCGCATTTAATACGCCCGAGGGCCACTTTGAGTATTTAGTGATGCCTTTTGGTCTTTCAAATGCTCCGTCAGTTTTCCAGTCCTTTATGCATGATATTTTTCGCGATTATTTGGATAAATTTATGATTGTGTATCTGGATGATATTCTGATTTTTTCGGATGACTGGGACTCTCATGTCCAGCAAGTCAGGAGGGTTTTTCAGGTTTTGAGGTCTAATTCTTTGTGTGTGAAGGGTTCTAAGTGTGTTTTTGGGGTACAGAGTATTTCCTTCTTGGGATACATTTTTTCCCCCTCTTCCATCGAGATGGATCCTGTCAAGGTTCAAGCTATTTGTGATTGGACGCAGCCCTCTTCTCTTAAGAGTCTTCAGTAGTGTTGAGCGATACCGTCCGATACTTGAAAGTATCGGTATCGGAAAGTATCGGCCGATACCGGCAAAGTATCGGATCCAATCCGATACCGATACCCGATACCAATACAAGTCAATGGGGCTCAAGTATCGGACGGTATTCCTGATGGTTCCCAGGGTCTGAAGGAGAGGAAACTCTCCTTCAGGCCCTGGGAACCATATAAATGTGTAAAAGAAAGAATTAAAATAAAAAAAATCGCTATACTCACCTGTCCGACGCAGCCGGGACCTCAGCGAGGGAACCGGCAGCGTTGTTTCTTTAAAATTCGCGCTTTTACTTGGTTACGTGAAGTCCCGGCTTGTGATTGGTCAGGGCGGGCATGTTGCCGGGACGCGGACCAATCACAGCAAGCCGTGACGAAATTACGTCACGGCTTGCTGTGATTGGTCCGCGTCCCGGCAACATGGCGCCGTGACCAATCATAAGCCGGGGACGTCACTGGAGGCTGGACACGCGCGCTTTTTAAATGCATTTTAAAAAGTGCGCGTGTCCAGCCTCCCGTGACGTCACGGCTTGTGATTGGTTAATCGCGGCCATGCTGCCGGGACGCGGACCAATCACAGCAAGCCGTGACGTAATTTCGTCACGGCTTGCTGTGATTGGTCCGCGTCCCGGCAACATGGCGCCATGACCAATCATAAGCCGGGGACGTCACTGGAGGCTGGACACGCGCGCTTTTTAAATGCATTTTAAAAAGTGCGCGTGTCCAGCCTCCCGTGACGTCACGGCTTGTGATTGGTTAATCGCGGCCATGTTGCCGGGACGCGGACCAATCACAGCAAGCCGTGACGTAATTTCGTCACGGCTTGCTGTGATTGGTCCGCGTCCCGGCAACATGGCGCCGTGACCAATCATAAGCGGGGGACGTCACTGGAGGCTGGACACGCGCGCTTTTTAAATGCATTTTAAAAAGTGCGCGTGTCCAGCCTCCCGTGACGTCACGGCTTGTGATTGGTTAATGGCGGCCATGTTGCCGGGACGCGGACCAATCACAGCAAGCCGTGACGTAATTTCGTCACGGCTTGCTGTGATTGGTCCGCGTCCCGGCATCATGGCCGCCCTGACCAATCACAAGCCGGGACTTCACGTAACCAAGTAAACGCGCGAATTTTAAACAAACAACGCTGCCGGTTCCCTCGCTGAGGTCCAGGCTGCGTCGGACAGGTGAGTATAGCGATTTTTTTTATTTTAATTCTCTCTTTTACACATATGTTGTTGCGATACCCGATACCCGATACCATTACAGTATCGGAATCCCGGTATCGGAATTCCGATACAGCAAGTATCGGCCGATACCCGATACTTGCAGTATCGGAATGCTCAACACTAGTCTTCAGAAATTTTTGGGCTTTGCTAACTTTTATCGTCGATTTATTGCTGGTTTTTCGGATATTGCTAAGCCATTGACCGATTTGACTAAGAAGGGTGCTGATGTTGCTGATTGGTCCCCTGATGCTGTGGAGGCCTTTCGGGAGCTTAAGCGCCGTTTTTCCTCTGCCCCTGTGTTGCGTCAGCCTGATGTTGCTCTACCTTTTCAGGTTGAGGTCGACGCTTCTGAGATCGGAGCTGGGGCAGTGTTGTCGCAGAAAAGTTCTGACTGCTCCGTGATGAGGCCTTGTGCCTTCTTTTCCCGTAAATTTTCGCCCGCTGAGCGGAATTATGATATTGGGAATCGGGAGCTTTTGGCCATGAAGTGGGCTTTTGAGGAGTGGCGCCATTGGCTTGAGGGAGCCAGACATCAGGTGGTGGTATTGACTGACCACAAAAATTTGATTTATCTTGAGACCGCCAGGCGCCTGAATCCCAGACAGGCGCGCTGGTCATTATTTTTTTCTCGGTTTAATTTTGTGGTGTCATACCTACCGGGTTCTAAGAATGTTAAGGCAGATGCCCTTTCTAGGAGTTTTGAGCCTGACTCGCCTGGTAACTCTGAGCCCACAGGTATCCTTAAGGATGGAGTGGTATTGTCAGCCGTTTCTCCAGACCTGCGGCGGGCCTTGCAGGAGTTTCAGGCGGATAGACCGGATCGTTGCCCACCTGATAAACTGTTTGTTCCTGATGATTGGACCAGTAGAGTCATCTCTGAGGTTCATTCTTCTGCGTTGGCAGGTCATCCTGGCATTTTTGGTACCAGGGATTTGGTGGCGAGGTCCTTCTGGTGGCCTTCCCTGTCACGAGATGTGCGAGGCTTTGTGCAGTCTTGTGACGTTTGTGCTCGGGCCAAGCCTTGTTGTTCTCGGGCTAGTGGATTATTGTTGCCCTTGCCTATTCCTAAGAGGCCTTGGACGCACATCTCGATGGATTTTATTTCAGATCTGCCTGTTTCTCAGAAGATGTCTGTCATCTGGGTGGTGTGTGACCGTTTTTCTAAGATGGTCCATTTGGTTCCTCTGCCCAAGTTGCCTTCTTCTTCCGAGTTGGTTCCTCTATTTTTTCAAAATGTTGTTCGTTTGCATGGTATTCCTGAGAATATCGTTTCTGACAGAGGGACCCAATTCGTGTCTAGATTTTGGCGGGCATTCTGTGCTAGGATGGGCATAGATTTATCTTTTTCGACCGCTTTCCATCCTCAGACGAATGGCCAGACCGAGCGGACTAATCAGACCCTGGAGACATATCTGAGGTGTTTTGTGTCTGCTGACCAGGATGATTGGGTTGCTTTTTTGCCATTGGCGGAGTTCGCTCTCAATAATCGGGCCAGCTCTGCCACTTTGGTGTCCCCGTTTTTCTGTAATTCGGGGTTTCATCCTCGATTTTCCTCTGGTCAGGTGGAATCTTCGGATTGTCCTGGAGTGGATGCTGTGGTGGAGAGATTGCATCAGATCTGGGGGCAGGTGGTGGACAATTTGAGGTTGTCCCAGGAGAAGACTCAGCTTTTTGCCAACCGCCACCGTCGTGTTGGTCCTCGGCTTTGTGTTGGGGATTTGGTGTGGTTGTCTTCTCGTTTTGTCCCTATGAGGGTCTCTTCTCCTAAGTTTAAGCCTCGGTTCATCGGCCCGTATAAGATATTGGAGATTCTTAACCCTGTTTCCTTCCGTTTGGACCTCCCTGCATCCTTTTCTATTCATAACGTTTTTCATCGGTCATTATTGCGCAGGTATGAGGTACCGGTTGTGCCTTCCGTTGAGCCTCCTGCTCCTGTGTTGGTTGAGGGTGAGTTGGAGTACGTTGTGGAGAAAATCTTAGACTCCCGTGTTTCCAGACGGAGACTCCAGTATCTGGTCAAGTGGAAGGGATACGGCCAGGAGGATAATTCTTGGGTGAATGCATCTGATGTTCATGCCTCTGATCTGGTTCGTGCCTTTCATAGGGCCCATCCTGATCGCCCTGGTGGTTCTGGTGAGGGTTCGGTGCCCCCTCCTTGAGGGGGGGGTACTGTTGTGAATTTGGATTCTGGGCTCCCCCGGTGGCTACTGGTGGAATTGAACTGGTGTCTTCATCTTCTCTGTTCACCTGTTCCCATCAAGATGTGGGAGTCGCTATATAACCTTGCTTCTCTGTTAGTTGCTTGCCGGTCAACAATGTTATCAGAAGCCTCTCTGTGCTTGTTCCTGCTCCTAGACAACTACTAGATAAGTTGGACTCTTGTCCATGTTTGTTTTTGCATTTTTGTTCCAGTTCACAGCTGTAGTTTCGTTACTGTGTCTGGAAAGCTCTTGTGAACAGGAATTGCCACTCTGGTGTTATGAGTTAATTCCAGAGTTTTAAAGTAATTTCTGGATGGTGTTTTGATAGGGTTTTCAGCTGACCATGAAAGTGTCCTTTCTGTCTTCTGCTATGTAGTAAGTGGACCTCAAATTTGCTAAACCTATTTTCATACTACGTTTGTTATTTCATCTTAATTCACCGCCAATACATGTGGGGGGCCTCTGTCTCCTTTCGGGGTATTTCTCTAGAGGTGAGCTAGGACTAATATTTTCCTCTGCTAGCATTATTTAGTCCTCCGGCTGGTGCTGGGCATCTAGAATCAACGTAGGCATGCTACCCGGCCACTGCTAGTTGTGCGGTAGGTTTAGTTCATGGTCAGCTCAGTTTCCATCTCCAAGAGCTAGTTCTTTTATATGCTTATGCTATGTTCTCTCGCCATTGAGAACATGACAGGGGAGAGAACTAAGTTTAGGCTCCTCAAAAACATCACAATAGTCAGACAAAAATGCCGGAACTTCAGAGGGAGTAGATGAAGCAATGGAAACCAAAGGTACTTCCCCATGAGCCCCCTGACATCCCCAGCTTAACACAGACATTGTTTTCCAGTCAAGGGCTGGATTATGATATTGCAACCATGGCAATCCAAGCACTAAGACATCATGCAAGTTATGCAACACAAGGAAGCGAATCACCTCCCGATGGTCAGGAGTCATACACATAGTCACTTGTGTCCAGTATTGTGGTTTATTCCTAGCCAATGGTGTGGAGTCGATACCCTTCAAAGGGATAGGAACTTCCAAAGGCTCTAGGCTAAACCCACAGCGCCTGGCAAAGGACCAATCCATAAGACTCAAGGAAGCGCCAGAATCCACATAGGCATCCACGGTAATAGATGATAATGAACAAATCAAAGTTACAGACAAAATAAACTTAGACTGTAAAGTGCCAATTGCAAAAGACTTATCAACCTTTTTTGTGCGTTTAGAGCATGCTGATATAACATGAGCAGAATCACCACAGTAGAAGCACAACCCATTTTTACGTCTATAATTCTGCCGTTCACTTCTGGACAGAATTCTATCACATTGCATATTCTCCGGTGCCTGCTCAGAAGACACCGCCAAATGGTGCACAGGTTTGCGCTCCCGTAAACGCCGATCAATCTGAATAGCCATAGTCATGGATTCATTCAGACCTGTGGGCGTAGGAAACCCCACCATGACATCTTTAACGGCGTCAGAGAGACCTTCTCTGAAATTCGCCGCCAGGGCGCACTCATTCCACTGAGTAAGCACAGACCATTTTCGAAATTTTTGACAATATATTTCAGCTTCATCATGCCCTTGAGAGAGGGCTATCAAGGCTTTTTCAGCCTGAATCTCCAAATTAGGTTCCTCATAGAGCAACCCCAGTGCCAGAAAAAACACATCCACATTGAGCATCACAGGATCCCCTGGTGCCAATGCAAATGCCCAATTCTGGGGGTCACCCCGCAACATGGAAATAACAATTTTAACCTGCTGAGCGGGGTTTCCAGCGGAGCGAGATCTCAGAGAAAGATACAATTTACAATTGTGCTTAAAATTCAAAGAACGAGATCTATCTCCAGAAAAAAACTCAGGTATAGGAATCTTGGGTTCAGACATAGGAGCATGTATAACAAAGTCTTGGATATTTTGAACTTCAGAAGCAAGAGTATTCAGGTTTGAAGCTAAACTCTGGATATTCATTTCTCAACAGCTGAGATCTGAGCCATTCAGGGGTTAAGAGGAGAGAAAAAGGCAGCTGATTGAAATTATGGCTAGACAAAACTTCTGAGTAAAAAAAAAGTGTCAGAAACTTCTTTTTTCTCTCTTTCTTCAGCCAATACCTTTAATACATTATGGCCGGCAATACTGTCATGATTCCCAATGGCAGGGACTTAGGCAAAAACGGACTAGCTCTAGGAAGATGGAATCTCAGATGACCGCGATGCTGAACCTAACACACAAATAATAGTAGCCGGGGGGCGTGCCTACGTTTTATCCCTAGACGTCTCGCACCAGCCGGAGATCTAGCTACCCCTAGTAGAGGAATACACAGACCTGACTTGCCTCCAGGGAAACCCCAAAAGTGATAGTAGCCCCCCACATATAATAACGGTTAGGTAAGAGGAAAACACGTACGCAGTATGAATATAGGTTCAGCAAAGAGAGGCCCTCTGACTAGATAGCAGAAAATACAAAAGAGGACTTCGCGGTCACCTCAAAACCCTAATCAGCCATCCTGAAATTACTTTAACTCCGATATCAACTCATGACACCGGAGTAGTAATTTCAGATCACTAGAGCTTCCAGCAGCAAGAGTGAAAAAATGCGTGCTGGACAAAACAAACACAAAAAATACAAAAGATCCAACTTAGCTGAATTGCAGACTTGGAGCAGGTAGCAAGCAACAGAGGTGCTCTGGTAACATTGATTGCCGGTACTAGAATGACTGAGAAGCCAAACTAAATAGGAAACTCCCAATTCCTGATGGGAACAGGTGCACTGGAAATAAAAGACAAAAGTAAGCCAGTACCACCAGTAGCCACCAGAGGGAGCCAAAAACAGAATTCACAACACACAGCCTGCTGATGCTTACCACTAGCTGTTCGATAATAGGACACCTCGTGTGCAACACTGGCAGCTGCGGATGGAGTGGTCGTGCGACTGCACTCTGTGGTAGAGCTTTTGCTTCTGGAGGAGGAGGAGGAGGAGGGGTGGCGAACGCCTACAGCCAACTGTTTCCTAGACCGTGGGCTAGGCAGAACTGACCCACTATGGCTGTCCCCTGTGGACCCTGCATCCACCACATTAACCCAGTGCGCTGTGATGGACACGTAACATCCCTGGCCATACCTACTGGTCCATGCATCTGTTGTGAGGTGCACCTTTCCACTGACTGATTGCCTCAGTGCATGGACAATGTGGTCTTTGACATGCTGGTGGAGGGCTGGGATGGCTTTTCTCACAAAGAAGTGCCTACTGGGTAGGTCATAGCATGGTACTGCGTAGGCCATCAGGTCTTTGAAAGCTTTGCTTTCAACCAACCGGTAGGGCATCATCTCTAACGAGATTAGTATAGCAATGTGGGCATTCAAACCCTGTGTACGAGGATGAGTACTTTATATTCCTAACGAGAGTCTCTTATAGGGTGAGTTGGACAGGAGAGCTGCATATGGTGGAACTAGCGGTGGTGGTGGTGGTGGACATGGCGGATTGAGAGAGGGTTGGTGATGTATTCTTGATGTTGGCCTACATACAGTGTTTCCTACCAATAACCTTGTGATTCCCTGACTGCTTTGGCCTTGCGACAATACCTCCACATTTGCTGCTGGTGGTGTCCTAACCGGTGGGCTTACAGTGAGGGAAGCAGTGTAGCGTTGCTGACTACCTTCATTCTGAGCAGGTGCAACAACGGTATGTGACGTTTGGTAGTTAGTCCAGACTTGCAAGTGCATGCTTGTTAAATGTCTATGCATGCACGTTGTATTTAAATTTTGAAAATTCTTCCCTCTGCTAAAGGTCTTTGAGCATTTCTTACAGATAACTTTTGACTGATCATTCGGATCTTGGTTAAAAAATTGCCACACTGCACTCTTCCTACTATCGAATACCCTTTCAGGCATTGCACGCTGTGCTACTTTCACTGGATGGCCACACTGTCCTAAAACTGCTTTTGTTTTTGACAAACGTTTTTGGCCTGATACGGGACTGCCAGATTACAGCTGTTGCGATGTAGGTGTCTGCTGCGGATCATCCTCCTCCGCTTCTGAGCTACTGGCAGCGGCACCCTCTTCCCCCAATGGCTGCGAATTTGGGTCAACAACTAGGTCATCTATCACCTCCTCTTCAATGTCATGTGCACCTTTCTCTGTGTCACCGTGTAAGGTGCTATAGTGTTCGGGACGGAGCACCATAGTCTCATCCGGGTCAGATTCTGGCTCAGTACACTGCGAGGGCAATGTAGTGATCTGAGTCAATGGAACAGCATAATAATCTAGCTGTGGCTGTGGATCAGTGCACTCCATGTCCAATTCATCTTGTAAAGGGCAGGTAACAATTTCCCTTTCTAACCCAGGCACGGTATGTGTAAAGAGCTCCATGGAGTAACCTGTGGTGTCGCCTGACACATCCTTCACTTTTGGTTTCGGTGAAGGACACAAGAAAACGTCTTGTTCCTGACCAGGAGCATCCACTGACGACTCACTGCTTTTATATTTTGAACTATCTGAAGAGGAGGCGAAAGAGCTAGAGGCTGAGTCAGCAAGGAAAGCCTATGCTGCTCCGGCTTTAAAAGCGGTTTTCCTACTCCAAGATAAGGGAGCCTTCGAGGCCTTGTGTAGCCAGACGATGACGTTTGCTCAACACCTCCAGCCTTAGGTGCTATTTTGCTTTTCCCACTACCACCAGATGCTTCACCACCACCACCGCCACCATCAGTACCAGCTGGCAATGACCGCCCATGGCCTCTTCCACCAGGCTTCCTCATTTTTGGGAAAATCTAACCAAAATAACAACCATTATATGGTACTGTAAAACAAGATAGAAGGTGTATATAAACTTGTTGAGAATTTAAATCTCCCTTTTTTGGGGGGGAGACTGCACCAAAACTCAGGCCCAGTGTAAAACACAACACAATGTAAGTGGCAGAACGTGGCGGGCTGATACACGACAAACTAACAGAACTGACGTATATCCACTTTTGACAACTTGAATCTCCCTTTTTTGGGGGGGATACTGCACAAAAACTTATGTCCAGTGTATAACACAACACAATGTAAGTGGCAGAACGTGGCTGGCTGATATACGACAAACTAACAGAACTGACGTATATCCACTTTGTGACAATTTGAAAATTCCTTTTTTTGGGGGGAGACTGCACCAAAACTCAGGCCCAGTGTATAACACAGCACAATGTAAGTGGCAGAACGTGGCTGGCTGACATACGACAAACTAACAGAACTGATGTATATCCACTTTGTGACAATTTGAATCTCCCTTTTTGGGGGGGAGACTGCACCAAAACTCAGGCCCAGTGTATAACACAACACAATGTAAGTGGCAGAACGTGGCTGGCTGATATATGACAAACTAACAGAACTGATGTATATCCACTTTGTGACAATTTGAATCTCCCTTTTTTGGGGGGGAGACAGCACCAAAACTCAGGCCAAGTGTATAACACAACACAATGTAAGTGGCAGAACGTGGCTGGCTGATATACGACAAACTAACAGAACTGTTGTATATCCACTTTGTGACAATTTGAATCTCCCTTTTTTGGGGGGGAGACAGCACCAAAACTCAGGCCCAGTGTATAACACAACACAATGTAAGTGGCAGAACGTGGCTGGCTGATATACGACATACTAACAGAACTGACGTATATCCACTTTGTGACAATTTGAATCTCCCTTTTTTGGGGGGGAGACTGCACCAAAACTCAGGCCCAGTGTATAACACAACACAATATAAGTGGCAGAACGTGGCTGGCTGATATACGACATACTAACAGAACTGACGTATATCCACTTTGTGACAATTTGAATCTCCCTTTTTTTGAGGGGAGACAGCACCAAAACTCATTTAAATAGTCTGACACGTCACTCCTTAGTGGATCAGGTGCTCAGAGAAGGGATGCCAACCCCTATATCCAATATAATAGAATAGAAATCCGGCACTCAAAAAATCATGCAAATGTATTCATTTATTTTATGATCCCCAAAAAAATTCATAACGTTTCGGTCTTTATGACCTTCATCAGACAAAAGATGCAGTGACAGAAAAAAACGACCTATAAAGTACATGTGACTCATTCCGGAGTTCGCATATGTGTCCGGTGGTCGGTCAGCAGTATTTGGACCACCGGACACATATATGAACTCCGGAATGAGTCACATGTACTTTATAGGTCGTTTTTTTCTGTCACTGCATCTATTGTCTGATGGTCATAAAGACCGAAACGTTATGAATTTTTTTTGGGATCATAAAATAAATGAATACATTTGCATGATTTTTTGAGTGCCGGATTTCTATTCTATTATATTGCACCAAAACTCAGGCCCAGTGTATAACACAACACAATGTAAGTGGCAGAACGTGGATGGAAGATATATGAAAAAATACAAGGACTGTAGTACAATTTCAATCTCTCTACAATGATCTCAGGACAAGTATGGCAGCAATAAAAAGGACTGCTGCACACAAAAGTGTGGACAAATAAACAAGATAACCGTGCAGAAAGGAGCAACAGGATTTTTGCTTTTAAAAAAGCAGTTGGTTTGCACAGCGGCGTACAAACAGCAATGCAGCTATCAGGGAGCCTTATAAGGCAGCCTAATAAGCTACAGAGCTGATGCACAAAAATATGGCCTCCACTGTCCCTGCAAAAAAAGGTGGTGTTGGACAGTGGAAATTGCTACAGCACAAGCGGTTTGGGGGTTAATCTTCCCTCCCTAACTATATCCCTTCTTCTGATGAAGCTGCAGCAACCTCTCCCTATACTGAGATTGGCAGAAGTAAGATGGCGGTCGGCGTGCTCGCCCCTTTATAGCCCCTGTGACGCCGCAGAAAGCAAGCCAATCACTGTCATGCCCTTCTCTAAGATGGTGGGGACCGAGACCTATGTCCTCACGCTGCCCACACTCTGCGTCCTCCTTCTTTGGCTGAAAAATGGCGCTGAAAGCGTTATATGAAATGCGACTTTTGTGTGCAGATCGGCGACCTCATGGCCGATCCCACACTAGGATCAGGTCGGGTTTCATGAAACCCGACTTTGCCGAAAGTCGGCGATTTTTGAATTTGTCTGATCCGTTTCGCTCAACCCTATTTTAATCCTTTTGACGCCCTAACACAATAAAAGGACGTCTGAAAACTGATGCAACTGTAAAGTAGACATGTAGTATGTTAAATGTCATTTCTGAACTTTTTTGTGTGGTTTGACTACCTGATTCAAGGCAATACAAATTAAAAGTTTGAAAATGCAACTTTTTCTCCAAATTTCCAACATTTTCTTACGCAACCGCAAATTATATTGACTTAAATTTAGCACTGCCATAAAGTACAAGATATCTTGAAACAAAAAAAGGGTCTGAGAATCACTGGGATTAGAAGAAGCATTGCAAATTTATTATAGTATAAAGCGACATATGTCAGATTTGAAAAATGAGGCTCTGTCAGGAAGTTTACCTGGTGGCAAGAGGTTAAATAATGTGATGAGGGAACCTGAACGGAACAGTCCAGGGTCCGTACCGGACACCTAGTGTCTGTTACTGAACCCAGAACATAGACATTCACTGTCTGTCCACATTCCTGTTCTGTTCACCAATCTAATAAAGCTTGTTAAAAAGCTGCAGCACTGCCAATCAACATGCTTTTAGATTGTGGGCAATTCTGAAGCCATCACAGCCATGCCAAGTATTGAAATGGCTGTGATTGGGTGGCACATCATGTGACTTGCCCTGAATAAAGCCATTATGCTCTCATTAGTGTATGGATAGGACACAGCTGGAGGAGAGGACTGATTGTGACTGCACACTTTGCAAAAAAAAAAACTATTGTGTGCCCTCTGCAACCCATATCTGTGGTAGTACTGCTAGTACTGTGCTGAAAGCCGCTGTGTGTACTCTGCACCCCCTACTTGTGGTAGTATGGTTCATTTAAGCAGCTGTTTATATTCTGCACCCCCCTACCAGTGGGAGTAATAATCCTTTAAGCCGCTGTGTGTACTCTGCACTCACCTGCCTGTGGAAGTAATGTTCCTTTAAGCTGCTGTGTGTATTTTATACCCCCTCCTGCCTGTGGGAGTAGAGTAATGATACTTTAAGCCACTGTGTGTACCCTGCACCCCCCACCTGTGGCAGTAATGTTACTTACTGCTGCTGTGTGAACTCTGCACCCCAATCCTTTGGGGTTCCTTTAAGCCAAGTGTTTTTTAGTAGTCTGGAAATTAAATAATTGGATTCAGCCATCTAGTGGCCATTTGTAGGGCAAATAAATACATTTTCTGTACCTCTGTCTCTTTTCTAGCAGTGTGGCAAATAAATAATTGCCATCAGCCATCTCATTGCCATTTGTAAGCCAAATAATTAATTTTTCTATACCGCTGTGCCTTTTCTAGTAGTGTGGCAAATAAATCTCAGCAGCAGTCGTCTCGTTGCCACTTGTAGTTCATAGAAAGTAATTTAACGTACTTTTGTGTCTAAAACTTTTATATACTCTGCAGCTTTGCTACTGAGAGTAGTGTGTCTAAAATAAAGTTCTACTCTACAGCATCTGTTTCCCATTAGTGGGCCAAAAAAACTTTTATTCTACTGCTGGGTCTATATGAGTAGTGTGTTTAAAAAAAATGATTCTATCCTGCAGCCTTTTTTTCTGAGTAGAGTGTTTAAAAAACAATTCTACTATGCAGCAGTCTCTTTCCCATTTGTGGACTGAAAAAATATTTTATTCTACCACTGTGCCTATGCGAGCAGTGTTTCTAAAAAATTTGTATACTTGGCATCCGTGTTTTTGGAAGTAGTGTGTCTAAAATAAAATTCTACTCTGCAGCCATCGCTTTCCCATTTGTGGGCCCAAAAATATATTTTATTCTACTGCTGTGTCTATACGAGAAATGTATATCTAAAAAATGCTTCTACTCTGCAGCTGTCATTTTGTGAGAACTATATCCAAAAAAATATCTTCTGTACTGCTGTATCTGTACGAGTTGTGGCTGTGCCTAAAAAAAAATAACTGTGCCTTTAAACCTCTGTGTCTACTGGGCCAAAAAGCCCCTTGAAGCACTTTGCCAAAAAGCCTTTGCATGTAGTGGGCCAAAATGCCTCTGGGAATACTGAGCAAAAAGCCTCTGAGAGTACTGTGTAAAAAGCCTCTGAGAGTACTGTGCAAAAAACCTTTGGGAGTACTGTGCCAAAAAGCCTCTGAGAGTACTGTGCAAAAAGCCTCTGGGGGTACTGTGCCAAAAAGCCCTTGGGAGTACCGTTCCAAAAAGCCTTTACGTGTACTGTGTCAAAAATCCTCCGGGAGTACTGTGCCAAAGAGCCTTTGGGAGTACTGTGCCAAAAAGCCTCTGGAAGTACTGTGCTAAAAAGCCTCTTGGAGTACTGTTCCAAAAAGCCTTTACATGTACTGTGTCAAAAATCCTCTGGGAGAACTGTGCCAAAAAACCTTTGTGCATACTATGCCAAAAAGCCTCTTGGAGTACTGTGCCAAAAAGCCTTTGGAAGTACTGTGCCAAAAAGCCAGTGGGTATTGTGTCAAAAAGCCTCTGGGAGAACTGTGCCGAAAAAGCCATTGTGTAGACTGTGCCATTAAACCTCTGGGTGAACTGTGCCAAAAGCCTATATGTATACTCTGCAGCTGTGTTTTTATGAGTAGTGGCCTAAAAAATAGTTTTACTCTGCACCCGTACCTGTGGTAGTACTGTGAGTAAAAACAAACATTTCTACTGTGCACCCATCTCTCTGTGAGTACTCTGAAAAAGCCTCTGTGGGAACCACTTCTGGTTAATTTTAATAAATGTGAACTTGCTCACATTGGCTGTGGAGAGGCGCATGCTTACACCTCCTGCCATGCTCAAAACATGTTCCGACAGTACATTTTCCACAAAGCAGGCCAGCACTACCAAGTAAAAATAAGGCAAACTCAGGCCATGTGTCCAATTTGGAGACCTAGAAAATATATGTGCCAGACCCATCACTCAACATGTGGATATGTGTGGACACATACTCTTCCACCACGTCATTGAAACTGTCATGCTCATGGAATTGATCCCTTGAGCTAGTGTTTTGTAGATAGTTTCTCTTCCTGCCACAGGTGACACACCTTTTCTCGGGGTGTTTGGGTTTTATTTTCTGACTGCAGTCTGTCTAGCTTAGCACAGGTGTTTTCATTTGTCACCATTTAAGTGCAGCTTTATATTCTCTTCCCCAGTAGGCATTTCCTGCTAGTGATAGATTCATTTAGAAGGTCTGAAATTGTATTGTTCTTTTGAGGAAGTCTGTGAGCTTTGAGCTAAGAATTTTTACCTTGTTGCTTCTTTGATATACTTTGCATCCCTCTTCTGTTTAATTTTAGTAAGTAGGCAGTATATTTGGTAAGAGTAATTGCTTTATTCTTTGTTAGGTATTTTATTATTAATATTATTATTATACATTTACAGTGCCTTGGGAAAGTATTTGGCCCCCTGGAACTTTTCAACCTTTTCCCACATATCATGCTTCAAACATAAAGATACCAAATGTAAATTTTTGGTGAAGAATCAACAACAAGTGGAACACAATTGTGAAGTTGAACAGAATTTATTGATTATTTTAAATTTTTGGGGAAATTCAAAAACTGAAAAGCTGCAAGTCGCTTGGGGTATTTCTCTATCAGTTTTGTACATTGAGAGACTGAAATTCTTGCCCTTTCTTCCTTGGCAAATAGCTCAAGCTCATTGAGGTTTGATGGAGATCGTTTGTGAATAGCAGTTTTCAGCTCTTTCCACAGATTCTCAATTGGATTGAGGTCTGGACTTTGACTTGGCATTCTAACACCTGGATATGTTTATTTGTGAACCATTCCATTATAGATTTTGCTTTATGTTAGGGATCATTGTCTTGTTGGAAGACAAATCTCCGTACCAGTCTCAGGTCTGTTGCAGACTCCAACAGGTTTTCTTCAAGAATGGTCCTGTATTTGGCTCCATCCATCTTCCCATCAATTTTAACCATCTTCCCTGTCCCTGCTGAAGAAAAGCAGGCCCAAACCATGATGCTGCCACCACCATGTTTGACAATGGGAATGGCGTGTTCAGGGTGCTGAGCTGTGTGGCCTTTATGCCAAATATTATTTGGCATTGTTGCCAAAAAGTTTGATTTTGGTTTCATCTGACCAGAACACCTTCTTACACATGTTTAGTGTCTCTCCCAGGTGACTTGTTGAAAACTTTAAACAAAACTTTCTTCTTGCCCCTCTTCCATAAAGGCCAGATTTGTGCAGTGTTCGACTGATTGTTGTCCTATGGACAGACTGTCCCACCAGCTGTAGGTCTCTGCAGTTTATCCAGAGTGATCATGGGCCTCTTGGCTGCATCTCTGATCAGTCTTCTCCTTGTTTGAGATGACAGTTTAGAGGGACAGCTGGGTCTTGGTAGATTTGCAGTAGAATGATACTCCTTCCATTTCAATATGATCGCTTGCACAGTTCTCCTTGGGATGTTTAAAGTTTTGGAAATCATTTTGTATTCAAATCCAGCTTTAAACTTCTCCACAACACTATCACGGACCTGCCTGTTGTGTTCCTTGGTCTTCATGATGCTGTCTGTGCTTCAAACAGAACCCTGAGACTATCACAGAGCAGGTGCATTTATACGGAGACTTGATTACACACAGGTTGATTATATTTATCATTAATAGGCATTTAGGACAACATTGGATTATTCAGAGATCCACAATGAACTCCTGGAGTGAGTTTGGTGCACTGAAAGTAAAAGGGCCGAATAATATTGCACGCCCCACTTTTAAGTTTTTTAATTTCCACAAAACTTTAAAATAACTAATAAATTTTGTTCAACTTCACAATTGTGTTCCACTTGTTGTGGATTCTTCACCAAAAATTTACATTTGGTATCTTTATGTTTGAAGCATGATATGTGAGAAAAGGTTGAAAAGTTCCAGGGGGCTGAATACTTTCGCAAGGCACTGTATATGGCACCATTTATTCCATGGCGTTTTACATATGAAAAGGGGCAAATATAGACAAGCACAATAAACATGAGCAATACAAGGCACACACAAGTACAGAAGGAAAGGGGACCCTGCCAGCGAGGACTCACAGTCTTCAGGGGATGGGTGAGGATACACCAGTAGAGGGTAGAGCTGGTAGTGTGGCGGTTCAGCAGACTAAGGATCACTGCAGATTTCAGGCTTGTCGGAAGAGGTGGGTCTTCAGGTTCTTTTTGAAAGTTTCCGTGGTAGGCGAGAGTCTGATGTGTTGGCGTAGAGAGTTCCAGAGTATGGGCAAAGCACGGGAGAAGTCTTGTATGCGGTTGTGGGAAGAAGAGATAACAGGGGTGTAGAGAAGGAGTTCTTGAGGATCAAAGGCTGTGTGTGGGTAAGTACTGGGAGACCATGTCACAGATGTATGGAGGAGACAGGTTGTGGATGGCTTTGTATGTTACAGTAAGAGTGTTTGAACTGGAGCCTCTGGACAATAGGAAGCCAGTGACAGACTTTGCAGAGAGGAGAGGCTGGGGAATAATGGGGAGACAGGGGGATTACTCAGGCAGCAGAGTGTTGGATGGATTGGGGTGGTGTCAGAGTGCTGGAGGGGAGACCAGAGAGTACGAGGTTGCGGTAATCGAGGTGGGAGATAAGGGCGTGCACTAGCGTTTTTGTGGTCTCATGGTGAAGGAGTGCACGGATCCGGGAAATATTTTTGAGTTTGAGTTGGCAGGAAGAGGCAAGGGCTTGGATATGAGGCTTGAAAGAGAGGGCAGCGTCAAGGATCACCCCGAGCTACCGAGCATGCGGGACAGGGGAAAGAGAGCAGTCATTGACATTGATGGATAGTTTTGGTGGAGGAGTAGAGTGTTAAGGGGGAAAGATGATGAATTCTGTTTTGGCCATGTTCAGTTTTAAAAGCGAGCAGAAAAGAAAGCTGAAATAGCAGACAGACATTGTGGGATTTTTGTGAGTAAGGAGGTGAGGTCAAGTCCAGATAGGTAGATCTGTACGTCATCGGCGTAGAGATGATATTGCAAACTGTGAGATTCTATAAGCTTTCATAAGCCAAAGGTGTAGATGGAGAAGAGCAGGGGCCCTAGGACTGAGCCTTGGGGAACACTGACAGACAGGGGGCGAGGTGAGGAGGTGGTGTGGGAGAGGGAGACACTGAATGATTGATCTGTTAGATATGATGAGATCCAGGATAGGGCCAAGTCTGTGATGCCAAGATATGAGAGAATCTGTAGCAGGAGCGAGTGGTCCATAGTGTCAAAGGCAGAAGACAGGTCCAGGAGAAGGAGGACAGAGTAGTGTCAATTGCTCTTGGCAGTTAGAAGGTCATTGGTGACTTTAGTTAGGACAGATTCAGTTGAGTGGTGATGTAATGATTATAGGGGATAACTCAGCAGACTCTTTGTGTGGAACAAGACAACTACAGGACACAGTTTTATAAGTGGTAAAGTCTGTATTATCACATGGTGATTCAAACAGGTGCAGAGAGAAACTCAAGTCCACAACGCTTGGTGCAAATAATAAACGCAGCCTAGCAGTCTATAGGAAACTTCAGAGGAAAATGCAATCAAGCAGAAAGTCTATGAAGCACAGTTATTCTTGAGGATACTTGACATGAATAAATCCTTGTCTTAGTCCAGGCACAGATAGATATGCTTATAGGCAGTTCAAATCATATCTTAGCTCAACCAGGGAGGCCTGGTTAATAGCCTCAGGTTATTGCAAAGCAGCAACAGCTTACATGACCAGCAAATGCAGATGGAAGTAAACCACGAACAGCAGATGAAGGAGGATTACTGGAAACTTGTGTATGCAGCCGGAACTCAGAGCGCAGAGTAGCAGGATCACCACACAGGTTCACAGGAGCAGGTGTATAGCCAGGGAGTAATCAGAGGTCAGGAGCTGGATGCAAGGCAGAATACTCTAGCACAGACTGAAGGCTGGGGTGGAGTTTTATAGCAGGAGACACAGTGCACATGAGACCAAAGACGCCATCTTGGAAGAGGGCAGTAATGCACAAAAGGTAAAAAATGTTAAGAGTCCTGACAGGTGAGATCAGAAGCCAGATTGTAACCAGTCATAGAGAGAGCAGGAGTAGAGGTAGGATGACAGTTCAAGATGGTCATGCTGTTCCAGTAGTTTTGAGGCATAAGGGAGAAGAGATATTGGGTGATAGCTAGACACAGAGGATGGGTCAAGGGAGAGCTTTTTGAGGATGGGTGTTATCGAGGCATGCTTGAAGGATGAGGGGAAGACACCAGTTGTTAGTGAGAGGTTGAAGATGTGTGTTAGGGTTGGGATGAAGACTGTGGTGAGGTGAGGGATGAAGCGGGATGGGAGCGGGTCAAGTGTGCAAATGGTGAGATGTGATCTTGACAAGAGAGTGGAGAGCTGATATTCTGTCATGGTGGAGAAGTTAGTTTTGGAGGAGCAGGGTTGAGCAGCTAAGAGGGGCATTGGGGGCTGCAGGCCAAAGCATTCTCTGATTGTAGCGATCTTCTGCTTAAGGAAAGAGACAAAGTCTTCAGCAGAAATGAGAGAAGAGGGAGGTGGTGCTGGGGGATGGAGTAGAGAATTGAAAATGTTGAAAAGCTGTTTAGGATGTAAGACAGGGAGGATATTAGAGATGAGAAGTAAGTTTGTTTTGCGGCAGTGAGTGAGGACTTGAAGCTGGCAAGGGACTGCTTGTATGTGATAAAGTCCTCGGCAGAACGGGATCTCTTCCATCTCCGCTCAGCAACCCTGGAAGCCTGTCTCAGTTCTTTGGTCAGTCTGGTCAGTCAGGGCTGCCTGTTGATTGTATAAGTTTTGCTGTGTGCAAGGGGGAGGCCGATTCAAATGCTGCTGTTATTGTGGTGTTGTATAAAGTGGCAGCAGCATCTGTGTCATGTAAAGAAGCTATGTCTGTAAGAGGAAATACAGATTCAGAGAGTGAATGTAAATTGAGGTGTTTGAGATTTCTGCGAGAGTGGGTGAGTTTGTGGAGTGGGGCTTGCATACTAGGAGAGGAGAGGGAAGAAAATGTCAGTAGGTTGTGGTCAGACAGGGGGAGGGGTGAGTTAGTGAGATTAATCAGGCAACAGAGGTGCGTGAAGATAAGGTCCAGCATGTGGCCATCTTTGTGAGTGGCCGCAGAGGACCACTGAATGAGGCCAAAGAAAGCAGTCAGTGATAAACATTTAGAGGCAGCTGAGGTGGAAGTGTCAATGGGGATATTGAAGTCACCCATGATGATAGTGGGGATGTCAGCAGAAATGAAATTAAGTAGCCAGGTGATGAAATGGTCGAGAAAGGTGGAGATGGCTAGCTCTGATGGGCGATAGATCACAGCCAGCTGGAGGTTGGAAGGGGAGTAGATGCAGTGGGAAGAGTAGCAGAGGGTGGTAGCAGAATTGGGGTAAAGGAGCAGTTATCAGACATGAGCCAGCCAACTCCTCCACCACATTTGTTGCTGGGGTGAGGGGTGTGAGAGAGATGGAATCCCCAATAAGAAAATGCAGCTGGATAGACTGAGTCAGAGGAGATGAGCCAGATTTCAGTGATGCCAAGGAAGGAGAGTTTGCTGGTGATAAAGAGGTCATGGATATAGGACGTTTTTTGCAGACAGAGCACACGTTCCATAGTGTCCCATGTAGGGGGACCGGGGGAGTGGGGGCTGCATGAATGGGTATGAGGTTATCATTATTGCGAAATCTTGTAGAGGATCATGGCAGGGTGTTAGAAATGAGTGTAGGGATGTGTTGAAGTGGGCTAGGATTTAGGGATACGTCACCAACAATGAGGAGTAGCAGACAGACCGTTAGAAGGTGGGAGCTGGATAGAACATGATGCGGCTGTGTGTGTCTGGAGAAAAAGGATTGTAGGAGGAGGAACAGTTCTGAGGAGAAGGTGAGAAGGCTGGGGAGTATGGAGGGATAAATGAGTAGTTCTTTACTAGGTAGAGGGATTGCAGGAGATTATAAGAAGGAAAGTAGAATGGGGGTGAAAATGAAAAAAAAAACAGAAACAGGGTACTGGTTTTCTATTCATTACCTTACAGTCAATTCCAGTCCAATTCAAGTCTAATTCAAAGTATTGTAATTAGAAATCTGTAATTTGAAAGATACATGGATCAGTTTAAAGTCTGGATCAGACTCCTTGGTCTGAATATATCCCCCAGCTAAGGGCAATCACGTGTGAATGAGGAGGTGGATGGGTACTGCAAGACCAGATGTTGAGAGTTAAGCAAAGGTCATAAAGAGAGGGAGGGGTTGGAGTGACCACTCAAAGATATGCCAGAATATCATAATGAGAGACATGAAACAGATCATGGAAACAAGATGATAGGTAAGAAAGCATACCAGAAAAAGATTATATGCACTGCACATAGACACTCAGATGCCATGTATTTCATTATTTACTTTACTCACTGTAACATATTTCCTTTGTTCAGCACACTTCTCTTGAAGTTAATTCACTCTCTGCTGTGCCCTCCAGTTCTTTAGGAGGAATGCAAAGCAACTCAATGGCCATTTAGGGAGATTAGGTCCAAGTTGCCATGTAATATTTTTTTGGTTAGGGACAACAATATTAGGCAGGCACCACCGCCAGGGATCACCAATAGCATGCTACAAAAAACACAACATAAAATGAAAGAAAAAAAGAGGTAGCATGCATATTAAAGGGATCACCACAAGGATTATCAGTAATAAAGGTTTATTTCAACACACTTGAACACTGCAAAAAGACATTAAAACCATTTAAGCACCGCACCACACAGATAACAAAATGCTCTAACACAGCAGGACTGAATATAAAGGTACCAAAAAAAGGGGAATAGGGGTTAGAGGGTTGGAGAGATTATGATTACTCATATAAAGATCCCCCTAAAGCTCAGATATCAAGCAATATAGCACCCCATACAACCTGTCGCTGTTAGTAAAATTTCCAGGATGAAGTCCCTGTGTAGCATAGAAATGAAGGATGGAAGATAAAGAGAGAGGTGGCACCGGTGCCACCTCTCTCTTTATCTTCCATCCGTCCTGCTGTGTTAGAGCATTTTGTTATCTGTGTGGCATTTAGAGTCAATTATGGATGAATAATAATATGTGCTTGATTTGTATATACTGAGGGTGGCACCGTGGTATGACCTCATTATAGGTCTTGGTTTCTATCCTTTGCGGTGTTTTCGCAATTTTAAATGGTTTTAATGTCTTTTTGCAGTGTTCAAGTGTGTTGAAATAAACCTTTATTACTGATAATCCTTGTGGTGATCCCTTTAATATGCATGCTACCTCTTTTTTTCTTTCATTTTATTTTTTTGGTTAGGGCTATCTCTGCACTTGCAGGCACCACTAGGGACTGTGGTGTCAGGATATCTAGTCTGTACAGGAACCGCAGGCTCAGCTTCAGTTTTTTAGTATCTAACCTATTAATCCCAAGTGAGTTGCTGCACAGGTATAACCTACATGCTGCCTATTGCTAATACAGATCAGATGGTGGTGCTGGATGTTGCGATGTGCTAAGTAAGATTTCTGCCATGCTAACCATCACTTCCAAGGTGGTGCTGGTGCCCCAGCCTCATTGCTGCCTTCTTCCTCCTCTGCCCTGTGCTTCAACTGAGCCACTGCAGTGCGAGCTAGAAGATCGTAGTGTCTGGTGGCTCTAATCCGCCACTGAGAAGAAGCACTTCTCCAGTGTATTAAATGTGTTTGCTTCTTTCAGCAGAATAGAGGTTAAATGGCCATGTTGGAAATTCCTACATTCAGCTGTGCTCAGCTAACCACTCCTCTTCCCTATAAAAGCTGGGCTCAATTGCCAGGTCCTTGTCTGAGTTAGCATTAGTTACATAGATCTGGAGTGAGAGAAGCTGGTGTGGAAAAGGAGAGCTGGAGGAGTTTATTAGCAACTTTTGCTTGGTTTGTACGCTTGGAAATTCCTTATCCTTTCCTGTTTTACTTTATTTTCCCTCCCTACACACCCTTGTGAAAACCTCTGTTATATGTAAATATATATTTTGTGTGTGTGGAGTTTTCTTTATACCATTGTCTCTGTCTGTTGGATTGGTGTACTGCTGTACACAGTAGCTCCTCTCTTCCCTGGATGGGGGAAGGGGAGAGACGTAGGGCTGTTGTAGGAGATAAGGTAAGGGCGGAGGCCCCGGCATATTCGCCATCTGAAGTATTCTGGAGAACAGTGCGAGTTAGGGCGCCCCCTAGTGTTAGGGCCAGGAAAGGTGCCCCTGGTCCCAGGTCACTTGCCAGTTGACTTGTGACAGGCACCTTCAGTAGTGCATCTTTCAGCGTCCACTTGTCTTCCCACATTTTCAGGTCTTGCTCTAATGATGAAAGGATGGTGCATTGTTCTTGTAGTGGGGAACCAGATTAGTGGCCACACAGTAATCAGCCCTTGCAACAATATGGGCAAATTAGTGGTGGTTGTGCATGCACAGCTGCATGTATTGCCTCATGTATGCCAGGCTGACCAGAGGCAACGACATGCTCTCCTTGGTGGGAGCTGTTTTGTCTAGGTCTTTGCATCGTCAGTTCCCTCCAAATCCCCCCAGCCATGCTCCAGTGATACCTGTGAGCTGTTTTGAGTGCCACCCTGCTATGAACATGGTTGTCCTTCATCTTACTCCTCTTACTCCTCCTCATTGTCCTTGAGAACTATCCCCTGGATGGACAATTGTGTACCTGTTGGTACAGGAACCTCTCCTCCAAGACAAGCATGGATGCCTAGCCTGATAATGGTGTGAATAGTCCCTCTTGTTCCTCCTCTTCATCTTGTGCCCCCAACTCATCCATCATCACCTGAATCTTGGCTTTTCTAGGAGGCATAGATATGAGATAGTAACGCAAATGATGGCATCATCAGCACTGCCCATGTTCCTGGAGTACTCAAAGCAGGGCAGCACAGCACACACATTCTGTATGGAGGCCCAATTGTTGGTCGTGAAGTTGCGTTGTTCTGCATAGCTACTCACCCGTGCATGCTGGAGCTGAAACTCCAGTATAGCCTACTGCTGCTCGCACAGTCTCTTCAGAGTGTGCAAGGTGGAGTTCTACTTTGTGGGTAAGTCACATTTTTAGGCGGTGAGCTGGATGGCAGAAGTGAAACTGGAGCACATACAGGCGAGCAGCATCAGGGTAAGAATGCCAAAAAACATGCAGCGTTGGCCTGCAGATTCAGCAGCTGTATCATTTTTAAGGAAGCTCTCCACCACCAAATTCAGCACATGCTCCAGGCAAGGAATGTGCCCAGAGATTTCACCTGTTATCGCACACCACCAGGCTGAGCTTGAGATTTAGAGGCACCAACTACACATCTGTCTGTTCTTTGATCCACATGCAAAGCTCCTGCGCAATGTGGGATTTTTCCAACTTACAGATGAGTTTTAGAACAGTCTGCTGTAGTTTTTTCCCGGCTGTGCTGAAGTTGGTGGTGCAGATGTTACGCAGACCAGATGAGGAGTATTGGAGGAAGCAAAGTAAGAGGAGGAGGTAACATGGACAGAGAAACATCCCAAAAATATCTAGCTATCATCTGCGGTGGTAAGACATGCACCAAAATGCTTTCTGCTTTACGCCCAGTCACCACAACATTTACCCAGTGGGCAGTTAGAGAAATTTAATATGCCTGTCTGTGCTTAATGATCCATGTATCGGTGATTATGTGGACCTCTACACTGATGCCATTGTGCAGTGTACACCTGATTTTGTATGCAACATGTTTGTGCAAGGCAGTGATGACCCACTGGAAAAGTAGTACCCACTGGAAAAGTAGTGGCGGCTGGGAACCATGTAATGTGGTACCCATGATCCCAACATATCGTTAGCCCTTTAGAAATCACTTGTGAGTCCACATGTAGAATATGGGATCCAGTGTTTGGGGGAAGTACAGCTGAACCCATCAATTGGGATGGTGTGGAATCGCTCGGTGACACTACTTGTGGTGGTGCTTTCAGATCTCTTTGCGGGGTGCCAGGTGGCTCTGTTGCTTGAGAGGGGAATGAAGAGGCCAAGACCACAGCATTTGTTTGGAATGTAACCCCTCTATATGTACAGCACCATGGAATCAATAGTCCTCTGACCATTTGCACTACCCCTCCCACATATTCATCTTCCAACAGAACAAGTAGTTGTGCATCAGTGCACTCAATCTTTTTGAACTGTGGGACAAGGCCAGGTGAATGTGCCAAGGAATCACAGCCAGCAGAGTCATCAAAAAGCAGAAGTGACTGCTCCATGAACTGGGGCTCAGACTGCTTGCCTGATTTGCAAGCGGGTAAGGTGGAAAACAGATGCCCATGGGACCGGGGAAAGAAAGAGCAAAGGGACTGAAGGAAGTCTCAGCCAACCATTCTAAAACCAACTCTACTTGATCTGGCCTCATCATTCATCCAACTGTTCTCAAGCCTACGAAATTACACAGAAAGTCCTGTCACCTGCTTGCATCAGAGGAAGGTGTTTCATTTTGCCATGTAGCAGACACAGATTTACCTTGCTTTCTCTCACTGCAGCAGCTACATCACTACCACCATCAACATGTTCACATCTCTTATTTGATGCTCTCCTCATTGTTTTCAACCCAATAAAATGCAGAGCGTTACACGGCCTGTATGCAGAGACAGAGAGAGGACAGCAGATTATTACTGTTAGGGCTAGCGGAACGCACCGAGTAAATATAGATATTTATTATTATTGATGCGTTCGGAGCCCGAGGTCCACTGTGCAGGGGAACCTGCTGCTAGTAAATGGTGGCACTATTTGGCGGTATAGACTAGCTCTGTTACCTCACAGAGTAGCCAAGAAAGGAAAGCTCTGCGCCCTGTTAGACTTCACAGGAGCACAGGTAAACTGCCCATCAGAGAGCAGTCAGTGGTCATGCAAACATACAATCTCCTCACCGGAGCAGCCGGTATTCTAGGGGCTTATTTCAGCCGGGGCCCTAAATCCATGCACACAATCTCCTCGCCAGAGGTGCCAGCATTCTAGGGGCTTATTTCAGCCGAGTCCCTGAACACACATAAATGACCACACTGGCACATGCACGTAACAGATTCAATACTAGTGCATGGCCGTGCGGTCATGAGAGCCTTAAATAGCTGCAGCAAGTACAGGACCTTCCTAGAAGGACCAATGAGAGGCTGCTACAGAGCCTGAGCACCTTTAGGACCTTCCTGGAGGACCAATGGATTTAGCTGCAGTATCTGAACATGTGACCCTTGATCTCCACTGAGAGATCTTACTCTGGGCATGCTCAGAACAAAGAAAAGCAGGACTTAGTCCCAGAAGCGTCTGCTCGCTGCTGCCCAGCACTGACTTCAATGGCAGAAGCTGGAAAAGCAGCAGTAACCCTTTGTACAGAGTCAGACTGAGCGAGACGCTGGGACCGACATCTCCACTGAGCAGGCTCCACTACAGCAGGAGAAAAATGGGAGACCACAGCGGAGATGGCCTGAGATTCCCCCTGTGCAGAGGCGGGAACTCGACCCCTAACAATTACACTGCCCTTTTTCAAAGTACCCAAAATAATTAATAAAAAAGACACACAAAATAGTGTTGGCTACCTCCTCCTCATACAGCACCTCCACCAACTTCGCCTTCTGCTCCAGTTGAACATCCACCATTTGGTTCATGATTGTATATTTTGTTATTCTGTTATTTTAGGCTACTTTCACACTAACGTCGCTATGCGTCGTTTTGTTGAAAAAACGCATCCTGCAAAAGTGCTTGCAGGATGCGTTTTTTCTCCATAGACTTGCATTAGCGATGCAGTGCGACGCATTGCCACACGTCGCAACCGTCGTGCGACGGTTGCGTCGTGTTGCGTCGGTCCGTCGCCACCAAAAAACAATGCATGTAACGTTTTTTGGTGCGTCGAGACCGTCTTTTCCGACCGCGCATGCGCGGCCAAACTCTGCCCCCGCCTCCCCGCACATCACAATGGAGCAGCGGATGCGTTGAAAAACAGCATCCACTGCCCTCATTGTGCGGCGCTTTTGCTGCTTGCGTCGGTATGTCGCAACGACGCAGTTCATTGTGCGTCGTACGACGCTAGTGTGAAAGTAGCCATAAGTGATTTTCCTATCCACATTTGTTTGAAGAGCAATTGTCCTGCTCTTACCTCCATTTATCGTCTTTTTGCAGTACCTAGCACTGAACCCTGCCATTTTGCAACACTAACATTTTACAACACTGTAGTTTGGGTTCCCATTGTCAGGGGACAAGTTTGAGTCCTGACTTTTTAAAAATTCTGCTCGAACCTGGGGAACCTGAACATCCACGGGTTTGATCATCACTGCTTCAAAATAAGAAACAAAAATCTGATGACAGATAGCCATTAATTCGAAAAGTATATGAAAACTGCTTATTAGGAACATGGTCAGAGTAAAAAAAAAATCTGGTTAAAGGCTGCCATCTTGTGACCATGCCTGAGTTTTACAACACACACATACAGTGGGGAAAATAATTATTTGATATACTGTCGATTTGTCAAGTTTTCCCACCTACGAAACACGGAGAGATCTCTAGTTTTTATCGTAACTGTGACAGACAGAATCTAAAAATAAAAAACTGAAAATCAAAGTGTATGAATTTCAAATCAATACATTACATTTTATTGCATGAAATAAATATTTTATCATGATCACCTTGCAACCAGCAAGAATTCTGTCTCTCACAGACCTGTTAGTTTTTTTTAAGAAGCCCTCCTACTCATGCATTCATTACCTGTATTAATTGCACCTGCTTGAACTCTTTGCCTGTATAAAAGACACTTGTCCACACATTCAATCAATCACACTCCAACCTCTTCACCGTGGCAAAGACCAAAGATCTGTATAAGGATAAGGGCACAAGAGACAAAATTTGTAGACTTGCACAAGGCTGGCATGGTCTACAGGACAATAGCCGGGCAGCTTGGTGAGAAGGCAACAACTGTTAGCAAATGTAAGAAACACAAAATGACTGTTAATCTTCCTCGGTCTGAGGCTTCATGCAAGATCTTGCCTCTTGGGGTAAAGGATGATTTTGAGAAAGGTCAGGAGTCAGCCCAGAACTTCATGGGAGGACCTGGTCAATGACCGGAAGAGAGCTGGAATTATAGTCTCAAACAATACCTTTAGTAACACACTTCGACATGGGAGGACCTGGTCAATGACCGGAAGAGAGCTGGAATTATAGTCTCAAACAATACCTTTAGTAACACACTTCGACGACACGGACTAAAATTCTGCAGTGCACGCAAGGTCCCCCTGCTCATGCCAGCACATGTCTAGGCCCATTTGAAGTTCGCAAATGACCATCTGGATGATCCAAAGGTAGTATGCGAGACGGTCGTTGGTCAGATGAGACCAAATTAGAACTTTTTGGTATCAACTCTACTCACCGTGTTTGGAGGAAGAAGAAGGATGAGTATAACCCCAAGAACACTGTACCAACTGTGAAACATGATGGGGAAACATCATACTTTGGGGGTGCTTTTCTGCAAAGGGGACAGGACGACTGCAACAAAGTATTAAGTTAAAGGGGCCGAATAAAATTGAACGCCCCTCTTTTCAGTTTTTGAATTTCCACAAAAATTTAAAATAACCAATAAATTTCATTCAACTTCACAATTGTGTTCCACTTGTTGATTCTTCACCAAAAATTTACTTTTGGTATCTTTATGTTTGAAGCATGATATGTGGGAAAAGGTTGAAAAGTTTCAGGGGGCTGAATACTTTCTCAAGGCACTGTACCTAGCTGAAGTTATCTGTGGGAATTCTTTTTTTTTCTTCACTTTATAGCTGTTCCTTTTATTCTAAAGCAATCCATAGCTCCCATATTTCTACATTTACTTGCTTGGTCATGCTGCAGACTAAAGCCAGGTCATTGTAATTGAAGAGCCGCAAATCTAAGAATTTTTTTCACATCAGATGTGAGTGGGCCAAAAAATATTTTTTTGTGTGTGTGTCATTGCCAACTTGAAACGTCCACTTGATGAAGACGGTATTTCCGTTGAAATGTGTTGTGGCTTACCCCCATCCTGTGTCAGAGTTCTCTCTTCAGCCCTCCATTGACCGAGTTTTATTCATGTTCCTTTTTTTTTCCTCTCTTGGAGGTGTTCGGCTGGAGCTGCTGCGGTACTCTGTACCTTTCCCACACTGGGGCTACCTCTCTCAGCGCTCCATTACAATCCGCCTGCTATTGACTTTCATAGCCAACTTGTTGACACAATTTAGTTGTGCCCAAAAAAATCAAGGCCACATTTAGATCAGGCTGTTACCTCAGGCTGAGGCCTCGTGTATCTGTGGTGGAAAAATAGAAGCTTCGCAGGCTTAAGTTGCATAGTTCTGTCTGCTAGCCTTGTTCCACTCATAAAAAAAAAAATACCAAAAAAAATGTATACCGTCTGTTATGTCAGGCTGAAGCCTGGTGTATCTGTGGTGGAAAAATCGTAGCTTCGCAGGCATAGATAGTAAGAAGGTGCTTTCGCAGCCCGGGGTCCACCGTGCAGAGATGAAACCTGCTGCTAGTTAATGGCGGCACTATATGGCGGTATTACGCCAGAATAAAAACGGGTTCCGTCACCCGGTATAAACTGATGCGAACTCTGTTGCTTCACAGAGTCGCAGGGAAGCAAAGGAAACGCTGTGCCCTGTTAGCAGTCACAGGGTGCAGCAGATGGACCCTAGTGGGATCCCTGAAACTCACCCCCGCTATGCTGGTGATTGTTCAGAAGAAGAAAAGCAGGACTTAGTCCCAGGAGCGCCTGCTCGCTGATGATCAGTGCTGGCTACAATGGCGACTGAATTGTGAAGGGCTGCAGTAACCAAATGCACAGTATCTGCCTGAGCCAAGCGCTGGGAAAGAAGTCTCTGCTGAGCAGGCTCCACTGTGGCTGAAAGAGAATGGGAGACTGCAGCGGAGGTGGTTCAAGATTCCTCCTGTGCAGCAGTGAGAATTTGACAACTAACATTACCCACCTCCTAGGGCCCCCCTCCTTGGGCCTCACTATGCTCAAAGGCAGCAATGAGCTGCGGAGCCCGAATATGGTCAATAACTTCCCAGGACCAGTCCTCTGGGCCATGACCCTTCCAATCCACCAAATAGAATTATTTGCCACATACCACTTTACACCCCATGATAGTGTTCACCTCTTAATCGTCCGTGGATGAACGTGATGTCCCGGCAGATGATTTGGAAAACTGGGACTTGTGAACGGGCTTTAGGAGGGACACATGAAAAGTGTCTCTGATACCTAGGCGTGGGGGAAGGGCCAGTCGGTAGACCACAGTGGTAACCTGTTCCAGGACCTTAAAGTGGCCTAAGTAGTGAGGAGCAAACTTAGTGGACTCAGCTTGCAGCCTAATATTACGGATGGAGAGCCACACTAAGTCGCCAGGAGCAAATGTCAGAGCGGGGTGCCAATGTGCATCGGTGGAGACCTTCATTCTCTCCTTGGAGGCTCGGATGGCATCCTTTGTGCAGTCCCAAATGTCACGTGCCTCCACAGCCTATTCTGCCACCCTGGAGTTGGCGGAAGACACGGGCATGGGCACAGGAACCCGCAGATGCTGGCCATAGTAAAATAGGAATGGAGTCTGCGTAGTGGAGTCATCTACAGCGTTGTTTAGCGCAAACTCCGCCCACGGTAGCAAGGATGCCCAGTCATCCTGCCTGGCTGAAACAAAATGTCGCAGGTATGTTACCAGGGTCTGGTTGGCCCTCTCTACCAACCCATTCGTCTCGGGATGGTATGCTGAAGAGAGATTCAGTTTGATGCTGAGTAGACAACAAAGCTCTCTCCAGAACCGAAACACAAACTGGGGACCCCAGTCACTGACAATTTTGTCTGGCATACCATGTAGGCAGAATACATGCTTAATAAACAACGCCGCCAAGGCCCGTGCAGAAGATAGCTGTGGAAGAGGCACCAAGTGCACCATTTTGGAAAAATGGTCGTTGACTACCCAAATAATGGTGTAGCTATGGGACTTGGGTAAGCCCACCACGAAGTCCATCCCGACCATTTCCCAGGGCCTGTCTGCCAACGGCAGAGGATAATAAAACCCAGCCGACCACTGTCGAGGAGACGTATTCTTGGCGCAGGAGACACATGTCCGAATATAGTCTCCAACGTCATGGGCCATCTGCGGCCACCAATACGTCCTCGCCAGAAGCTCAGATGTCCTCTTGGTCCCAAAATGTCCACCCACCCTGGAAGAGTGAGCACAAGAGAGAACCTCCAGTCGCAAATTAGATGGCACAAAAGTCTTGCCCTGAGACACAGACTCTAGCGAAACTGGAGCCACGGTCCTCAGGCTCTCCGAAGGGACAATTAGCCGAGGCTCTTCCTCCTCTACTGATGACACTATGGAGTGGGAGAGAGCGTCGGCACAGATGTTGTTCTCCCCGGAAAGATAATGGAGGGTGAATTGGAAATGGGAGAAGAACAAGGACCATCTAGCCTTGCGACAGTTTAGCCGCTGGGAAGTCTGCAAATAAACCAATTTTTTGTGGTTGGTATATACTTGGAAGGGAAAACGAGCCCCCTCCAGTCCAGGAGGTGTCTCCACTCCGAGAAGGCCAACTTCATAGCTAGCAACTCCCTGTCCCCGATGGAGTATTTCCTCTCCGCTGGTGTGAAGGTTTTGGAGAAAAAGAAGCAAGGATGCTTCCGACCTTGAGCATCCTTTTGGAAGAGGACTGCTCCAGCACCGACGGATGAGGCTTCCAACTCCATTATAAATGGTTTATCTGCATCGGGGCTATGTAGGATGGGAGCGCTAGCAAAATGAGACTGAATAGAGAGGAAGGCCTTGGAGAACTCCCTCGACCACAATTTGGGATTTGCTCCCTTCTTGGTGAGGGCTACCAAGGGAACTACCAGGTTGGGATGAGAAGTGAGGAATGAACTGGCAATAATGGTTAATGAACCCCATAATGCTCTGCACCGCTTGAAGAGAATGTGGTTCCTGCCAGTCCACCACAGCCTGTAGCTTGGCAGGATCCATAGCCAATCCCTGGTGGAAATGATATAGCCAAGGAAAGGCAAGGACTCCTGCTCAAACACACACTTCTCCAACTTGGCATAGAGGGAGTTTGCCTGTAGAAGGTCGAAGACTTTGCAAAACATCTCTCCAGTGGGAATCCAAATCTGGGGAGTAGATGAGAATATCATCCAGATAGACTACCACAGAGGTGGAGAGCATATCCCAGAAGATATTGTTCACAAAGTCTTGGAAAATAGCTGGGGCATTACAGAGCCCAAAGGGCATCACCAGGTATTCATAGTGCCCATCCCTGGGGTTAAAAGCCATCTTCCATTTGTCCCCCTCACATATGCAAATCAGGTTGTAAGATCCCCGCAGATCTAGTTTAGTAAATACACTTGCTCCCCGTTGTCATGTCGGACGCTGTTCAGACCAGGTCGTCCGACAGACAGCAGTAATTCCGCTTTTGACCACTATTTGCTCATTGGCGTCTGCTAGATTTTGTCTAGCTGTTTCGGGGTTTATTTGGCTAGTCCTCGGATTGGAAGCTGGGCCATTCCCATGGCCTTTAAATAGTTCTCCTGTTCATTGGGCGTCGCCGATTATAGCTTCTCTCTTGTGCATTGTTATCTCGGTCTGGAGTGGAGAGCTGGTTTGGAGATTCGTTGCTGGTGGTGTATTTTCCTCTGTCTTATTTACTCCTTCCCATATTTGTATTTATTTTGCCCTGCACATTTATAGTGTATTCCTGAGTGACTGCGGCGTGGTGTATATTTTCCTTTATCCTTGTCTGTTCTAACTGTGGGTATTGGAATATTACCTCTTCACTGGGTGGAGGGCGGAGGTATCAGCCTAGGGTTATAACAGGAGTCAGGGGGAGGTTCGAGGCCTGGACATGCACACCATCAGTGTAAACTCCAGGTAGAGGGTCAGTCAGGATTTCCCTAGTCTGAGGGAAACTGCAGGGGCCCGGGTTTTTAGCTCTAGCTCACCTAGTCTCCCCGTGACATTATAATCGGCCCAACAAAAAAAAAAGGAGTTTCTTTTTTTTTTGTCTTGTCATGGATCCCATGACTTCCATAACCCGCCAGTTGGAGGCGCTGTCCCTACAGGTCACTGAGTTGAGGGGGGCAGTGCAGCAACAGGGACTAGCAGTATCTAATGTGCAGGCTGGAGTGACAGGAAGAGTTGCTGAGCCTAAATTTCCTTTGCCTGAAAGATTTACTGGGGAACGCAGTAAATTTGTTTCTTTTCGTGAAGCTTGCAAACTATATTTCCGCATGCGCTCGATCTCCTCGGGTAATGAGGCCCACCGTGTGGGTCTGGTGTTGTCATTGTTAAGCGGGGATCCCCAAGCATGAGCGTTTTCTTTGCCATCTGATTCCGTTGCATTTGACTCTGTGGAGAGTTTTTTTTCTTCTCTTGGGAAAGTCTACGATGAACCTGACAGAATGGCTCTAGCAGAATCTAAGATATACACTATTCGCCAGGTGGAGCGAGTTGCAGAGGATTACTGTTCTGAATTTTGTCGCTGGGCGATCGATACACAATGAAATGATCCAGCATTGCGGAGTCAGTTTATACATGGGATCTCTGGAAGGGTTAAAAAAGCCCTTCTGATGTACGAGACTCCTGTGTCTCTAGATTCTGCCATGAGTCTGGTTGTCCGCATTGATCGCTGTTTGCGTCAGGGGGAGCATGAGACGCCGTCTGTGGGAGAAGGTTTAGGTTCACATGAGGTGGCTGCAGGTGAGCCCACGGAACCTATGCAAATCGCAGGGGAGTCACATGTCAAGCGTTAAGCCCCTGAGCTCAGGAAGCAGGGAGCCTGTTTTTACTGTGGTAAAACTGGTCCTTTTATTAACATCTGTCCTCTGCTGTCTAAGAAAAACGCAATGGCGGAAAACTTCTCAGCTCAGAGGGTGTGGAGAATACCAATCTGAGCTTATGTATATCCTCCATGGTGGTTTCTCAATGCATGCTCCCTGCTAAGGTTTTTATTGCTGGCAGTGAGCTGCCAATTACTGTTTTTGTGGATAGTGGTTCAGCCACAAATCTCATTGATGAGGAGTTTGCGCGCACAGCAGGTTTTAGGATTGAAAAACTGTCTCATCCTATCCGCGTGGTCACCATCAATGCTGCTCCTCTCTCTCAGGGGGAGATAACTGAATTTGTGGCTGAGGTGAAACTCCACATAGGAGTTCTACATTCCGAGCGGGTTACATGTAAGGTGCTCAGGAATCTTCCTGCTCAGGTGGTTTTGGGTTTTCCTTGGTTGTCTATGCACAACCCGGTAATTGACTGGAAAACTCAGGACATAATTCGGTGGAGCGAGTTTTGCGAGGAGAATTGTCTGGCCACATGTGTGGCTGCGGTGACTTCAAGCGTTCCGGAGTCACTTCTGGATTTTGTGGACGTGTTCTCTGAGAAGGGTTGTTCAGAGTTGCCGCCACATCGTCCTTATGACTGTTCTATCAGGTTTAAACCAGGGTCCACATTGCCTAAAGCAAGGATGTTTAACATCTCCGGTCCGGACAGACAAGCGTTAAAAGATTACATTGCTGAAAGCTTGAGCAAAGGGCACATCAGGCTGTCATCCTCACCGGTGGCAGCAGGGTTCTTCTTCGTGATTGGATTTCAGGGAGTTGAACCAGATTACGGTTCGTGATCCATACCCTATGCCTCTGATACCAGATTTGTTCAACCAGGTGGCAGGTGCTAAGTGGTTTACCAAGCTTGACCTCAGGGGGGCGTACAACCTCATAAGAGTCCGTCAAGGTGATGAGTGGAAGACGGCTTTTAATACCCCTGAGGGTCATTTTGAAAATTTGGTGATGCCGTTTGGGTTGACTAACGCACCTGCAGTGTTCCAACATTTCATCAATGATGTATTCTCCCATGTTTTGGGGAAATTCGTTATCGTGTATCTAGATGACATCTTCATATATTCTTGCGACCGTAATGCTCATTTAGATCATGTCAGGCAGGTGTTACAGCTTCTCAGAGAGAATAAGCTGTATGCTAAACTTGAGACATGTGTATTTTCTGTTCAAGAGTTGCCTTTCTTGGGTTATATTGTGTCTGCTTCTGGGTTCAAAATGGACGCCGCTAATGTGCAGGCGGTACTGCATTGGGAACATCCTGATAACCTGAAAGCACTTCAGCGGTTCCTTAGGTTTTCTAATTACTATAGTAAATTTATCAAGGATTTTTCCGTCATTGCTAAACCGCTAACTGACATGACTAAAAAGGGTAACAATTTCTCCGTTTGGCCTCAGGCTGCTGTGCGCGCATTTGAATTTCTTAAGAACAGTTTTGTTTCAGCCCCCATTCTGGTGCAGCCAGATGTATCTAAACCCTTTGTTGTGGAAGTCGATGCGTCTGAGGTTGGTGTGGGGGCGGTACTATCTCAAGGCTCATCTTTGAGTGGTTTACGTCCGTGCGCCTATTTCTCCAAGAAACTGTCGTCTGCCGAACTTAACTACGATATCGACAACAAGGAGTTCTTGGCAATTAAGTTGGCCGTTGAGGAATGGCGACACTTCTTGGAGGGGTCGGTACATCAGGTTACTGTTATTACCGATCATAAGAATTTGCTGTATTTGGAGTCAGCCAAGCGTCTGTCCCCCTGGCAGCTTTGCTGGGCATTGTTTTTCACGCGGTTCAATTTTGTGGTCACTTACAGACCGGGGTCTAAAAACACTAAGGTGGATGCTCTATCCAGGTGTTTTCCGGGAGGAGAACCTCGGGAGGATCCAGTACCCATCCTCCAAAAGGGTGTTGTGGTTTCGGCTCTCACTACCGAGGTTGAGGCTGAGATTGCCGAGGCTCAGGAGGAGGTACCATCTGAGCTTCCCGTCAACAAATCTTTTGTACCGCTTCATCTCTGCCTAAAGGTTTTGGTGGAGCATCATGATGCTGTCCTGGCTGGCCACCCAGGGGTTAGAGGTACCTTGGAGTTGGTGTCACGTCGGTTTTGGTGGCCCAAGATCTGACAGGACGTGGTCTCATACGTGTCAGCTTGTACCACGTGCGCTAGGGCTAAGACGCCTTGCTCCCATCCTGTTGGCACACTACTTCCTCTTGAGGTACCTAGTAAGCCTTGGACGGAAATTTCCATGGATTTCATCACTGATTTGCCCTCATCAGCTGGGAACACGGTCATCTTGGTGATTGTTGATCGGTTTTCTAAAATGTCGCACTTTGTGTCTTTGCACTTCGTTGCCTAACGCTAAGACTCTGGCTCAGGTATTTGCGCAGGAGGTGGTCAGACTTCATGGGGTTCCGTCTGACATCATGTCTGATAGGGGGTCTCAGTTTGTGGCAAAATTTTGGAGAGCATTTTGCTCACGGCTCGGGATCAAGTTGTCTCATTCTTCGGCATTTCATCCTCAGTCAAATGGTCAGACTGAGCGTATGAACCAAAATTTGAAACAGTACTTACGCTGTTTTGTCTCTGATAACCAGGAGGAGTGGTCTACCTTTCTTCCTTTGGCTGAGTTTCCATCAATAATCACCGCCAGGAGTCGTCTGGGGAGTCTCCGTTTTTTTGTGTTTACGGGCTACATCCTCAATTTTGTACCTTGAGTCAGAGGTGCTCTTCCGGCGTTCTGGAGGAGGACCAGTTGGGGACACAATTGTCATCAGTCTGGAGGAAAGTTAAGCAGTTCCTGTTGAGTGTGGGTGCTAGGTACAAGCGTGTGGCTGACAGTAGGCGTGTGCCAGGTCCGGACCTGAGTGTGGATGACTGGGTGTGGTTATCCACAAAAAACATAAGACTCAAAATACCGTCCCTTAAATTGGGTCCACGGTTTATTGGTCCATTTAGGGTCACCGCCGTCATAAACCCAGTAGCGTACCGATTGGAGCTCCCTACGGTGTATAAGATACACAACGTGTTCCACAGGTCTCTTCTAAAGAAGGTGGTGGGTTCTGTGGATGCAGCGCCTATGCCACCTCCAGTCTTGGTGGATGGTAATTTGGAGTTTGAAGTCTCCAAGGTGGTTGACTCTCGTGTAGTGCATCGCACTTTACAGTACTTGGTACACTGGCGTGGTTATGGGCCTGAGGAGAGGTCCTGGGTACCAGCCTCGGACATTCATGCGGATCGGCTGGTCAGGTTTTTTCATCGTCGCCATCCAGACAAGCCGGGACCTATAAGCCGTGAGGGCCCTGGGGTCCCTCGTAGAAGGCGGGGTACTGTCATGTCGGACGCTGTTCAGACCAGGTCGTCCGACAGACAGCGGTAATTCCGCTTTTGACCACTATTTGCTCGATGACATCTGCTAGATTTTGTCTAGCTGTTCCGAGGTTAATTTGGCTAGTCCTCGGATTGGAAGCTGGGCCATTCCCATGGCCTTTAAATAGTTCTGTTCATTGGGCGTCGCCGATTATAGCTTCTCTCTTGTGCGTTGTTTTCTCGGTCTGGAGTGGAGAGCTGGTTTGGAGATTCGTTGGTTGTGGTGTATTTTCCTCTGTCTTATTTACTCCTTCCCATATTTGTATTTATTTTGCCCTGCACATTTATAGTGTATTCCTGAGTGACTGCGGCGTGGTGTATATTTTCCTTTATCCTTGTCTGTTCTAACTGTGGGTATTGGAATATTACCTCTTCACTGGGTGGAGGGCGGAGGTATCAGCCTAGGGTTATAACAGGAGTTAGGGGGAGGTTCGAGGCCTGGACATGCACACCATCAGTGTAAACTCCAGGTAGAGGGTCAGTCAGGATTTCCCTAGTCTGAGGGAAACTGCAGGGGCCCAGGTTTTTAGCTCTAGCTCACCTAGTCTCCCCGTGACACCCGTAGCCTATCGAAGAGTTCAGAAATCAGGGGCAGAGGGTACTTATTCTTAATGGTGATGGCGTTAAGACCCCTGTAGTCAATGCATGGACGTAGTTCTCCGTTCCTCTTCTGCATGAAGAAGAACCCCTCCCCTGCAGGTGACACTGACTTTTTAATGAACCCCCTTGCCAAATTCTCCTGGATGTATTGAGTCATTGCCTCCATCTCTGGAAGAGACAGGGGGTAGACCCGACCCCAGGGAGGCTCTGCCCCAGGCAAGAGATCAATAGGACAGTCATAGAGGCGGTGAGGAGGAAGGGTCTCCACAGCCCTCTTGGAGAACACGTCCGCATAGGACCAATAGCACTTGGGGAGAGAGGAAAGATCTGCAGGTACCTCTGTAGTGGCAACCTGAATGCACTCCCTCTGACATCTGCCCTCACAAGATTCACTCCATCCAAAATTCTCCCTGAGGACCACTCTATATGAGGGGAGTGGTAACGTAGCCAGGGTATCCCTGGCAAGATCTCGTCTATTCCCTCAGGAATGACATGAAGGGAAATAATCTCTTCATGGGATGGAGACATAGATAACGTAAATTGGATGGTCTGGTGTGTTATTTGTGAGGGCAGTGTCGACCCATTCACCACTCGTACAGTCACCGGCTTGGTGAGCATCACCAGGGGTATTGCGTGGTGTTGGGGCAAAGGCAGAGGACATAAAATTCCCCTCCGCCCCAGAATCCACACAATGCTCAACTTCAAGAGTGGATGGGCCTAAGGTGGTCATCCTTTTGAAAGACAGTTTGGAGCAAAACGCCACTGTGTCTAGAGAACCGCCTCCTACGGTTACAAGACGCGGTCGCTTCCCGGCCACTGGGGACATTTCTTGGCATAATGTCCTGGCTGCTGGCAGACATTATATTATGACCCGAGAAGTGGACCCTCTGGGTCATGGCTACAGAGCCCCCGAAGGCGAGCGGACCAGATGGAACCACCCCCTATACAGGGAGTGTTTGGGACAGTGTTATGACCTGGTGGTTACGGAGTAGCACTGAGATGACCTGGTGGGTAAAACCAATTATGGACAAGCTCCGAGGAAGTGGCAGCTCCACCGACAACAATCACAGTTATGACCTGGTGATTACGGAGCAGCACAGAAATTACCTGGTGGATAAAATGTACAAGCTCTGAGGAGGTGGTAGCTTTACTGACCGCAATCCCTACTCCTAACACCAACACTAGAAATAGCCGTGGGACGTTCCTATCTCTGCCTAGACACCTCGACACAGCCTAAGAACTAACTACCCCTGAAGATGGAAACGGAAAACTATCTCGCCTCAGAGAAACCCCCAAAAGGAAAGATAGCCCCCCACAAATATTAACGGTGAATGGAGAGGGAAATGACAAACTCAGAAATGAAAATAGATTTCAGCAAAGGAGGCCAACACTATCTAAATAGAGAGAGATAGAAAAGGATACTGTGCGGTCAGTATAAAAACTAAAATCCACGCAGAGTTTACAAAAATAACCTCCACACCGTGAGTCGGTGTGGAGGTTATTTTTGTAAACTCTGCGTGGATTTTAGTTTTTATACTGACCGCACAGTATCCTTTTCTATCTCTGCAAATCTGCACCCCCAGAGCTTCCAACTAGCCTGAATATTTCATAATGACAAGCTGGACAAAAGAGACATAACTTAAACCTGAACAGAAGGTCAAAAGCAGGGATACACCCAAGAACTAGCAGAACTTATCTTAAGCTGAAATGGACTGGCCAACAGAGTACTTCCAGGAGAGGACAGAATCCAACAGGAAAACATTGACAGCTGGCATCGACTACAGACTAGAGCCCAGTTAAATAACAAGGCCAGGGAACCGATTAGTGAAGGCAGCTGCTAAGTTCCACTCGAAACCATCAGAGGGAGCCCAAGAGCAGAACTCCCAAAAATACCATTCATAGCCACAGGATGGAGCCCAAGAACGGAATTCACAACAGGACAGGCCCAAGGAGGGTGAAGCCGTGACTGCCGGAGCCAAAGGGACGACTGATATAAGAACCAGAGATGGGTCAGAGGATAAGGGAGAGGTGGTGTCACCGAGGCAAACAGATCAGAAGAGTCACGAGCTCAGTATGAAAGGAAAAGGTACTGACCAGAATGAAGGAGACACACGATAGATGGGGAACGTCGGAAACACAGGACCGGCTAGGAAGGCTGGAACACTGGGCTGGCAAGACGGCAGGAACACGGGACTGGCGAGATGACAGGAACACAGGACTGGCGAGACGGCAGGAACACAGGACTGGCACGGAGACAGGAACACAAGACTGGCACGGAGGCAGGAACACAGGACTGACAAGGAAGGCAACAATGAGACAAGGAACAAAACAGTGTAAACGCTGGTGGAGCCAAGGAAACTAAAGAAATGCCGGCAAGGAACCGACAAACACGATAGACGCAAAGGCGTCTAACCAGGGCAAGTGCAGGAGTGAAATACCCGATGGGCGCCGCCATATTGGGGGCAGAGCCAATAGGTCACAGACTCCCAGAAGCCCCAGCAGTACAAGAAGCCCGTCTGCGCATGCGCGGACCGGCAAAGGGATGAGCACCCCGGAAAGCAGAGACAGAGGAGCAAGGAGGAGCGTCGGGAGCGCGCCAGCCGGAAAGGTAAGTATAGGATGGCGTAACACATTACAGACCATGGGTATTCGAGTGGCCCGGGACTTAGGTCGAGAAACCTTCATGGCCTCATAGGGCTCAGACGCCTGAAGCAGAGATTCCAGAGGCCTGGCGAAGGTAGGAGCCAACCGAAACCTCTGCCGTGCCTACACTGGGTTCACTCCAACCTTCGTTCGTTAAAATGAAGGTCGATGGGGGTGGATATAGTTATAAGCTCTTCCAGTGTGGTGGGAATCTCCCTAGTGGCCCAGGCGTCCTTCACATGGTCAGCCACTCCTTTCCAGATCACAGGGATAAGGACTTTATCCGACCACTCCAGCTCAGATGCCAAAGTCCGGAAGTGGACGGCAAAATGACTGACCATGGACGAGCCCTGTGCCAATGCCAGCAGTTGGAGTGCCGTATCATGGGTGACATGAGGTCCCATAAAGACCTGTTTCAGAGAGTCCAGGAAGCGAGGAGCACTCTGCACCACATGATCGCCACGCTCCCACAGCGGCGTTGTCCACTCCAACACCCTGCCCGCCAGAAGGGATATAATAAATCCTACTTTAGCCCGTTCCATGGGAAAAACGTGCAGCGAGGAACTCTGGATGTATGGCACACTGGCTCACGAATCCCCGACACAGCTTACTGTCACCAGCAAACTTATCTGGTAACGGGAGACGGGAAAATGTCGGAGCAGGGGTGGCAGTGGACAAACTGGCTGCAGCTACTCTAGCAGCCTGAACAGTGACTGCGGTAACATCCACAGCCGAGGTTATGCGCTCATGAGCCGCCAACCTACCCTCCAGCTGCTGGATGTACTTCATTTTGAAGTGGGGCCAGATGAGATCGCATGCAGCGATGCCCAAAGCTTTGAACAGCCATAGTCATATGAAGGCGATGGTGGGAAAGTGTCACAAGTCCTCTTTTATTCTGAAGAGGCAGTTTGCATATTAAATTTCCCAGAGAAGCATTGCACGGCGAATAAGCCTTCTTTCCTTGACAATCCAGATCTAGTATGTCACTCTATACAGCTACAGATATTCCCTATATATCATTTGAATCTTTGGATTATTGTTTACAGACTGAGACTATCACTACCATTTTCAATCTGGTACATCAGAACTGAAGTAGTACACAACTATCAGGTCAGATTTTTTTCTATTATTATGATGCGTGCTTTGAATACATAGTACTATGCAGTATGAGCATAAATATGACATTCCTTGGAAGTGGTAGGCACTAGGGTTGAGCGACTTTCATTTTTTTAAGATCGAGTCGGGTTTTGTGAAACCCGACTTTGTCCAGAGTCGAGTCGAGTGCAGTCGGCCGATTATCGCTAAAAGTCGGGGATCGACCGAAACACGAAACCCAATGCAAGTCAATGGGGAAGCATAGTCGGCAGTGAGTGGAGGCCAGGAAAACACCTACAGTGCCCATTTTAATGCCAGAAACATCCATTCTTGTTTCTGAAGCTTGTCAATCTTAATTAACTTTATAATAATAGTTGGGCATTGGAAATTGGGGGTCATTTGGCAAAAGTTGTGGGGGGTAGGGCTGGTTCAAGGTTTTAGTGGGCCCAGGAAACGTGGACTACGTCACGGCGATGGAGCAGTGAGAGGTAAGTATGTCAAGTTTGCAAGTGCTGTGATCCTAAGCAAGCAGGGGGGGGGCACTCATTGGCATTGGCACTGGCACAGGGCCCCTCAAAGTACAGTGGTGTGTTTGCACGGTGGGGGCGCCTCCCACCAGCAGCGACACTTTTGCGTACTCTTAGGGGCCCTGTGCCAGTGACGTCGCCAATGAGTATGCCCCCCCACCTGATGAAGGAACCTGCACTTTCATCTGCACCTTCCTCTTTGTCCCTGTGTAAGGTGGTATAACATGCGGGAAGGGGAACCTTACTTTCAGCAGGGTCAGATTCTGGCTGTGTAGAGTGCAAGGGGAATGTAGTGGTCTAGGTCAATGTACCAGCAGACTCATCTAGCAGTGGCTGGGCAATGGGCAGGATGAGGAGGAAACAGATATAGGGCCAAAGAATAAAGTAGGCTAAATGCAGTTCAAAATTGGTAACAGGACTAAACAGGTGGCATTGCTTTGTTCAGTGGAGTAGCAAACCCAGGAGCAGCAGACACTGTTTTAAGGGCCCAACCACACTAGTAGGCCAAATGCAGTTTAATATCTGCTACTGTAGGCCAAAAGCCAGAAGGTTGAAGCTCAGCTTTATTCAGTTGAGGACAAACACCAGGGAGGGGCAGACACCGTTAGTAGGCCCTAACCACCAATTTTTAAAAACACAGCACTTAATGAGAGCCAGAAGGTGGAAGCTCAGCTTTATTCAGTTGAGGAAAAACACCAGGCAGGGGCAGACACCGTTAGTAGGCTCTAACCACCAATTTTTAAAATAACAGCACTTAATGAGAGCCAGATGGTGGAAGCTCAGCTTTATTCAGTTGAGGAAAAACACCAGGCAGGGGCAGACACCGTTAGTAGGCCCTAACCACCAAATTTTTAAAAAGCAGCACTTAATGAGAGCCAGAAGGTGGAAGCTCAGCTTTATTCAGTTGAGGAAAAACACAAGGGAGCAGCAAACAGAGGTATTAGGCCCCATTCAGCAATTAAAAAAAAAAAAAAAGAATTAGAGCCAGAAGGTGGAAGCTCAGCTTTATTCAGTTGAGGACAAACACCATGGAGGGGCAGACACCGTTAGTAGGCCCTAACCACCAAATTTTTAAAAAACAGCACTTAATGAGAGCCAGAAGGTGGAAGCTCAGCTTTATTCAGTTGAGGACAAACACCAGGGAGGGGCAGACACCGTTAGTAGGCCGTAACCAAAGTTGAAGGCCAAATGCAGTTTAAATTCTGATACTATAGGCTGAAAGCCAGAAGGTTGAAGCTCAGCTTTATACAGTTGAGGACAAACACCAGGGAGGGGCAGACACCGTTAGTAGGCCCTAACCACCAATTTTTAAAAACACAGCACTTAATGAGAGCCAGAAGGTGGAAGCTCAGCTTTATTCAGTTGAGGAAAAACACCAGGCAGGGGCAGACACCGTTAGTAGGCTCTAACCACCAATGTTTAAAATAACAGCACTTAATGAGAGCCAGATGGTGGAAGCTCAGCTTTATTCTGTTGAGTAGGGTTGAGCGAAACAGGTCGATCATTTTCAAAAGTCGCCGACTTTTGGCTAAGTCGGCGTCTCATGAAACCCGATCCGACCCCTGTGCTTGTCGGCCATGCGGTACGCGACTTTCGCGCCAAAGTCGCGTTTCAATGACGCGAAAAGCGCCATTTCTCAGCCAATGAAGGTGAACGCAGAGTGTGGGCAGCGTGATGACATAGGTCCTGGTCCCCACCATCTTAGAGAAGGGCATTGCAGTGATTGGCTTGCTGTCTGCGGCGTCACAGGGGCTATAAAGGGGCGTTCCCGCCGACCGCCATCTTACTGCTGCTGACCTGAGCTTAGGGAGAGGTTGCTGCCGCTTCGTCAGAAGCAGGGATAGCGTTAGGCAGGGTCCACTAACCACCAAACCGCTTGTGCTGTAGCGATTTCCACTGTCCAACACCACCTTCGGTGTGCAGGAACAGTGGAAGCTATTTTTTTTTTTTTTTTCCTCAGCGCTGTAGCTCATTGGGCTGCCCTAGAAGGCTCCCTGATAGCTGTATTGCTGTGTGTACGCCACTGTGCAAACCAACTGCTTTTTTCAAAGCACATATCCTCTTGTTCCTTTCTGCACAGCTATCTTTTTTGTTTGTCCACACTTTTTATTTAATTTGTGCATCAGTCCACTCCTATTGCTGCCTGCCATACCTGGCTTAGATTACTGCAGGGAGATAGTAATTGTAGGACAGTCCCTGTTTTTTTTTTTTTTTTTTTTTTTGTGGGAGATTAAGATTGGCATTTCTGCTACAGTGCCATCCCTGTGTGTGCCATCTCTCACTGAGTGGGCCATAGAAAGCCTATTTATTTTTTCCGTGATTTGTGTTCTAAATTCTACCTCAACACAAAAACACTACATCAATCAGTGGTAGAAAAATATTGGCCTCAGTCAGGGCTTGTGTGCCACTGCTGTGTGTGCTATCTCTCATTCAGTGGGCTATAGAAAGCCTATTTATTTATTTATTTTTTTTTCTTATTATTTGGTTTCTAAAGTCTCCCTGAAAAAAAAAATAAAAATAAAAAAACAGTGGGAGAGTAATATTGCCCTTTCAGCTTGTGTGCCAGTCTTGACTCCTGGGTGTGCCACCTCTCTCTCATTCAGTGGGCCATAGAAAGGCTATTTATTTTTTTGGTTTTTTTAATATTATTTGGTTTCTAAAGTCTCCCTGAAAATAAAAGAAAAAAAACTTAAAAAAACAGTGGGAGAGTAATATTGCCCTTTCAGCTTGTGCGCCAGTCTTGACTCCTGGGTGTGCCACCTCTCTCTCTCTAATTGTGGGCCATAGAAAGCCTTTTTTTTTTGGTTTTTTTTAATATTATTTGGTTTCTAAAGTCTCCCTGAAAAAAAAAATAAATAAAAAAAAACAGTGGGAGAGTAATATTGCCCTTTCAGCTTGTGTGCCAGTCTTGACTCCTGGGTGTGCCACCTCTCTCATTCAGTGGGCCATAGAAAGCCTATTTATTTTTTTTTTTAAATATTATTGGGTTTCTAAAGTCTCCCTTAAAATAAAAGAAAAAAAACATAAAAAAACAGTGGGAGAGTAATATTGCCCTTTCAGCTTGTGCGCCAGTCTTGACTCCTGGGTGTGCCACCTCTCTCTCATTCAGTGGGCCATAGAAAGGCTATTTATTTTTTTGGTTTTTTTAATATTATTTGGTTTCTAAAGTCTCCCTGAAAATAAAAGGAAAAAAACTTAAAAAAACAGTGGGAGAGTAATATTGCCCTTTCAGCTTGTGTGCCAGTCTTGACTCCTGGGTGTGCCACCTCTCTCTCATTCAGTGGGCCATAGAAAGGCTATTTATTTTTTTGGTTTTTTTAATATTATTTGGTTTCTAAAGTCTCCCTGAAAATAAAAGGAAAAAAACTTAAAAAAACAGTGGGAGAGTAATATTGCCCTTTCAGCTTGTGCGCCAGTCTTGACTCCTGGGTGTGCCACCTCTCTCTCTCTAATTGTGGGCCATAGAAAGCCTTTTTTTTTTGGTTTTTTTTAATATTATTTGGTTTCTAAAGTCTCCCTGAAAAAAATAAATAAATAAAAAAAAACAGTGGGAGAGTAATATTGCCCTTTCAGCTTGTGTGCCAGTCTTGACTCCTGGGTGTGCCACCTCTCTCATTCAGTGGGCCATAGAAAGCCTATTTATTTTTTTTTTAAATATTATTGGGTTTCTAAAGTCTCCCTTAAAATAAAAGAAAAAAAACATAAAAAAACAGTGGGAGAGTAATATTGCCCTTTCAGCTTGTGCGCCAGTCTTGACTCCTGGGTGTGCCACCTCTCTCTCATTCAGTGGGCCATAGAAAGGCTATTTATTTTTTTGGTTTTTTTAATGTTATTTGGTTTCTAAAGTCTCCCTGAAAAAAAAAAATAAATAAAAAAAAACAGTGGGAGAGTAATATTGCCCTTTCAGCTTGTGTGCCAGTCTTGACTCCTGGGTGTGCCACCTCTCTCATTCAGTGGGCCATAGAAAGCCTATTTATTTTTTTTTAAAAATATTATTGGGTTTCTAAAGTCTCCCTTAAAATAAAAGAAAAAAAACATAAAAAAACAGTGGGAGAGTAATATTGCCCTTTCAGCTTGTGCGCCAGTCTTGACTCCTGGGTGTGCCACCTCTCTCTCTCTAATTGTGGGCCATAGAAAGCCTTTTTTTTTTTTGTTTTTTTTTTAATATTATTTGGTTTCTAAAGTCTCCCTGAGGAAAAAAAAAAAATAAATTAGGTGGGAGATTAATATTGACATTAGTGCTTGAGTGACAGTCCTGTGTGTGTGTCATCTCTGTGATTTTGTGCCACAGAAAACAGAGTGTGTAACATTGTGCCTGATTTTCCTTGTGGTCTCACCAACCTGTTAAGGGATATTGAAATCATACTGAAGTTATAGCTCACCGTGTAAGTTGTTTGACAGCAACAAATAAAGTTACTTTGGTTAAGATTTTAAAACAATGAGGAAGTCTGGTGCAAGAGGTCGTCGTGGGCGTTCATTGTCAGCTGGTAATGATGGTAGTGGTAGTGGAGCATCAGGTGGTCGTGGGGATAAAAATATTCCACCTAAGTCTGGAGCTGTGGAGCCAGTTTCGTCGTCAGGCTACACAAGTAGTGTTGAGCGATACCGTCCGATACTTGAAAGTATCGGTATCGGAAAGTATCGGCCGATACCGGCAAAATATCGGATCCAATCCGATACCGATACCCGATACCAATACAAGTCAATGGGACTCAGGTATCGGACGGTATTCCTGATGGTTCCCAGGGTCTGAAGGAGAGGAAACTCTCCTTCAGGCCCTGGGAACCATATAAATGTGTAAAATAAAGAATTAAAATAAAAAATATCGCTATACTCACCTGTCCGACGCAGCCGGGACCTCGGCGATTGTAAGCGGCAGCGTTGTTTCTTTAAAATTCGCGCTTTTACTTGCTTACGTGAATTCCCGGCTTCTGATTGGTCAGGGCGGCCATGTTGCCGGGACTCGGACCAATCACAGCAAGCCGTGACGAAATTACGTCACGGCTTGCTGTGATTGGTCCGCGTCCCGGCAATATGGCGCCGTGACCAATCACAAGCCGTGACGTCACGGGAGGCTGGACACGCGCACTTTTCAAAATAAGCGCGTGTCCAGCCTCCCGTGACGTCACGGCTTGTGATTGGTTAATGGCGGCCATGTTCCTGGGACGCGGACCAATCACAGCAAGCCGTGACGTAATTTCGTCACGGCTTGCTGTGATTGGTCCGCATCCCGGCAATATGGCGCCGTGACCAATCACAAGCCGTGACGTCACGGGAGGCTGGACACGCGCGCTTTTCAAAATAAGCGCGTGTCCAGCCTCCCGTGACGTCACGGCTTGTGATTGGTTAATGGCGGCCATGTTCCTGGGACGCGGACCAATCACAGCAAGCCGTGACGTAATTTCGTCACGGCTTGCTGTGATTGGTCCGCATCCCGGCAATATGGCGCCGTGACCAATCACAAGCCGTGACGTCACGGGAGGCTGGACACGCGCGCTTTTCAAAATAAGCGCGTGTCCAGCCTCCCGTGACGTCACGGCTTGTGATTGGTTAATGGCGGCCATGTTGCCGGGACGCGGACCAATCACAGCAAGCCGTGACGTAATTTCGTCACGGCTTGCTGTGATTGGTCCGCGTCCCGGCAACATGGCCGCCCTGACCAATCAGAAGCCGGGAATTCACGTAAGCAAGTAAAAGCGCGAATTTTAAACAAACAACGCTGCCGGTTCCTTCGCTGAGGTCCCGGCTGCGTCGGAGAGGTGAGTATAGCGATTTTTTTTATTTTAATTCTTTCTTTTACACCTTTTTACATTAATGTTGTTTCGATACCGATATCCGATATTACAAAAATATCGGATCTCGGTATCGGAAATTCCGATACAGCAAGTATCGGCCGATACCCGATACTTGCAGCATCGGAATGCTCAACACTATACACAAGGCCTCGAACGCTCTCTTTTCTGGGAGTAGGAAAACCGCTTTTAAAGGCGGAGCAGCAACAGCAAGTTTTGGCTTACATTGCAGACTCAGCCTCTAGCTCTTTTGCCTCCTCTTCTGAAACTGTTAAATGTAAAAGCAGCGCGTCGCTTGTGGATGTTCACGGTCAGGGACAAGTCGCTTCCTTGTCCTCCTCAGCAAAAACTACAACAAGAGAGAAGGATGCAGCAGGCGACACAACGGGTCACTCCATGGAGCTCTTTACACATACCGTCCCTGGCTTAGAAAGTGAAACATTTAACAGGCCATGCCCATTACAAGTAGATTCTGACATGGAGTGCACTGATGCACAGCCACAGCCAGAGTACTATGCTGCTCCTTTGACTCAGACCACCACATTGCCCTCTCAGGGTACAGATCCACAATCAGACCCTGATGAGACTATGTTGCCCCGCCACGAACGCTATACCACCGACCGACACAGTGACACAGACGAAGTTGCACACGAGCTCGAAGAGGAGGTAATAGATGACCCAGTTATTGACCCCGATTGGCAGCCATTGGGGGAACAGGGTGCAGGCGGCAGTAGTTCAGAAGCGGAGGTGGAGGAGGGGCCGCAGCAGGCATCAACATCGCAACAGGTTCCATCTGCCGGGCCCGTATCTGGCCCAAAACGCGTGTCAAAGCCAAAACCTGTTGGAGGACAGCGTGGCCATCCGGTTAAAGCTCAGTCTGCAATCCCTGAAAAGGGATCCGAGTCTAGGAAGAGTGCAGTCTGGCATTTTTTTAAACAACATCCAACTGATCAGCGCAAAGTCATCTGTCAAAAATGTTCAACTAGCTTAAGCAGAGGTCAGAATCTGAAAAGTCTAAATACTAGTTGCATGCATAGACACTTAACCACCATGCATTTTCAAGCCTGGACTAACTACCAAACGTCCCTTAAGGTTGTAGCACCCTCGGCCAATGAAGCTAGTCAGCAACGCAACATCCCTTCCGTCACTGTAAGGCCACCATTTTCCGCACCACCGGCAGTATCTGTGCAGGTTTATTTGCCAGCCAAAAGCAGTCAGGGTCAGGGAACCACCAGTTTTGTAGGAGGAAATATTGCATCTAGGGCACCGGCGGAAACAATACCGTCTCCAACCGTCTCTCAGTCTGCCATGTACACCGGCACACCCGAAAGTTCCACGATCTCCAGCTCTCCAGTCCAGCTCACCCTACATGAGACTCTGGTTAGAAAAAGGAAGTACTTATCCTCGCATCCGCGTACACAGGGTTTTAACGCCCACATAGCTAGACTAATCTCGTTAGAGATGATGCCCTACCGGTTAGTTGAAAGCGAAGCTTTCAAAGCCCTGATGGAGTACGCTGAACCACGATACGAGCTACCCAGTCGACACTTTTTTTCCAGAAAAGCCATCCCAGCCCTGCACCAGCATGTTAAACAGCGCATCGTCCATGCACTCAGGCAATCTGTGAGTACAAAGGTGCACCTGACTACAGATGCATGGACCAGTAGGCATGGCCAGGGACGTTATGTGTCCATCACGGCACACTGGGTGAATGTGGTGGATGCAGGGTCCACAGGCGACATCAATTTAGGGACAGTTGTGCCTAGCCCACGGTCTAGGAAACAGTTGGCTGTAGGCGTTCGCACCCCCTCCTCCTCCTCCTCCTCGTCGTCCTCCTGCAGAAGCTACAGCTCTTCCACAGAACGCAGTCTGCCAACCACTCCATCGGCAGATGACACTGTTGCACACCAGTTGTCCCATTATGGGCCAGCTACTGCCAAGCGTCAGCAGGCTGTATTGGCTATGAAGTGTTTGGGCGACAACAGACACACCGCGGAAGTTCTGTCCGAGTTCTTGCAACAAGAAACGCAGTCGTGGCTGGGCACAGTAGATCTTGAGGCAGGCAAGGTAGTGAGTGATAACGGAAGGAATTTCATGGCTGCCATCTCCCTTTCCCAACTGAAACACATTCCTTGCCTGGCTCACACCTTAAACCTGGTGGTGCAGTGCTTATTGAAAACTTATCCTGGGTTCTCCGACCTGCTCCTCAAAGTGCGTGCACTTTGCTCACATATCCGACGTTCGCCTGTACACGCCAGCCGTATGCAGACCTATCAGCGGTCTTTGAACCTTCCCCAGCATCGCCTAATCATAGACGTTGCAACAAGGTGGAACTCAACACTGCACATGCTTCAGAGACTGTGCGAACAGAGGCGTGCTGTTATTTATTTGTGGGAGGATACACGGGCAGGCAGTAGGATGGCAGACATGGAGTTGTCAGGTGTGCAGTGGTCTAAGATACAAGACATGTGTCAAGTCCTTCAGTGTTTTGAGGAATGCACACGGCTGGTTAGTGCAGACAACGCCGTAATAAGCATGAGCATCCCCCTAATGCGTCTGCTGATGCAAAGTTTGACGCACATAAAGGAGCAGGCGTCTGCACCAGAGGAAGAGGAAAGCCTTGATGACAGTCAGCCATTGTCTGGTCAGGGCAGTGTACAGGACGAGGTAGCGGGCGAAGAGGAGGTGGAGGACGAGGAGGATGATGGGGATGAGTATATTTTTAATGCCGAACCTTTCCCGGGGGCACAGGAAATTGGTTGCGTGTCACGGCCGGGTTCTGGTTTTTTGAGGGACACAAGTGACGTAGATTTGCCTGCAACTGCCCCTCAACCAATCACAACCGGAGATTTGACAACTGGAACTTTGGCCCACATGGCGGATTATGCCTTACGTATCCTAAAAAGGGACACACGCATTACGAAAATGATGAACGATGACGATTACTGGTTGGCCTGCCTCCTTGATCCACGCTATAAAGGCAAATTGCAAAATATTATGCCACATGAGAACTTGGAACTAATATTAGCAACCAAACAATCAACTCTTGTTGACCGTTTGCTTCAGGCATTCCCAGCACACAGCGCACGTGATCGTTCTCACACGAGCTCCAGGGGGCAGCAGACTAGGAGTGTTAGGGGTGCACACATCAGAAGAGGCGTTGGACAGAGGGGTTTTCTGACCAGGTTGTGGAGTGATTTTGCTATGACCGCAGACAGGACAGGTACTGCTGCATCAATTGAAAGTGACAGGAGACAACATTTGTCCAGTATGGTTACTAACTATTTTTCATCCCTTATCGATGTTCTCCCTCAACCGTCATTCCCATTTGATTACTGGGCATCAAAATTAGACACCTGGCCTGAATTGGCAGAATATGCATTGCAGGAGCTTGCTTGCCCGGCAGCAAGTGTCCTATCAGAAAGAGTATTCAGTGCTGCAGGTTCAATATTAACCGAAAAAAGGACTCGTCTGGCTACCCAAAATGTTGACGATCTAACATTCATTAAAATGAACCACAACTGGATTTCGAAATCTTTTGCCCCACCTTGCCAGGCCGACACCTAGCTTTCCTATGAAAAGCTCTTGCCTGTGAATTACTTTTCTAATGTCTAATTTGCTGCAGCTGATTGTACAGCATACGACATGTTTTCACCTCCCTAAATGGCAAAACTCCCCACACGGGGCCGTGGTATCGCGACTTGGCGCAAGCACCCGTGAGACTGCTGTTTGTCTGAAGAGGTGGGTGTGCTCGCTTTTGGTTGACGGCATTGCTACTGGGTCCCTCATAGTACAATGTAGTGTCTCTGGCGGTGGTGGTGCGCACCCAACGTCAGACACACCGTTGTAACATGAGGGGCCCTGGGGCGGTCCCGCCGGCCTCAAGAGAGTTCCCCCCTACCCCTGCTCAAAATGTGCTCTACCACGTGCAAAATTATGTCGCACAGCTCCACCAATCTTTAGTCTATTCGCTGACATCATTCAATGTCTGGCACTGACAATACAAATTTGTAGACATCTATGATGCAACTTAAAGTAGTCTGTGTCTGTGTCCTATATTGGCACCATTAAATAGTTACTGCCAAATTACTATGTCAGAAACTCAGTAGATGAGCCCACCCCTGTACCTAAGTATGCCACCTTTTTTTTTGTTTTGGTTGTTTTGCGAGACATTAACATCTATTTATATTTTGGGAGTACTGGGACAGACGCTCCTTGCACTACTCCTCCACTCACCACCAAGCTGCCTGTGTATCCATGTAACCGCTGTAAAACTGCCATGAGCCTATTGTTTGTTATTTTAGGCCTTTGATAGCCTGTCTGCGGTCCCTACTTTAAATACTCCTCCACTCACCACCAGCTGCCTGCCCGTGTATCCATGTAACCGCTGTAAAACTGCCATGAGCCTATTGTTTGTTATTTTAGGCCTTTGATAGCCTGTCTGCGGTCCCTACTTTAAATACTCCTCCACTCACCACCAAGCTGCCTGTGTATCCATGTAACCGCTGTAAAACTGCCATGAGCCTATTGTTTGTTATTTTAGGCCTTTGATAGCCTGTCTGCGGTCCCTACTTTAAATACTCCTCCACTCACCACCAGCTGCCTGCCCGTGTATCCATGTAACCGCTGTAAAACTGCCATGAGCCTATTGTTTGTTATTTTAGGCCTTTGATAGCCTGTCTGCGGTCCCTACTTTAAATACTCCTCCACTCACCACCAAGCTGCCTGTGTATCCATGTAACCACTGTAAAACTGCCATGAGCCTATTGTTTGTTATTTTAGGCCTTTGATAGCCTGTCTGCGGTCCCTACTTTAAATACTCCTCCACTCACCACCAGCTGCCTGCCCGTGTATCCATGTAACCGCTGTAAAACTGCCATGAGCCTATTGTTTGTTATTTTAGGCCTTTGATAGCCTGTCTGCGGTCCCTACTTTAAATACTCCTCCACTCACCACCAGCTGCCTGCCCGTGTATCCATGTAACCGCTGTAAAACTGCCATGAGCCTATTGTTTGTTATTTTAGGCCTTTGATAGCCTGTCTGCGGTCCCTACTTTAAATACTCCTCCACTCACCACCAAGCTGCCTGTGTATCCATGTAACCGCTGTAAAACTGCCATGAGCCTATTGTTTGTTATTTTAGGCCTTTGATAGCCTGTCTGCGGTCCCTACTTTAAATACTCCTCCACTCACCACCAGCTGCCTGCCCGTGTATCCATGTAACCGCTGTAAAACTGCCATGAGCCTATTGTTTGTTATTTTAGGCCTTTGATAGCCTGTCTGCGGTCCCTACTTTAAATACTCCTCCACTCACCACCAAGCTGCCTGTGTATCCATGTAACCGCTGTAAAACTGCCATGAGCCTATTGTTTGTTATTTTAGGCCTTTGATAGCCTGTCTGCGGTCCCTACTTTAAATACTCCTCCACTCACCACCAGCTGCCTGCCCGTGTATCCATGTAACCGCTGTAAAACTGCCATGAGCCTATTGTTTGTTATTTTAGGCCTTTGATAGCCTGTCTGCGGTCCCTACTTTAAATACTCCTCCACTCACCACCAGCTGCCTGCCCGTGTATCCATGTAACCGCTGCAAAACTGCCATGAGCCTATTGTTTGTTATTTTAGGCCTTTGATAGCCTGTCTGCGGTCCCTACTTTAAATACTCCTCCACTCACCACCAGCTGCCTGCCCGTGTATCCATGTAACCGCTGTAAAACTGCCATGAGCCTATTGTTTGTTATTTTAGGCCTTTGATAGCCTGTCTGCGGTCCCTACTTTAAATACTCCTCCACTCACCACCAAGCTGCCTGCCCGTGTATCCATGTAACCGCTGTAAAACTGCCATGAGCCTATTGTTTGTTATTTTAGGCCTTTGATAGCCTGTCTGTGGTCCCTACTTGAAATACTCCTCCACTCACCACCAAGCTGCCTGTGTATCCATGTAACCGATGTAAAACTGCAGTATTTTGCTTATAAAAAAGAAAATACTGGAGAGATATCAAATGCAGACATTTTAACATTAAAAACAAAAACACATACAACAAAAAACTGGTACAGTACAAAAATTGTCCACCAGCTACAAAAACTTTCTCCTGCAAGTAGTTAACTGAAAGGTTTTTTTCCATTGAAAACACAGATATGGCATCCACCGAGTGTTGTCCTGTCGCGTCTTCTTTATATTATTGCCAAGAAGCTGCAACTGAATAAAGCTGAGCTTCTACCTTCTGCCTCTTATTAACTGCTTTTTTTTTATAAAATTGGCTGTTCCGGCCTACTAAAGGTGTCTGTCTGCCCCTGCCTGGTGTTGTCCTCAACTGAATAAAGCTGAGCTTCTACCTTCTGTTCCAAATTACCATTTTTAAAAATGCAATTGGCTCTACCGGCCTACTAAAGGTGAATGTCTGCCCCTGCCTGGTGTTGTCCTCAACTGAATAAAGCTGAGCTTCTACCTTCCGGCTCTGATTAACTGCAGTTTTTAAACACATTGGTGGTTCCGGCCTACTAAAGGTGTCTGTCTGCCCCTGCCTGGTGTTGTCCTCAACTGAATAAAGCTGAGCTTCTACCTTCCGGCTCTGATTAACTGCAGTTTTTAAACACATTGGTGGTTCCGGCCTACTAAAGGTGTCTGTCTGCCCCTGCCTGGTGTTGTCCTCAACTGAATAAAGCTGAGCTTCTACCTTCTGGCTTTGATTAACTGCTGTTTTTAAAAAAAATTTGTGGTTCCGGCCTACTAACGGTGTCTGCCCCTCCCTGGTGTTGTCCTCAACTGAATAAAGCTGAGCTTCTACCTTCCGGCTCTGATTAACTGCAGTTTTTAAACACATTGGTGGTTCCGGCCTACTAACGGTGTCTGCCCCTGCCTTCTGTTGTCCTCAACTGAATAAAGCTGAGCTTCTACCTTCCGGCTCTGATTAACTGCAGTTTTTAAACACATTGGTGGTTCCGGCCTACTAACGGTGTCTGCCCCTGCCTTCTGTTGTCCTCAACTGAATAAAGCTGAGCTTCTACCTTCCGGCTCTGATTAACTGCAGTTTTTAAACACATTGGTGGTTCCGGCCTACTAACGGTGTCTGCCCCTCCCTGGTGTTGTCCTCAACTGAATAAAGCTGAGCTTCTACCTTCCGGCTCTGATTAACTGCAGTTTTTAAACACATTGGTGGTTCCGGCCTACTAACGGTGTCTGCCCCTGCCTTCTGTTGTCCTCAGCTGAATAAAGCTGAGCTTCTACCTTCCGGCTCTGATTAACTGCAGTTTTTAAACACATTGGTGGTGCCGGCCTACTAACGGTGTCTGCCCCTGCCTTCTGTTGTCCTCAACTGAATAAAGCTGAGCTTCTACCTTCCGGCTCTGATTAACTGCAGTTTTTAAACACATTGGTGGTTCCGGCCTACTAACGGTGTCTGCCCCTGCCTTCTGTTGTCCTCAACTGAATAAAGCTGAGCTTCTACCTTCCGGCTCTGATTAACTGCAGTTTTTAAACACATTGGTGGTTCCGGCCTACTAACGGTGTCTGCCCCTCCCTGGTGTTGTCCTCAACTGAATAAAGCTGAGCTTCTACCTTCCGGCTCTGATTAACTGCAGTTTTTAAACACATTGGTGGTTCCGGCCTACTAACGGTGTCTGCCCCTGCCTTCTGTTGTCCTCAACTGAATAAAGCTGAGCTTCTACCTTCCGGCTCTGATTAACTGCAGTTTTTAAACACATTGGTGGTTCCGGCCTACTAACGGTGTCTGCCCCTGCCTTCTGTTGTCCTCAACTGAATAAAGCTGAGCTTCTACCTTCCGGCTCTGATTAACTGCAGTTTTTAAACACATTGGTGGTTCCGGCCTACTAACGGTGTCTGCCCCTGCCTTCTGTTGTCCTCAACTGAATAAAGCTGAGCTTCTACCTTCCGGCTCTGATTAACTGCAGTTTTTAAACACATTGGTGGTTCCGGCCTACTAACGGTGTCTGCCCCTCCCTGGTGTTGTCCTCAACTGAATAAAGCTGAGCTTCTACCTTCCGGCTCTGATTAACTGCAGTTTTTAAACACATTGGTGGTTCCGGCCTACTAAAGGTGTCTGTCTGCCCCTGCCTGGTGTTGTCCTCAACTGAATAAAGCTGAGCTTCTACCTTCCGGCTCTGATTAACTGCAGTTTTTAAACACATTGGTGGTTCCGGCCTACTAAAGGTGTCTGTCTGCCCCTGCCTGGTGTTGTCCTCAACTGAATAAAGCTGAGCTTCTACCTTCCGGCTCTGATTAACTGCAGTTTTTAAACACATTGGTGGTTCCGGCCTACTAAAGGTGTCTGTCTGCCCCTGCCTGGTGTTGTCCTCAACTGAATAAAGCTGAGCTTCTACCTTCTGGCTTTGATTAACTGCTGTTTTTAAAAAAAATTTGTGGTTCCGGCCTACTAACGGTGTCTGCCCCTCCCTGGTGTTGTCCTCAACTGAATAAAGCTGAGCTTCTACCTTCCGGCTCTGATTAACTGCAGTTTTTAAACACATTGGTGGTTCCGGCCTACTAACGGTGTCTGCCCCTGCCTTCTGTTGTCCTCAACTGAATAAAGCTGAGCTTCTACCTTCCGGCTCTGATTAACTGCTGTTTTTAAAAAAAATTGGTGGTTCCGGCCTACTAACGGTGTCTGCCCCTGCGTGGTGTTTGTCCTCAACTGAATAAAGCTGAGCTTCTACCTTCTGGCTTTGATTAACTGCTGTTTTTAAAAAAAAAATGGTGGTTCCGGCCTACTAACGGTGTCTGCCCCTCCCTGGTGTTGTCCTCAACTGAATAAAGCTGAGCTTCTACCTTCCGGCTCTGATTAACTGCAGTTTTTAAACACATTGGTGGTTCCGGCCTACTAAAGGTGTCTGTCTGCCCCTGCCTGGTGTTGTCCTCAACTGAATAAAGCTGAGCTTCTACCTTCTGTTCCAAATTACCATTTTTAAAAATGCAATTGGCTCTACCGGCCTACTAAAGGTGAATGTCTGCCCCTGCCTGGTGTTGTCCTCAACTGAATAAAGCTGAGCTTCTACCTTCTGTTCCAAATTACCATTTTTAAAAATGCAATTGGCTGTTCCGGCCTACTAAAGGTGTCTGTCTGCCCCTGCCTGGTGTTGTCCTCAACTGAATAAAGCTGAGCTTCTACCTTCCGGCTCTGATTAACTGCAGTTTTTAAACACATTGGTGGTTCCGGCCTACTAAAGGTGTCTGTCTGCCCCTGCCTGGTGTTGTCCTCAACTGAATAAAGCTGAGCTTCTACCTTCTGGCTTTGATTAACTGCTGTTTTTAAAAAAAAATTGTGGTTCCGGCCTACTAACGGTGTCTGCCCCTGCGTGGTGTTTGTCCTCAACTGAATAAAGCTGAGCTTCTACCTTCTGGCTTTGATTAACTGCTGTTTTTAAAAAAAAAATGGTGGTTCCGGCCTACTAACGGTGTCTGCCCCTCCCTGGTGTTGTCCTCAACTGAATAAAGCTGAGCTTCTACCTTCCGGCTCTGATTAACTGCAGTTTTTAAACACATTGGTGGTTCCGGCCTACTAACGGTGTCTGCCCCTGCCTTCTGTTGTCCTCAACTGAATAAAGCTGAGCTTCTACCTTCCGGCTCTGATTAACTGCTGTTTTTAAAAAAAATTGGCTGTTCCGGCCTACTAAAGGTGTCTGTCTGCCCCTGCCTGGTGTTGTCCTCAACTGAATAAAGCTGAGCTTCTACCTTCTGTTCCAAATTACCATTTTTAAAAATGCAATTGCCTCTACCGGCCTACTAAAGGTGAATGTCTGCCCCTGCCTGGTGTTGTCCTCAACTGAATAAAGCTGAGCTTCTACCTTCCGGCTCTGATTAACTGCAGTTTTTAAACACATTGGTGGTTCCGGCCTACTAAAGGTGTCTGTCTGCCCCTGCCTGGTGTTGTCCTCAACTGAATAAAGCTGAGCTTCTACCTTCTGTTCCAAATTACCATTTTTAAAAATGCAATTGCCTCTACCGGCCTACTAAAGGTGAATGTCTGCCCCTGCCTGGTGTTGTCCTCAACTGAATAAAGCTGAGCTTCTACCTTCTGTTCCAAATTACCATTTTTAAAAATGCAATTGGCTGTTCCGGCCTACTAAAGGTGTCTGTCTGCCCCTGCCTGGTGTTGTCCTCAACTGAATAAAGCTGAGCTTCTACCTTCCGGCTCTGATTAACTGCAGTTTTTAAACACATTGGTGGTTCCGGCCTACTAAAGGTGTCTGTCTGCCCCTGCCTGGTGTTGTCCTCAACTGAATAAAGCTGAGCTTCTACCTTCTGGCTTTGATTAACTGCTGTTTTTAAAAAAAATTTGTGGTTCCGGCCTACTAACGGTGTCTGCCCCTGCGTGGTGTTTGTCCTCAACTGAATAAAGCTGAGCTTCTACCTTCTGGCTTTGATTAACTGCTGTTTTTAAAAAAAAATGGTGGTTCCGGCCTACTAACGGTGTCTGCCCCTCCCTGGTGTTGTCCTCAACTGAATAAAGCTGAGCTTCTACCTTCCGGCTCTGATTAACTGCAGTTTTTAAACACATTGGTGGTTCCGGCCTACTAACGGTGTCTGCCCCTGCCTTCTGTTGTCCTCAACTGAATAAAGCTGAGCTTCTACCTTCCGGCTCTGATTAACTGCTGTTTTTAAAAAAAAATGGCTGTTCCGGCCTACTAAAGGTGTCTGTCTGCCCCTGCCTGGTGTTGTCCTCAACTGAATAAAGCTGAGCTTCTACCTTCTGTTCCAAATTACCATTTTTAAAAATGCAATTGCCTCTACCGGCCTACTAAAGGTGAATGTCTGCCCCTGCCTGGTGTTGTCCTCAACTGAATAAAGCTGAGCTTCTACCTTCCGGCTCTGATTAACTGCAGTTTTTAAACACATTGGTGGTTCCGGCCTACTAAAGGTGTCTGTCTGCCCCTGCCTGGTGTTGTCCTCAACTGAATAAAGCTGAGCTTCTACCTTCTGTTCCAAATTACCATTTTTAAAAATGCAATTGCCTCTACCGGCCTACTAAAGGTGTCTGTCTGCCCCTGCCTGGTGTTGTCCTCAACTGAATAAAGCTGAGCTTCTACCTTCTGGCTTTGATTAACTGCTGTTTTTAAAAAAAATTTGTGGTTCCGGCCTACTAACGGTGTCTGCCCCTGCGTGGTGTTTGTCCTCAACTGAATAAAGCTGAGCTTCTACCTTCTGGCTTTGATTAACTGCTGTTTTAAAAAAAAAAATGGTGGTTCCGGCCTACTAACGGTGTCTGCCCCTCCCTGGTGTTGTCCTCAACTGAATAAAGCTGAGCTTCTACCTTCCGGCTCTGATTAACTGCAGTTTTTAAACACATTGGTGGTTCCGGCCTACTAACGGTGTCTGCCCCTGCCTTCTGTTGTCCTCAACTGAATAAAGCTGAGCTTCTACCTTCCGGCTCTGATTAACTGCTGTTTTTAAAAAAATTGTTGGTTCCGGCCTACTAACGGTGTCTGCCCCTGCGTGGTGTTTGTCCTCAACTGAATAAAGCTGAGCTTCTACCTTCTGGCTTTGATTAACTGCTGTTTTTTAAAAAAAAATGGTGGTTCCGGCCTACTAACGGTGTCTGCCCCTCCCTGGTGTTGTCCTCAACTGAATAAAGCTGAGCTTCTACCTTCCGGCTCTGATTAACTGCAGTTTTTAAACACATTGGTGGTTCCGGCCTACTAACGGTGTCTGCCCCTGCCTTCTGTTGTCCTCAACTGAATAAAGCTGAGCTTCTACCTTCCGGCTCTGATTAACTGCTGTTTTTAAAAAAAATTGGTGGTTCCGGCCTACTAACGGTGTCTGACCCTGCGTGGTGTTTGTCCTCAACTGAATAAAGCTGAGCTTCTACCTTCTGGCTTTGATTAACTGCTGTTTTTAAAAAAAAAATGGTGGTTCCGGCCTACTAACGGTGTCTGCCCCTCCCTGGTGTTGTCCTCAACTGAATAAAGCTGAGCTTCTACCTTCCGGCTCTGATTAACTGCAGTTTTTAAACACATTGGTGGTTCCGGCCTACTAACGGTGTCTGCCCCTGCCTTCTGTTGTCCTCAACTGAATAAAGCTGAGCTTCTACCTTCCGGCTCTGATTAACTGCTGTTTTTAAAAAAAATTGGTGGTTCCGGCCTACTAACGGTGTCTGCCCCTGCGTGGTGTTTGTCCTCAACTGAATAAAGCTGAGCTTCAACCTTCTGGCTTTTGGCCTACAGTAGCAGATATTAAACTGCATTTGGCCTATTAGTGTGTTTGGGCCCTTAAAACAGTGTCTGCTGCTCCTGGGTTTGCTACTCCACTCAACAAAGCAATGCCACCTGTTTAGTCCTGTTACCAATTTTGAACTGCATGTAGCCTACTTTATTCTTTGGCCCTATATCTGTTTCCTCCTCATCCTGTCCACTGCCCAGCCACTGCTAGATGAGTCTGCTGGTACATTGACCTAGACCACTACATTCCCCTTGCACTCTACACAGCCAGAATCTGACCCTGCTGAAAGTCAGGTTCCCCTTCCCGCATGTTATACCACCTTACACAGGGACAAAGAGGAAGGTGCAGATGAAAGTGCAGGTTCCTTCATCAGGTGGGGGGGGCATACTCGTTGGCGACGTCACTGGCACAGGGCCCCTCAGAGTACGCAAAAGTGTCGCTGCTGGTGGGAGGCGCCCCCGCCATGCAAACACACATCGCTGTACTTTGAGGGGCCCTGTGCCAGTGCCAATGCGAACGAGTGGCCCCCCCCTGCTTGCTCAGGATCACAGCACTTGCAACGTTGAAATACTTACCTCTCCCTGCTCCACCGCCATGACACGTAGTCCATGTTTCCTGGGCCCACTAAAACCCTGAACCAGCCCTACCCCCACAACTTTTGCCAAATGACCCCCAATTTCCAGTGCCCAACTATTATTATAAAGTTAATTAAGATTGACACGCTTCAGAAAACAAGAATGGATGTTTTTGGCAGTAAAATGTGCACTGTAGGTGTTTTCCTGGCCTCCACTCACTGCCGGCTATGCTTCCCCATTGACTTGCATTGGGTTTCGTGTTTCGGTCGATCCCCGACTTTTAGCGATAATCGGCCGACTTCACTCGACTCGACTCTGGACTAAATCGGGTTTCACAAAACCAGACTCGATCTTAAAAAAATGAAAGTCGCTCAACCCTACTGTTGAGGACAAACACCATGGAGGGGCAGGCACCGATAGTAGGCCCTAACCACCAAATTTTTAAAAAACAGCACTTAATGAGAGCCAGAAGGTTGAAGCTCAGCTTTATTCAGTTGAGGACAAACACCATGGAGGGGCAAACAGAGTTAGTAGGCCCCAACCACCAAAATTAAAAAAAAAAAAAAACACTTAATGAGAGCCAGAAGTTTGAAGCTCAGATTTATTCAGTTGAGGACAACTTGAATTAGGGACTGCAGACAGAATTAGCAGGCTGTCCCCTGTGTGGACCATGCATCCAATACATTAACCCATTGCGCCATAAAGAACACGTAACCTTCCGTGGCCATGCCTACAGGTCCATGCGTCTGTTGTCAGGTGTACCTTTGGACTCACAGATTGACAGAGTGCATGGACAATGCGGTCTTTTACATGCTGGTGGAGGGTTGGGATGGCTTTTCTCGCAAAAGAATTGTCAACTGGGTAGCTCATAGCGTGGTTCAGCATAGTCCATCATGGCTTTATTAATATTAAATAAAAGAAAAAAATTGGCTTTATGCACTGTAAAATAGGTTCCAGGGGTAAACGGGCAGCATTGGTGTGGTGAGTGGAGGAGGATTGCAAGGAGGCACCGCAGACAGTCTTACTAGGCCTTAAATAACTAAAAATAGGCTCAAGGCAGTTTTAAATAGGTTACATGGGTACACAGGCAGCATTGTGGTCAGTGGAGGAGGAGTATTGCAAGGAGGGACCGCAGACAGGCTAACAAAGGCCTAAAATAACAAACATAGGCTCATGGCAGTTTTACATCGCTTACATGGATACACAGGCAGCATTGTGGTCAGCGGAGGACTATTGCAAGGAGTGTCTGACACAGTTAGTACTCCAAAAAAATAAATAGATGTTAATGTCTAGCAAAACAACTATACATAAAAAAGGGTGGCATGCTTAGGTACAGGGGTGGGCTCTTCTGCAGAGTTTATGACAACGTAATTTGGCAGTAAATTAGTATTTACTGGTGTCAATATAGGACACTGACCCAGACTACTTTAACTAGTAGCATCATAGATGTCAACAAATTGGTATTGTTTGTCAGTGCCAGGCATTGAATGATGTCAGCGCACAGACTAAACATTGGTGGAGCTGTGCGAGATAATTTTGCACGTGGTAGAGCACAGTTTGAGCTGGGGGGAGAACTCTCTTGTGGCCGGCGGTACCGCCCCAGGGCCCCTCATGTTACAACGGTGTGTCTGACGTTGGGTGCGCACCACCACCGCCAGAGACACTACATTGTACTATGAGGGACCCAGTGGCAGTGCCGTCGACCAAAAGCGGGCACACCCACCTCTTCAGACAAACAGCACTGTAACTAACGGGTGCTTGCGCCAAGTGGCGAGACCACAGCCCCGTGGGGGGAGTTTTCCCATTGGGGGAGGTGTAAACATGTCATATGCTGGACAAACAGCTGCTGCAAATTAAGAGATTGGAACACTCAGTAAGACCTGTCCACAAGCAAGCACTTTTTATAGGAAAGCTAGATGTCAGCCGGGAAAGGTGGGGCAAAATAATTTGAAATCCAGGAGTGGTTCATTTTAATGAAGGTGAGATCATCCACATTTTGGGTAGACAGACGAGTCCTTTTTTCGGTTAATATTGAACCAGCAGCACTGAATACTCTTTCTGATAGCACACTAGCTGCTGGGCAAGCAAGCTCCTGCAACGCATATTCTGCCAATTCAGGCCAGGTGTCTAATTTTGATGCCCAGTAATCAAATGGGAATGACGGTTGAGGGAGAACATCGATAAGGGATGAAAAATAGTTAGTAACCATACTGGACAAATGTTGTCTCCTGTCACTTTGAATAGATGCTGCAGTACCTGTCCTGTCTGCGGTCATTGCAAAATCACTCCACAACCTGGTCAGAGAACCCCTCTGTCCAACGCCACTTCTGATCTGTGCACCTCTAACACCTCTGCCATGTAGCCCCCTGCAGCTTGTGTGAGAACCATCACCGGCGCTGTGTGCTGGGAATGCCTGAATCAAACGGTCCACAAGAGTAGCTTGTTTGGTTGCTAAGATTTGTTCAAGGTTCTCATGTGGCATAATATTTTGCAATTTGCCTTTATAGCGAGGGTCAAGGATGCAGGCCAACCAGTAATCATCATCGCTCATCATTTTAATAATGCGTGTGTCCCTTTTGAGGATACGTAAAGCATAATCCGCCATGTGGGCCAAAGTTCCAGTTGTCAAATCTGTGGTTGTGCTGCTTGGAGGGGCAGTTACAGGCAAATCTACATCACTTGTCTCCCTTAAAAAAACAGAACCCGGCCTTGCAACTCCACTAATTTCTGTTGTCCCAGGAGAAGCTTCCACATTCAAAAAGTACTCATCCCCATCATCCTCCTCGTCCTCCTCCTCCTCTTCGCCCACTACTGCGTCCTCTACACGGCCCTGACCAGACAATGGCTGACTGTCATCAAGGCTTTCCTCTTCCTCGGCTGCAGACGCCTGCTCCTTTATGTGCGTCAAACTTTGCATCAGCAGACGCATTAGGGGGATGCTCATGCTTATTATGGCGTTGTCTGCACTAACCAGCCATGTGCATTCCTTAAAACACTGAAGGACTTGACACAGGTCTTGTAGCTTCGACCACTGCACACCTGACAACTCCATGTCTGCCATCCAACTGCCTGCCCGTGTATGTGTATCCTCCCACAAAAACATAACAGCACGCCTCTGTTCGCACAGTCTCTGAAGCATGTGCAGTGTGGAGTTCCACCTTGTTGCAACGTTGATGATTAGGCGATGCTGGGGAAGGTTCAAAGACCGCTGATAGTTCTGCATACGGCTGGAGTGTACGGGCGAACGGCGGATATGCGAGCAAAGTCTGCGCACTTTGAGGAGCAGGTCGGGTAACCCCGGGTAACTTTTCAGGAAGCACTGCACCACCAGGTTTAAGGTTTGAACCAGGCAAGGAAGGTGTTTCAGTTGGGAAAGGGCTATGGCAGCCATGAAATTCCTTCCGTTATCACTCACTACCTTGCCTGCCTCAAGATGTACAGTGCCCAGCCATGACTGAGTTTCATTCTGCAAGAACTCGGACAGAACTTACACGGTGTGTCTGTTGTCGCCCAAACACTTCATAGCCAATACAGCCTGCTGACGCTTGCCACTAGCTGTCCCATAATGGCACACCTAGTGTGCAACAGTGGCAGCTGCGGATGGAGTGGATGTGCGACTGCGGTCTGTGGACGAGCTCTCGCTTCTGCAGGAGGAGGAGGAAGAGGAGGAGGGGGGGCGAACGCCTACAGCCAACTCTTTCCTTGACCGTGGGCTAGGCAGAACTGTCCCAATATTGCTGTCCCCTGTGGACCCTGCATCCACCACATTCACCGAGTGTGCCGTGATGGACACGTAATGTCCCTGGCCATGCCTACTGGTCCATGCATCTGTTGTCAGGTGCACCTTTGTAGTCACAGACTGCCTGAGTGCATGGACGATGCGGTCTTTAACATGCTGTTGGAGGGCTGGGATGGCTTTTCTAGAAAAGAAGTGCCGACTGGGTAGCTCGTAGCGTGGTACAGCGTAGTCCATCAGCGCGTTGAAAGCTTCGCTTTCAACTAACCGGTAGGGCATCATCTCTAATGAGATTAGTCTAGCAATGTGGGCGTTCAAACCCTGTGTACGCGGATGCGAGGATGAGTACTTCCTTTTCCTAACAAGAGTCTCATGTAGGGTGAGCTGGACTGGAGAGCTGGAGATCGTGGAACTAGCGGTGGTGCCGGTGGACATCGGTGAGTGAGAGAGGGTTGGAGATGTATTCTTGCCGGTGCCCTACATGCAGTGTTTCCTACTGCAAACCTGGTGATTCCCTGACTGCTTTGGCCTGGCGACGAAAGCTGCATAGATTCTGCAGGTGGTGCGGGAAATGGTGGGTTTACAGTGAGGGAAGGGATGTAGCGTTGCTGAATAGCTTCATTGGCCGAGGGTGCTGCAACCTTTAGGGACATTTGGTAGTTAGTCCAGGCTTGCAAATGCATGGTGGATAAATGTCTATGCATGCAACTTGTATTTAGACTTATTAGATTCTGACCTCTGCTTAAGATAGTTGAACATTTTTGACAGATGACTTTGCGCTGATCATTTGGATGTTGTTTAAAAAAATGCCAGACTGCACTCTTTCTACTATCGGATACCTTTTCATGCATTGCAGACTGAGCTTCTTTAACCGGATGGCCACGCTGTCCTCCAACTGGTTTTGGTTTTGCCACGCGTTTGTGGCCAGATACGGGCCCGGTAGATGGAACCTGTTGTGATGTTGATGCCTGCTGCGGCTCCTCCTCCTCCACTTCAGAACTACTGCCGCCTGCACCCTGTTCCCCCAATGGCTGCCAATCGGGGTCAACAACTGGGTCATCTATGACCTCCTCTTCTATGTCGTGTGCAACTTCTTCTGTGTCACCGTGTAAGCCGGTGGTATAGCGTTTGTGACGGGGCACCATAGTCTCCGCTGGGTTTGATTCTGGCTCAGTACACTGCGAGGGCAATGTTCTGGTCTGAGTCAAAGGAACAGCATAGTAATCTGGCTGTGGCTGTGCATCTGTGCACTCCATGTCCGATTCAACTTCTAATGGGCATGGCCTGTTAACTGTTTCACTGTCTAACCCAGGAACGGTATGTGTAAAGAGCTCCATGGAGTAACAAGTTGTGTCGACTGACGCATCCTTCACTGTTGTTCTGGGTGAAGGACACAAGGAAGCGACTTGTTCCTGACCGGGAGCATCCACTGATGATGCACTGCTCTGACATTTGGCACTTTCCGAGGAGGAGGCGAAAGAGCTAGAGGCAGAGTCAGCAATGAAAGCCAATACTTGTTCCTCCTGCTCCGGCTTCAAAAGTGGTTTTCCTACTCCCAGAAAAGGTAGCGTTCGAGGCCTTGTGTAGGCAGACGACGTTTTTGGCTCAACAACTCGAGACTTAGGTGCTGTACTGCTTTTACCACGACCACCTGATGCTCCACCACCACTACCATCATTACCAGCTGACAATGACCACCCACGGCCACGACCTCTTCCACTAGACTTCCTCATTGTTTGCAAAACGTAACCAAAGTAACGCTATTTGTTACTGTAAAACAACTTATAAGGTGAACTCAAACTTCTGTAGGATTTATATATACCTTTATATGTGCCTGACACTGAAAGGAAAATCAGGCACAATGTTACACACTAGGTTTTCTGTGCCCCAATAATTTGAGACAGATGGCACACACAGGACCAGCACTCAAGCAGAAATGCCAATCTTAATCTCCCACTATTATTTTTTTTTGAAAAGGGAGAATTTACCCCCCCCCAAAAAATGGCCAAGTATTACACAGTGGTTTTCGGTGGCCCTCACAATGAGAGACAGATGCCACACACACCAATGGCACGGAGGCAGACTTGCCAAAATATTTATCTCCCACTAATTATTATTTTTTTTTTTAAAGGGAGAATTTATAAAAAAATAAAAAATGGCCAAGTATCACACACTGGTTTTCGGTGGCACACAATGAGAGACAGATGCTAAACACACCAATGGCACGGAGGCAGACTTGCCAATATATTTATCTCCCACTATTTTTTTTTTTTTTTAAAGGGAGAATGTATAAAAAAAAAATGGCCAAGTATCACACACTTGTTTTCGGTGGCACACAATGAGAGACAGATGCCACACAAACCAATAGCACGGAGGCAGACTTGCCAAAATATTTATCTCCCACTATTTTTTTTTTTTTTTGAAAAGGGAGAATTTATAAAAAAAAAAAAATGGCCAAGTATCACACACTGGTTTTCGGTGGCACACAATGAGAGACAGATGCCACACACACCAATGGCATGGAGGCAGACTTGCCAATATATTTATCTCCCACTATTTTTTTTTTTTTTGAAAAGGGAGAATTTATAAAAAAAAAAAAAATGGCCACGTATCACACACTGGTTTTCGGTGGCACACAATGAGAGACAGATGCCACACACACCAATAGCACGGAGGCAGACTTGCCAATATTTATCTCCCTGCAGTTATCTCAGAAAAGTATGGCAGGCAGCTATAAAAAGGACTTCTGCACACAAAAGTGTGGACAAACACACAAGATAGCTGTGCAGAAAGGAAGGAAAAACAGGATTTGTGCTTTGAAAAAAGCAGTTGGTTTGCACAGCGGCGTACACACACAGGCACAGCAACGCAGCTATCAGGGTCAGGGAGCCTTCTAGGGCAGCCCAATGAGCGACAGCGCTGAGGAAAAAAAATGTAGCTTCCACTGTCCCTGCAAACAAAAGGTGGTGTTGGACAGTGGAAATCGCTACAGCACAAGCGGTTTGTGGCTTTATGTACCCTGCCTATCACTATCCCTGCTTCTGAAGAAGCGGCAGCAACCTCTCCCTATGCTCAGATCAGCAGCAGTAAGATGGCGATCGGCGGGAACGCCCCTTTATAGCCCCTGTGACGCGGCAGAAAGCAAGCCAATCACTGCAATGCCCTTCTCTAAGATGGTGGGGACTGAGATCTATGTCATCACGCTGCCCACACTCTGCGTCCACCTTCATTGGCTGAGAAATGGCGCTTTTAGCATCATTGAAACGCGACTTTGGCGCGAAAGTCGCGTACCGCATGGCCGACCCCACACAGGGATCGGATCGGGTTTCATGAGACGCTGACTTAGCCAAAAGTCGGCGACTTATGAAAATGAACGATCCGTTTCGCTCAACCCTAGTAGGCACTCCTCACTTAGTACTCAACCGTGTATGAAATAATGCTGGGCAGTTTTTACATACTTTGATGATACAAATCGAATTTCAAAGTATTAGAATTTCAGGAAATTTGACTCGAACTCTGTGAATCTATCCTTTCATCTCTAGTTCATGTGACCTCATTTTTACATTTAAGCATTTGGCAACTGTTGGAGTGCAGTTGTTAGCGCGTTTGTCCATCTTTAGTTACTAGTGATGAGCAAGCACTAAAATGCTCAGGTGCTCGTTGCTTGGGTTGAGCAGAGCAGATTGGAATACTCGGGTACTCGGCCAGAACAACGAGCCCAATGTAAGTCTATGGGATACCCGAGTATTTTTACCGCGATCCCCGGGGGTCCTTTTAAGGTCTAAAAACATCTGAAAATGATGGAAACACTGCTCAAATTACACAGGGACATCATGGGGATCGCCCCTGGAAGCATTCCTGACTCCTAGTTCACAGCTTTAATAGTTTTTTTCTGAGATTCATGCCATTTTTCCCGGTGCCTCAAAAAAAACACATGAAAAAGAAACCAAAACATGTTTTGCTTGGAAATATGTCAAGGTACATCCTTTGCAAGTTAATGACTTGCCTGTAAGGCCCAATATTTAACCCCAGACAGAAAATTTCCTCCTCCACTTAGGCTTAGTTCAGACGCAGCGTTTTTGAAGCGTTTGTCAACTTTTACATTGCTTTCAACCACTACAAATGCATTCACTGGGAAATGTCATTGTAACATTTAACAACCCTAGCTGGCCATGTGGTGTGTGACACATAAACAGGCCCATCTTGTTTCATTTATGAAGGAGGGGCGCTTAAAGTCACAGAGCCTATTTTTACTGGTGCATCAGGCGGCAATAATGCACCCCATTGGGCCTTGGAACCCACATACTGGATGGGCCCGTGAAAATCCAATTCACAATATCCATTTTGTACTCCGTACTCCTTTGTTGTACACATTGGCAGCAAGGCCAGCCATGCTGCATAGTCAGTCATATGCAATCCATTAAGCCTTGGAACCCACATACTGGATGGGCTCATGAAAATCTACTCATATTTTTTAATGGTATGATGGTTCCCTCTTTGCACAATTTTTTTACAGGAG